>NW_027176372.1:3987927-4557179 GCF_023349555.1 Cebidichthys violaceus
ACTGCAGCTAGTCAAATATTGGGTTTGAATGATGTAAGGAACATGCCATTCTGGAGAGCCACAGCCAGCGCTCGGCTCTGGAGACCCAATCTGAGACTTACGCTGGCAATGTGTCTTCAGGCACAGAAACATGGCACTGTCTCCCACTGGCACTTGTCGATACACAGAGCTGGGAGAGAGACAATCCTGCATGTGTTGACTGTGGATCCCTTAAGACAGCTCATCTTACTCCTGCTGATCCCTGACTGTCTGGGGCTGAGGAGAAATATGGTTTTTATTAATAGGAAATTGGTCATATTTAAACTTAATACATCTGCGGGGGGGGGGGGTTGATTTGGTTCTTGATGAGTGCCAGTGACTCCACAATTAATTTGCCAGTTGCTGAGATTTTCGGCTTTCCAATCTGTAGTGTTGGTCCCTCCCCTCCACTGCAGTACACTCCCTAAAACACTTGATTTAAATACACAGCATGCTAAAACTGAAAAACACTTTCCTATTGTCCCTCGTTGCCAAGATCCATTTCTTTATCACTTCACTATGTGTATGCAGTTTTTGCTATAAGCAGCATTGGAGATGACTGTTGGATTTGGGAAAGTGGTGAAAACTGGGAATTGAGCCTCTTTTCACTTGAAGAGTTGAGGAAGCTTGGGTCAACTTTTCCCTTCCTGTTACTCTCACATATGATATGTCTGTTTAAAGGGAACATTGATATCAAAGTCATACATTGGTGTCACAGTCTTCATAGACACATAACATTGTATAAAGTCCCATCTTATATTAGGACATGCCTTTGTTCATATTATCTCTGGAAGGCTCGGTGCCGCTCCGCAGTACATTTGGGAGTTATTTATGTTAATTTATTTAATTATAAAATTGGTACTTTGTGTTGCTTGGTCTACCATTTCAATATCTATGCATATGCAAAATACATACTTAAAACCAAGACACAAGGCAACGCAACTCACACAGGACCCCAGACCTGCAGGGGGCCCCAGACCTCCTGACCTTTGATTTTGGTAATCTGATTAAATGTGTCATTGTGGAGTATTTGCGCCATTTAAGTACACTATCAATTTAGGTAAGTATCCTGCAGCATTATTACCTTGCGTCCCTGCCATACAGAGTGGACTTACTAGAGTAGTATTTAGAAATATGCACCATGTGAGCACCACATAAACTTGTGTTTAATCAATCAGATAGTGAAGCTGCCATGTGAAACCTGCTGTGTACCCTGAACTGAATGGGAGTTGGAGGTGAAATAGAGCATGGAGGACAATAGTTTGGATGCCTCCATAGTCAGTGTATCTACAGTAGATGGAGTACTGGATTTTGTTTTGTTTTCTTACTTTGAAAAGTGTAAAATAACGGTTTAAATGCATATCTGGTAGTGGAGCTAGTTTATTTAAACAGTGCGTCATACGGGCGTTGCTTTTTCCCTGTCACAGCCACTCAGTGGCTTATGATAGCTTTCAAGAAGTTAGGTAGCAATTGATATGCTTCTTTCAAAGCTCACAAGACTCCATTTACAAAAACATTTTACTGCACAGATCATGGCAGTTGCCGGTGTACTGTTGCCTCCATCCTTAGTTTGTTTATTGTGTGAAACCTGATCTAACCTTGTTGGAGTGGCACACACACACACACACACACACACACAGTGGTATGACATAGTTTGGACTGAAACATAAACAGGCATTGTCTCATGGAGTTTCAACAAACTGTTTGCATTCAGGTTTTACTTGAAGCCAAAAAGCAACCCCAAAAATCCTCCTGATGAAACGTTGTGGTTGGAGCCAAAGAGTGAGCTTACTAACATTGAGACTCTGCTGCTGCTGCTGGGGCCACATTAAGAACACTGAGGTCAGGACAGGACAGGAGATTATTTATACAAAACCCAAATTCTAAAACACTTCACTGTCTGCACAACAGAGGGGTTTTGTCCATAATGCAGTCATGTGTTCCGAGTTATTTTTTTACTTCTAGTTTACTTCTTTGTTTTGAGAAACAGGATTCCACTGATCTACAGGTGGCAATAACACAACAATATATGCTGAAATGCACCAGGAAAGACAGCTGGCAAGTAAACAATGGAAATAATAATGCTGGATTCAAAATAATGAAGGATACACACGATTAGTTTTGTGATAGTCAGCGATAGTGACGTTAGTATGAAATATCTACAGACGGGTCCAACAAACATAGGACTTTCAACCACAAGACCGGTGTTTGACACCATGTGTCCCAAAGTGTTGTTGTTGCCTAAATCTGACTGTACACTGTAAACAATTGCTGTTAATTTACAGCCAAATTCCAACACTAATCTACCGTATTAATGTAATACGGTTTTGTACTGTAGTTTGCAATGCATTGTGGGCTGGCTCATTTGAAGCAACAGCGCAGAGGCCATAAACAGTATCCTAATGTTTTAAATTACAGTACACTACAGTATTTTTTGGAAATTTGCAGTTTTTCCATTACATGCGCTACACACCAACAAGAGGTCCTGCTTCATCTGCATCAATCTGGTTGTGTCTCTATCAGTGGCTGACCAAGCGCACAAGCACGTAGCTTGTGCGTGTCCTGTTGTGTAGCTGCCTTGGTTAGCGTAGCATAGCTTCAAACAGCACCAAACACCAAGAGCTCAGTTGCAAATGAAATGCATTCTTAGCCATAAAATGTCCAACGCTTCTCCGGCGCTGTCAGCCACAAATACCGTTCGTACAAATCCTTTTCCATGCCGGATCAGGGCTGCTAGCTGTGGGCTTGACCGACCCTTTGATATGATGTCTAGCTTTTCTGGAAATGTCCTTCTCCAGAAATCCATTTAAAAACGCTAAAAATGTCATGTCAATGTCATAGCTTCTTGTATATGTTTCAACTTGAACTCTTACTAAACACTGAGATCTGCTAGATAGTTTTCTGTTTGACAAAAGTCAATCACGGCGCACCTTAATGCTGACGTACTTGTAGGCTACCTAGACAGCTCTGACATGTCAAAGAATACGGCCAACATGTCAAACTAAAGATCTGATTGGTTGAAGACGATGATCATCAACAATATCGTCCCCATATACTTTAATCTGCAAAGTCTACCTAGAGGACCTCGGGCCTCTCTTCTTACCTAGAGACATAGAGGCTGAATCTGATTGGATAAGAGCTCTCCTTAAAGCAAGCTGCACTGGAAGCAGAGCAACTGAGGAAGACAGGAGCTGTGCCATGAGAAAATTAGCTAATGGGAAAAAAAAAGTATAATACTTGTAGTGTATTTGTGAAAAATTATTAAATTATACAATAGCTATAACTTTGTGATTCTGTTTAGGCCAGCAGAGAAGGCTTAGCGGGCCCTGACGGCCCACCACTGGTCTCTACAAATTAGCAGGTAATTAAAAACAATATTATTTTCCTCTCGGTGTTATTCATATGTTCCTAAACCAGTGGAGCGACGCCAGATGGTACAAGTACTCGTAGATGAAATGAGGAAGTATGAGGCTAATCCCACTCGCTCACACTGCATTACTGTGATTCGAAATATCATCAGGCAGCACCCAAAGAGTTTTGCTGATATGACAGCAGACGGGTCACTTTTGGGTGGAGGTTACACATCACTTTTGATTCAAGTGAAAAACTGCATAGAGAATGTGAACCTTGATGGAAGCTATGCACACCACCGAGCCTCTAGATCCAGTTCTACATACAAGAGGGGGCCAACGGACACTTACGGATGTACAAGATGTCAGCCAGTGCTCCCTTCAGAATAAACTAATGAGACTGTGGAGCAGAAACGCCAAATACTGGTGGAGATTTACAGACAGGAGGGTACAGGTGGAGCTCAAAGAGCAGAGGTCAAAAATCTAATGGAGCTTCCATCACCTGACATTGAAGATATCAGAAGCAAATGGCCTTTTTCTTTTCACTCAAAGGTGCATATATGATCTTTTTGAGTTGCTCACAGACATCAACGTGCTTCGTAGCTTGGAACTTAGTATGGAGGAACGTGGGAGAGCCATCACAGAATACTTCAGGCAAAAACCCACCAACGAAGACGTGAAGGATGTCCTCTCTAAAAGTGAAGAGAATGAGATGGCGCTTCGCATTGTTCAGCTGCTCATGGCACACTTTGGAGAGAAGCTAACAGGGCTGGTTCTTCGTACAGATGTAAGTTTATATTCTCCTTCATGCTCTGTGTTTTACATTTTGAAAGCCATATCTTTTTTCACAGCAGGTTGACTGAGGATACTTCAGGTCTAACCTTACCTAAACCCTAACCCTAAACCCAGTCCCTTTACCTCTCACCCAGTGTTTTCTGATTATTGACCATTGTTTATTTTCCTCCTTAAAAACCATATGGTATTCATAATATGGATGTCTTTGTCTGTTCCCTACAGGTGTCTGCCACCACAGCTGATGTTGAGACAACCCTCGCTCTACCTGCATGTCCTCGTCTGATTCTTTACAGTGTACATAGTTATTTTAAGGGCAAACATGATGCTTTTCCTTAACCAAGCTGGTGGTTTTGTTGCCTTAACTTTACTTTTATTTTGTAACCTAGTGTTGTCCCAAAAAAGAAGTCATGTCGAGAGGCGCAAAACCCCAATGAAACAACAGATTGCATTTCGTGACTGCTTCACAAACGGCCGTGAGACTGTGTTGAGTGTGCAGTGGGCTTATCACTGAATCCTGCTGCTGATTGATGAGAGGGCTGAGGACTCAACCAAAACAGTGAAGTTGCATATCCCAAAACATGTCTCATTCAGCAATATCAATTTTTTTTCTTAAATGTGTTTTTAAGAAAAATAATTTAAATCCTATTTTATACAACTGTAGAACTGAAGAAATAACCAAATATTTTACACGAGCATGTCACCACTCAAATATGTGCCTGCTCTTGAGTGTGTGCAGATTCTGTTCTTACCTAAGAACAGATCCTAAATAAGGAAACACTGTGAGGTCAGAATCTAAGTGGCTTTTAAGAAGAAATCTCTTCTGAGGAACGGCTGGTGAATGAGGTCCAAAGAGCTGAAAGGAACGCCCTGTAGAGCTGGTAGAGCTGAGGGAACTGGTGCTCATCCTCAGTGGGTTTGCTGCTATGAACGGCAGCTTTCACATTACTCATAGTCACATGATTAATTGGTAACATGAAACTATCAATTGGTGCGGCTTTAATGGCTTTTATGGGTCATTTTTATGATTCCTGCTTAAGTTCTTTAGTTTTGACCTCAGTTCATGTATCTTGCTTTTGATTTTATGTGGCTTTGGCACTTTGTAACTGAAGCTTGATTTAAACCTTATACTTTAGACATTCTCACAATACACAAAGTCGTGGTTTAAAATATTGATTAATACCGTTTTAATGGAATGTTTTATGGGTTACTTTTATGATTCTTGCCTCTTTTTATATTGTCGCTCTTAAAGGGACAGTGTGTAGAATTGTGTGCATTTGGCGGCGAGGTTGTAGATTGCTACCAACTGAAAACCCTTCGCTCACTCCTCCCAAACAACACTTGAGTCACCGAGTTCAAAACATGGTAACGGCACTCACCTCGCCTTGAGGCCATCCTAAGCATAATAACACTACTTTACTTTACTTTATTACTTTAGGAGCAATAAGAGTCAGACTGCTGGCGGTACCACAATGTAACCGCAGTTTCATAAACTTGTGTTGGAGAACTACAGTAGCCTTCAGGTAACGTAAAAAAGCAAAAGTCTGTTGCTATCGATTATATTTGTTCATAATTAATTATTTTACTTATTTGTGCAGCACTAAAGCATTTTTCATACTTGTCAACAAACTCATGGTAGTATATGGTTATGTTATTAATCCTGTCTGTTGAGTTGCTTTTGAGCAAGTCACCCCCACCCTGATTGTCTTAGCCAGTACTGAGTGTGACTATGTGGGAAAGTGAAGCAAGGTGTTGTTTGGAAAGAACATTTGAGCTGAGCTGATTTTCCCTGGATGTAAGTATTTAAAAAATAATCTTTTTCTGTGTGTTTACTGTTGTGGGAAGACGCTCTGTGATTCGTGGGTTGACTCCCCAGTCTGCATGTTCATTCCAGTTTCTATTCTTGCTCTGGATGTGGGGAGGAGACCGGGAGAAGGAATGTGTCCCTTGTCCCTCTCGGGTGCAAGGATCCTTTAGGGATATGTTTTTGGAGCACACTAGTTTACTACTTTAGTAGCAGCTTTATTTATGTGCTCCAAAAATGTTCCTGTGCTATTTAATACAGCAAGTGTGGACATGTAGCAACAATACAAAATGGGGCATGTAATAAAAATAAATCTTGTTTATTTTATTAATTAATTGATTTAATCAACCGAGCAGCTTTATGCAATGTAAATAATGATATTGTAATAATAAATAAATAGTTTACACTTATTTAAGCTTATTTACACTAAAGGAAGTTTTGGCTTTATTATGAAGGTTAATGTTTTGGCATAGAGCCCATAAGCTCCTCCCCCAGTCATTATATTTAATTCCAATTTTTTGAATTTTAGGAAAAAGGAAGTTTTGGCTTTATTATGAAGGTTATTGTTTTGGCATAGAGCCCATAAGCTCCTCCCCCAGTCATTATATTTAATTCCAATTTTTTGAATTTCAGGAAAAATCGTTCAAAATGAAGCTGTTTGGAGTTGAATTTGTAGAGAAGTCTTCACGCATAGCAGCAACATACAGCTGCAGCAAATGAGGTAGCTACGTTTCTATATCTATGCTCCCAGATCCCAGATTTGTTTCAGACCGTCTCATTTGGAGTTTCAGACCAGAGCTGTGCCTATGCTCATATTAAACAATCGGCCATTTGCCACCATGCCTCAACACTCACAACCCTGGTAAGAACAGATTAGGATGCTTAAGAACGTTTGGTGCATCTGGAGTTGAAAATGAAGAGAAAATAGTAAAGAAATTTAGAAGAATGTTTCTGCATGAAGCCTAAAAATACCCTTTTTTTCCAGTATTGAAAGTTTTAGTTCAAGGTTTATAGTCCTAGGAGACAGGGTTGATTTGAACATAAACTAACCTTCAAGTGAGGACTGGTAATCTTGAGAAACCAGCAAGAGTACATTAGATTTTAAAAATGATACAACCCCAAAACCCAGCCCAGTGTTGACATCTTCCAATGAAAGTAGCTAGCAGCACTAGCTCCAGAAGATGCCAAATCTAGCTAGAAAGTTGCCAAGTCGGCAACACTGTCAACCCGTCCCTTCAGGCCTCCTTCCAAAGACACTCCCCCGAATATATTAAGATGAATGTATACAACCAACATAGTTATTGTTAGCACTCACAGCTGTTAAGATAGCAGCTTGTCTCTGGAAGTCTCCAGTGGCGAGCAGTGAGTGCACGGCCAGGACAGACAGATACCAGATTTCTCTTTCTCTTTTTTGTTAGAGCATTTTATTCATTGTTTGCTGTAGAGGTGTAGTGAGAATTTCGACAAAAACATAAAAAAGAAATGCTTTGAAGAAGATTGAGTTGAATCAGTTGTTTTGTCATTAAGAGACTCTGAGTATTTCAGTTGATTGCTTTGACAGAATTCAGTGTGAATGAAAAACCATTAAGATGAATCAGTGTCTCCTCTCCCATCCTTAGTCATATAAAATAAACTAAAACATTTACTAAAGCACCCCTGGCTACCACACAGCACTCTGTAGCATTCTGCCTCTCGGGGGGGGGGGGAGTCAATCTGCAACATTGGACCGTGTGGGCTGCTGTGAAAGAGACAGAAGGTGTCTGAGGGGAGTGTGACAGATGCCCTTTTCACCACCAAATGCATGCAGTCTGCCACAGGTCAAAGCATCAGTCAGAGGCCAAAGGTCAACCCGCCTGCAGTCTGCAAGGCACTGCTAGTGACGGCACCGATATGACGATCAGGGGGTCACAGGATCTGGCTTGTGGTCTATGAAAATATTAGTGAGGACGCATTAGTGTGATGTGCACCAGTGCACTAAATACACACTCTAATGTGGCTGCAATGTATGCATGGCCACACACACACACACACACACACACACACGTACCCAGGTGAAAGCAACACTAATGCAATCTCTAATGCCTCTGCATGAAAAATGAAAGATTTATACAAGAAGAGAGCAACATTCAGCCCTGAGGCCTCTTTTCACTGGAAATGGATCCTCTCTTCATCTCCGCATGAAGTTGGAAGTTGTGTGTGTGTGTGTGTGTGTGTGTGTGTGTGTGTGTGTGTTATTATGAGCATGAATGACTTGTTGTGAGATGCAGGCAGAGCATGCCTTTGCGCACATACACAAAGACCTGGATGTCGGGAGGGGTAAATAATACGTCCTATTTTTAGAGGTCTGCTCCAATTTGTGCTCCTCTCCTGTGAACCCAAACAGAGTGGGAGCTAATCAGCACTGCCTCCTCACAGACACACGGAGAGCAGCAAGCCACCGCTCGCTCGTTCCTGCGCGGAGAAAAGACCTCCGTGAGGCAGATTAGCCACGTCTTTCTTTTCCGAATTCTTTTGTAACTTGTGTAACTCTGTGATCGCATGCTTTCTGGCCCAAATATCCCTTTATTTGATCTATTAAGGACTACTGGTCGCTGTATGCATTTTAATAGGATAAGATAAAATAGAACTTTTTTAATCCCGAAGGAAATTCTTGTTCCAGAGTTTCATTAAAGATTACAACGGAAGAATAGCAAAAAACAGTGGAATAAATATAAACATATGAAGTGTAAAAGAAATAACATTGACAAACTGGCAAAATGGAACACAATAGCAATAAGAGGAAGGTAGATAAATAAAGTAAAACAAATCAAGTTAAACCAGAGTCTAATGGAAACAAAAATGCTATTGAGAGAGATATTATCAATGATATTGAAAAAGTATTAGAAAGTTATATTGCACATAGATTAATGAAAATAATATTGAAATGTACATACTTACAGATTTACATTACATTACAGTCATTTAGCAGATGCTTTTATCCAAAGCGACTTACAATAAGATGTGTTTATTATTGTTGTATTTAGCTGTCCTTCCTGCAGAAGGGGGAGGAGCTTTATAGTTTGATGGTCACAGGTAGACTTCCTGTACTTCATGTTTGAAAGTCTGTTTGGTACAAAACCTTTAATTCAAACTGTGTGCACACAACTTGGTGCGTGTCTGTGCTGCTGATGGACAATGTCAACGGGCTGTTTGGGTTGATGGCGTTTTATTTTGATAGTAGAGTGAAATAAGAAAGTATGCTCCATGCTGCACATCAATTCTAATGTCTTGTCTTTGACAAACATAAATGATACATTTAAGGGAACAGATAAAGTCATTTGAGTGTGTGTGTGTGTGTGTGTGTGTGTGTGTGTGTGTGTGTGTGTGTGTGTGTGCATGGAGGGTAGGCGCCTAAACTCATGTTTGGTCAGAGGATTTTATAGTGCACACACGACATCTTGACCCCTGAAATAAAAATCACATGCACGCTTCCTGCTCACATGCCTCACATTCCTCCATGTTTGCTTTCCTTCCAAACTTCTCCTGTTTAGGCAAAGAGGAGAGCGTTGACCTCGGGTTGGTTTGAGGAATGAGAACATCATGAGGAGGCAGAAAAAAGACAACAGATATTGGGATGATCTGGTCTCTAAAGTACATTCAAAGCAAAAAGTAGCACCCTGTTGTTGTTTTTTTAATTGTTTAGTTTGTCTCAAAATAGACAAATTTCAACATATTTTTTATAGCTATTAAGAAAATTTCAATTGTTACTCCTGTTTTCCCCAAAAAACTTTTGGGTTTCCTGGGCTTTCAGCCACAATCTATTTCTAGTCTACATCAGTGGATAAAAGTCAAAGAACGTCCAGACTGAGCCATCCCCTTGGAAACTGAGCAAACTCCATCTGCTGTTGAATGTGATGAAAACTGTGACATGTGGTTGGAAACTCCAGAAAAAAGCTAGTAAGAGGACCTTGAGTCAAGATTTAATTTTTCAAAGTATATTTAGGATATCTTTAGATAAAAAAAGTACATTCAGGGCCTGTTCTCATTTCCAACTCATCATACTTGGCTTCACACAACTGGGTACGCTTGACATTGCTTCGGTTTAGGTAATACAACTACTTGGTTATGTTTTGTAAAAGATCATGGTTTGTGTTAAAATAACTGTGTTTGTTACATAACTTAAAGTTACTGTGAGGAACTTTTAACTGGTAATGAAACAGTCTCAATGTAATCCTGATGTCTCTATATGACCTTAAGTCAGTAAATGTGACCCTCAGAGAGAAGATGCTGGTGATCATGCTGGATCAATAGAAACTCATTCAGTTTAGACTCCAGCGGGGCCTCCAGTTGGGCCTACAATTGGGCCTACAGCAGTGCCAACAATTGGGCCTACAACGCTGCCTACAATTGTCCCTACAGTTAGACCTACAAGTGTGCCTACAGCGGTGCCTACAATTGGGCCTACAGTTGGGCCCTACAGCGGGGCCTCCTGCGTGTCCTACAGTTGGGCCTACAATTGGGCCTACTATTGAGCCTGCAGTTGGGTCTACAATTGGGCCTACAGTGGGGCCTCCTGCGTGTCCTACAGCAATGCCTACAATTGGGCCAACAGCGGTGACTACAGTTGGGTCTACAATTGGGCCTACAGTGGGGCCTCCTGCGTGTCCTACAGCAATGCCTACAATTGGGCCAACAGCGGTGACTACAGTTGGGTCTACAATTGGGCCTACAGTGGGGCCTCCTGCGTGTCCTACAGTTGGGCCTACAATTGGGCCCACAGCGGGGCCTACAATTGTGCCTACAGTTGGGCCCTACAGCGGGGCCTCCTGCGTGTCCTACAGTTGTCCTACAATTTGGCCTACAGCGGTGACTACAGTTGGGCCTACAATTGGGCCCACAGCGGGGCCTACAATTGGGTCTACAGCGATGCCTACAATTGTGCCTACAGTGGGGCCTACAATTGGGTCTACAGCGGTGCCTACAATTGGGCCTACAATTGTGTCTACAGCGGTGCCTACAATTGGGCCTATAGCGGGGCCTCCTGCGGGGCCTGGTGCATCTTATTCAGGTTGTGCGTTAGTATCAAATGCTAAAGGGGCGAGACAAAATGTCTGTATTTGACGCACTGGGAATGACAATATGACCATTTCATGAAGTGCAATTAAAAAAAAAATCCCAGTACTGCCAGTTTCTCGGGCAGCCAAGTGCTATGTTTGGCTTGGTTCCAACAATCCAAAATGCACAATCACACTGCAAATCCTTCAAGCAAACAGCCAGCCATTGGTGCACTGTGTGTGTGTGTGTGTGTGTGTGTGTGTGTGTGTGTGTGTGTGTGTGTAAGAGAGTGTGTTGAGCGATATTTGAAGAGAGACAAAGAGATGTCTGGCTTTAATCCACAGCATACAGGAATTCCAACATGTGTCCTTACGCTCTATCTCCACTTGCTCTCTTTTGTACATAATGACTGCAGTTTGGGTTGTGTAAATTATAGAACTCAGCTGTCTCTGGAATGATGTGCGTGCATGAAAGGTTACATATGTGCAGAGGAAGTGACCGTTATATCACTGGTCTTAAGAAAGGCTTGCACTGTGTGAACAGAAAAATACATTTTTTTTGGACACTGTGTCTGTGGATTCAGATCTGATTTAGTTAATGGGGTTGTTGCATTATGGTATTTTGAGTGTTTGTAATAATCCAATTTATACAGATAGCTGACAAATGGAAAGGAAAATCCTGAAGAAATCAGTGCAGAAGCACAACGTAGATACTTCCAAAGAGAACAGCAGGGCTCAGTGAATGGTTTGATGAGCAGCGGTGGAAATCTACTCAAGTACTCTCCTTAAAAGGATAGTTGTGATGTTTTAAGTGGGTATTTCAAGTTGTCTGAAGAACTTCTCCATAGTCAGAGTATGTAATACACTGAAGATGGAGTTTGGAGGAACAGACAGGAGCACCATTATGGGAGCAAAGCAAGGTTCTGCTGTGAACGGGGGCAACAGCAAAAGCTGTTTTAATCAAAGTTAAGACCAAACAATGAGACATCACTCAAAATAAACCCTGCGATAGTCTGGCGACCTTTTCCAGGGCGTATCCTGCCTTCGCCCACTGTCAGCTGGGATCAGCTCCAGGCCCCCGCGACCCTGAGCAGGATAAGCGGATTGGATAATGGATGGATGGATGGATCACTGAAAGCAAGTCCGAAGGGACAAAGAAAGACGAGCAGTCAGACAATCAGATGAGTTGTAAACAAACCCAGACGTCGGTTATTTGGAAGAGGAATCAAAGATGAACGGTGAGATCATTTCCCAAACTGTGTGTTGTAAACATTCACCACTTCAACTCCAACCTACTGTACTAAGCTGGGCTGCACAGAGTTTTCCTTTGCAAAGCAGGATTATTACTGACATTTCAGGAGCACTCCACATAAAGTATTAAAGACAATTTGTAGAAACTGTCAGTTTACAACTTGCCTGATTGTTTGAAAGCCAATGTTTCTCACCCCAACATACTCGTGTTAAGTGGCCATGTTACTGACTTTCTCCAGCTAGCAATAGCGCAAAGAACAACGTTACCTAGTCCAACTGAACATGCTCATGGGTCAGATGGATGGTGCATTTATTAAGGAAAGGCCCCCCCATCCAACCCTGTCTCCTACAATAAAATGTTCCCATATAACTAAAGTGCATTCTCAATCACATTGCAAGGGGAACATCTTTTTTCCCGGATTGCGGTTGCTGTTTCAAACACGAGATTATTGTTTGAATCGAAACAAAAAACCCAAAAACCCAAAAACCCAAGAAAACTATATGGCTATAGGTTTAGTTAAAACATTATGGTTTGGTTTAAAATAAGTACATTTGTTACATTATGTAAGTTACGGACGTGAATTAAAATAAGTCAATGTTGACTTTTGATTTCGGACGGGACCCGTCCACCCTGACCTCTCTACGCAGACTTCAACAGAATATGATTGGAAACATGTTTGTTGACAAACGTAATCCGTGCCAAAATATGTTTCCCTCTTGTCACAGTTGACAATGCAGTTTCATTGAAATTCTTTTTTGAGTAAAAAGTGACAACTTTATAAAAAAAAAAAAAATCCAGCTCTTATGAACGCAAGATTGGTTTGTTCATCAGCACAATCCAAAAATAACATCAGAAGCAATTACACAACCAGAAACCCTTGCTGGTAAGTACATAATTATTTTCAAAAATTTGATGGAAATCTTTGTTGTTTTGTCAGCCTTCGAAAATCCAACCCCTGTTTGCGTTCCTCAAATGCAGCTGCTTACATTAGTATCACGTTAGCATCACAGATTTATCACCCCTGACATATGTGCTCATGTATTTACAACATGGATTTATGCCCCTGTGTACTCCCATGCACCTGTGGAGCAGATTTATGATATGCAAACTCTCACAAATCACCACGTGTCTTCCACATTAACAGGATGAGGAATAGTCTGTCTCTTGGACAATGGTTATTTACATACTTTTTTTTTTCCTGTTTAAATTTAATTTGGGAAGCAGAGAGAAAGAAGTATATTTTTTCCCTCTCTCATTGTTTATGCAAAGTCAGCTGCTGCACAATCCTTTTACACCGATAACAAAGATGAGATCGCTGCTGCGGATCTGCAGTTTTCTGCCGACATCTGCACTATCTCAGGCTGGTGCGCACACACACACACACACACACACACACACAGACACACATTCTCCCTAATCTGATTGTTCCGGAAAACTGAATGTAAAATTGCAATCAGTGTAGTGCAATTATTATCCATCCTACATT
This sequence comes from Cebidichthys violaceus, assembly GCF_023349555.1. Taxonomy (NCBI): domain Eukaryota; kingdom Metazoa; phylum Chordata; class Actinopteri; order Perciformes; family Stichaeidae; genus Cebidichthys; species Cebidichthys violaceus. The sequence continues at coordinate 4,001,663 of NW_027176372.1, forward strand.
TCAATCTGCACTCTTCTCTACCTCCTCCACTGCTGAAAATCAGCACATTCACTACAGGCAAGAAAAAGAGGCACAAGTGGGCGGAAGGAGAGACAAAGAAAGAAGGGAGTAAAGACACACCGAGAGAACTAGCTGAAAGAAAGAAAGAAAAATCAATTGCTGTCAAATCCATTGCAGGAAATACATCAGAAGAAGACATATAAAGAAAGAACTGAGTACAAAATAGGCACAGAGATGGAGAAATGTCTGACAGAGAAGCAAAAAGACGGAGGAGGAAGAAATAGTTGAAAGAACAAAAGCAAAATAAAGAAATCAATTAGTGTCACATCTGTCGGGGGAAGTGGAGCGGTGGAAAGAAAGAAAATGAGAAAGGTTGAGGAGGGGAATCGCATCTGAAAACCTGCATCTAAAATTCAGAAAGCTTCTTTCGTGAACCTACTGAAATATTCAAATGGCAGCAGCACGGGGACGGCACATCCATCGGCCTAATATGTTTGATATTTCCATGTAGAAATAAAAGCCAGGGAGTAAAATATTGATACCTGCTTCATAATGACCTGTGGAGGAAAGTGATGATATATCGAAGACGGGCAAGAGGAGGAAAATAGAATAAAAGACACAAAGTAAGAGACCCATTTATACCAGGAGAGGTGAAAGGGACCAAGACATTTCAATACCCTCATTAGAGCATCATTTATGGCACAGGGTTGGGAGGGTCAATTTAAAAATGTATTCCTATACAATTACTAATTACCCGTTAAGAAATGCCAGTGACCTAATGCAGTCCCTAAAGTAATGTAACTGCATTACTTTCTGTTACTTTTGGATTACCTCAATACCAAATATGCAAACAAAACAAGAAAAAATACACATTTTTCAATATGTAAAGCAGAAAAGGGAAACAAAGTCACAGCGCAGGTCCTGCCGTCCAGCTGTGAAAATGCTGTCATCCATCCAGGGACTCCAATCATTTGGCACATTAGTGTTACCGGCTTTGACTTGACAGCATCAGCAGTGCCCATATTAATTCAAGTATCCTGTTTTGTCCTGCTTTATGTGTGTTGGACCAGAAATTTGAAGCAGTTCGCACATTTCCCACGAACCGCCTTTTCATGCTGGGATGCCTCTCGACAGAAAGAATTATCTTGATGAACTGGAAAGCACCATACCGATAACTAGCAGTGTACTGTGACGAAGTTCCCCTTTACATACATTCTCAATGGTGCTTTAGTTTGTCATTTAGGTTGCAAAGACTGCGATACTGTTTCAAGGGAGCCCGGCACTTCAAGTCAGAACAATGCTAAGGGCACTATTTCTTTGAGTTGGTCCATCCGTCTGTCCATCCACCACTTCCGTCCACAGCACAATATCAACATGTTGGAGCCACAGTGCCAGGATATTTATGAGTATCCATGGTCCCCAAAGAATGATTACACAGGGTTTTGGTGACATTTTTACAAGCTCCCCCAATTATCAAATGTTCTATTTGCTCGACGCTACCATTAAAGCTTTTGTTCTGATTTCCATGAAATTTGCTGTTAATGTTAATGGTCCCCATCAACATTAATCATTGTGGCCTTTCCTGCAGCCCAATATACCCTGACCTACTGTAGCCATATTACTTTTAAAGTTACTGAGCACGTTCCTGCTATACCATCCAGATATCTATCCATTTATCTTCCACCACTCAAGTGGATAGTTTGGCTCTTTTTAAGTGTGGTTGTCTGAGGATCTTATCAAGTGTATTATCTACAGTAGACGGCAGTCAGCGGGCCCCCAGTTTGGAGAATAATACATGGGTACCAGCACAGCAGCAAAGCAATGTAGTGCTGTGGATGAGGGACTGCTGCCATCAAATGCTGCTCATACTGTATTTCCTTTTCAGTCATTTTTCTTTGAATATGTCCTACTGCTGTCATTAGTGCAATGACCTAATTTAGCTCCTGGGATCATTAAAGTTTGATCTCAGTTTTTTACTATTTAATCTCTCTTTCAGTCTGATAGATAATGTGCACGCTGATTGAAATAATCAGCGGAATATTGTGACGTGCAAGGGATGCACCCATCTCATCTGCCAGTTCAGGGGTGCATAATGGGGCCAATACTGACATTAGGTATCAGTCAGACGTGACCAATCTTAATGGTTGGGGGGGAAAAGGCTACTCTACAAAACACAGTGTGAAATGCCAGAGTTTGTTTTCCTGTCTACTCAACAGGCTTACTACCTCATTTCTAAATCGATACATGGCTCCCCATGAAAATGAGGTAGAATGCTCGCACATCAGCTGCGTCAAAGAACTGCCAATCAAACCATTCCTGCAATTAATGATGAATAAGGTCTAAAATGCACTGATGACATTAATCAAGGATTATACACCCCCCTGACCTAGAAGATTTGTTTTCAATATTCCCAATATAGATGTACAACTGGCTGTTGAGCTTGAGAGGGATCTTTTAGTCATGGAGTTTATCTTCAGCAATTTGAGCCAAGCAAAGTCTAAAATCTCTGAGGTTGGAGGGTTTCCTTGGAATCCTAACTTGCTACCATGCATCAAGCTGTTATCTCTCTGTTCCTTAAACAGGCTAGAGATCCTTCAAAATGCAGTTCATGCCCTGTATCACTCCTGAACACAGATGTTAAAAGTTTTGTAAGGATCTTGGCACGCCGCCTCGAGAAGATTATCCTCTCTATTATTTCACCAAGACAGGCTTTATAAAAAAATCTTTAGTCCTTTTTCAACATCAGTTGTTTACTTAATATCTTTTATGGTCCCTCTCCACTCGACCTGGGTTACTGAGATGATACTGTCACCAGATGATAAAAAGTGTTTAATCAGGTTGAGTGGCACTATCTTTTCAAGACCCGAGAAGCGTTTTAATTTGGCACAAAATTCAGATATTGATTTAAAATGATATACACTCTCCCCGTGGTTGCAGTACGTAGCGAACCAACACATGACTGTTTGTGTCGCGTGCAAAACTAAAATGAAACATTGAAAATGTGACACATTAGTTGTGAATTTATTCATTTGTGATGACGGGAGTCGAGTCAGTCAAGTTAATGCAACCATGCTCTTTAGTAGATTTGTTGCCTGAACTTCACTTCCTGTGAAGATGAAAGTTTATTTTGAAATGACACTATGTGTCTTCAGTGCCATGACAAAAAACGTTTGAGAATGTGTTGATCAAGGGGATTCACTCGGCGGGTACAGAGCATAAAGTTTCTCTTCATGCAGACGCCATGTTTTTGTTTAAACTCGACCCTCTTACAAGTCCTCCTGAATTCATTATGGAAGAATATCTGGATATAAAGTCTACCTTCAGAAAAGTGAACTCATGCCTATGCATTTTGGGTCAGCTTTAAAGTCAGCCCTAACAAATAGGTATATGGGTTATGCACTATCACAGGGATATCGTTAAAGCTAATTATCAACCCATGCTATCCATCCAATCAAATCTACAATGTTCAATACAAATTGTCTGTCTGATAAACTGTCTGATAGACTGAGTTAGTTAAGCTTCATCTACTCCGGAAATTGTCACTAATTTCAAGATCTCTTTTGCAAAAAAGACCCAGAACAAATTACACACAAACCAAAAATGAATTTGCTGGAAGCAACCACCACTCAAAGCCACGCTAATCAGAGGAATAAGTGTCTCTAACTTCAACGCGTTCTGCAGTTCATTCCGGTTCATACAAGCCGAGGCGTGGTATGGCTTCATACTCCAAGTCCACGTTGCATTATTATAGCACATTACTGTTCTATTAGGCTGAGCGACGGCTTGACCAGCCAAGTCTAATGGAAAGACACTGGGCGATGACCACAGCCAGCGCTAGATGCTTCACTGCACCACCAATATTTTGGTCAAATGATTCAATTACTCTGTCAACAGAGCAGTGAGCCAAGGGAAGCAGGGCGCCCTGCTCTTTTTTTTTTAGTGTGTGTGAGGGTGAGTGCGAGTGTGTGTGTGTGTGTGTATATGTGCACGTGCACTATAGGGACCTAAAAGGGGACCTAATTGAAACCAGCTGTTCCACTGAGACTGTGCTGGAACGAGGCCAGAGCGCCATATTAGTCTGACGTGAATAGAGTGAGAGACATACAGAGACGGGGAGAGAGCGATAAAAGAATGTGGGGCTCATGCAGAGAGTCCGTGTTTGTAGAGAGGAGGGGGAGTGGGCGGCTCCGATTGTTTCTCTCCAGACCTTGGTGACAATTTGATGTTTTTTGTACTTGCACGAGCATCAAGACTTAGGAGCTAAGGAGCTTAAGTACAGTACATAATCACGGGTTCCTCCGCAGACAAAGTTCTATCTTTATTCTGTTTTCTTCTCTTTGACCCAGATATCAGAGATTTATAGGGTATGGCGTTTGGGACTTTCAAGACAGCTGCAAAAGATGTAATCTTCTATCTGGTTTCAGGCCCCCCAAAAGATCAACAAATGTCCTCAGTCAAAAAAAGTACACCACACTTTCAATGAGCTGGATAGAAATTCTGAGTCATCGGTGTGATTTAGTGAAACAAGCGGGAGTGCATCTTTAAACAGCATTTACAACACATAATCAGACCGAGAAGACAAGCAAAACACGTTAGTTTCATATCGTAACTCCAGATTATATGTGGAGTACCTCTCTAAGTGCTGCCGCTATGGGGTCCAGTCCCTGTCTGCATGCACAGTCGAGACATTTTTTTACCGCCTTTAAGCCCTACAGGGCTCCCCCCTTACGTTCCCACTTGTGACATACAGCAGCCGTGTGACCATATACAGTATTTCTGCTGTCAATTTCAACTGGTATTTCTTCAGCTGGCGTAGGTGGAGCCAGAGGGGCCCACAGCCGAGAGGTCTTATACTCATAGAATCTGCAGTTACAATACATAACTAGTGTTTTATATTGTATAAGTTTTGCCTTCAAAGAGCTGTCGCTATTGGGTTAAGGGTGAATCTGATTTGGTGTATTTCCCACTGTGACACCACGGTCCACAAGCAGACAACATACAGTCGTTCCGACTGTGGCGTGGGTAACACCATGACAGCGGTGTGGAGAAACAATGATTGGAAGACCTGTTGGACTGATTTTAAATTGTTTAGCACTCTCAAAATGTCACTATAGATAATCACACATTGCACAGTTGGAAAACTGTGAGTCTAACTACGATAGGTATGGTCGATCAAAGTTGAAACAAGAATTTGGCTTGTAAGCTTTGAGGAATGGGACTCTTTATTGGGACAGTTTGGGTAAAAATATCGCCCTCCAAATAAGTTTACAAATAAGTAAATTTAGGTTTTATGATTCTCCTCTAACTGTTTAAGTACATGGGTTTATGTATACATGCATATTAAGAATTATTTAACATATTTGTTTATTTGTCCTGGGGTAGTAATCGTTTACAATACAAGAAAACAAGTCTAATCAGCTAGAGACCACAGTTCCTGCCCTGTCAGAGTCATCTGAAAAGACTCCAGTCTTGTTAACAGTAGTCAATTCATCAGTTAGCTGAATTCTGCCACACAAACATGAGGTTTCCATGTCAGCTTACAACATGAATTATCATGAAAGAACCTCATTGATTGAGTAATTTACTGTAACAAGGATCCGATAAACAAACGAGGAATTTTAAAGCAGATATTTGTTAAAACTATGAACTATAAGTCAACGCGCACCAACAGCCTGACTGGGCAAAAGGAAATCTTTTGGTGGTGGCTGCTCTGACCAGTGAATTGTTCATGAATGAATGGTTGTGCTTGACTGCAGACATGGCTTTAAACAAAGTGAAAGAGCATAAACATTTGCAGGATGTGGAAAGGAGACGGTGGCAGTGCAGGTATTGACCACTAATTGTTGTTTTCTGAAGTTGCTTTCAGCTCTGTATAATATCTCAGAGTTAAACAATTCCCTCTCTTATTATTTTGGTTGTGAATCACAAGTCATATGAGCTGGCATTCTGGCATACGACCGCATGTCTGGGTCTTTCACAAGCATTAGTATGTGGTATTTACTCCACCATAGGAGTCTAAATGAGATTTTGTAGACATTACTCCAAATATAAATATTAAAGGATGGAAGGGACTCAGAAAGAACTTTTTGAGTACTGAGCACCTATACAATAATAGTATTACTGGGTAACAAGACAGAAATGTCAACGTCAATGTCAATGGATCATTTAAAAACAAATTAAATAAAAATATCAAATTGTAATTTTTCCTGCGAGAAAAATTCCATGCTTTGAGCGCGAGGGCCGTCCCCTAGCATGCGACTAATATCACTGCTCTTCTGCACGCAAAACTTTCACCTGCTCACGAGCGAGTAGTTTTTCTTTTTGACGCTAAGCGAGCGGACCCAGTCACCATTGTATCACTAAATTGAATTGGTTACAATCCTTGTTTTTAGATTAACCAGATACCATATATCTGCCTTCATACCCCAACTCACCTACTGTCCTGAACGTCCCACCACAAACCTAAACAAGTTATCAACAACAGCATCAGCGTAAACAGGCAGAGAACGTACATAAAGAGAGCCTCAGGCTTCCTCCTTTTATTTTGGGCCCCACTCTGCTCAATGGCCAGCTTGAAATCTGTGGTAACCAAGAAGCAGCATGACTGGCCTGCACAGGTGGAAACCAATGCAATCACTTTGTGGGCACCTGGAGAGAAAAACAAGGGAGGGAAAGCGAAAGAAAGGCAGGAGTGAAGAAAGCCCATACACAGACTCTTTGCCCCTGCCTGACACGTAACAGTATGTTCTCGTTGTCCCAACAGGGAAGACTGGAGGAGGCGGCTGAGGTTGTCAGCTCAACGTCATCGATCTCGAGCTCCAGCTCACGCTCATTGTGGTGAAGCATCACTTTGGAACGTAAGCTCTTCTTCTGTTTTCCCCTAAGGGGCGACCCCATCTCAGGATGAAACTGATCATTGGGCCATTTGCTGAAGGGTAATAGGACGTCAGACAGCTGTGTGTGCTGCCTCATATACTCTGGGATCCGCACGTATTCAGGCACGTCCTGATTGGCCGGCTTTGCTCATGCAAATTTTCAGTGGGCACATATGTGCTTGTGCTTGGAGGAGAGTACTATATGCACAGAGTCCAGTAGAGTGCAGAGACTGTGCTTATAGAACTATGGTTACATTATCGTAACTTTGGTTTTCACTGGCTTGATATCAACAAATTGAATGGGCATTATCAGCGGTTACCAGCCTCATAGATATGGGTTAGAAGGGGCCTGCTTCAGAGTCTGCATAGGGAGGAGGTTGAGGCTAATACTTTTTTGTAGAAGTACAGGTCAAAGCATTAACAATGAGTGAGGAAGCACCGACATGACAGTATAAGTCTAGGGTACGAGGGCTGTAAAATCAAATTAAACAGCCTCATATTCACCCCTTTTTCACTAACTACAAATTAGACCGTGCATTATATCGCCACAGTAAACCTGCCAGTCTAAATGCTGTGCTATTGGCCGTCACCACCGCTTTACTTCTGCAATACTAGGGGCCCATGTCTGAACAGGTTTTATGAGCCGATAAGTATCAGCTCAACTGTTCAGTATGAACTGAAACCAAAGTGTTTCAAACAGCAAATAAAAAACTCTTTCTGAACTGCCTCGAAGTTGAAGCACTTTTGTGTGATGTAAGTGAGACAGAAAGTGACGCCGCAGTATGAAAATGTCATGCATCTCTGCAGAAGAAGAAATGGTCTCCATAAATGGATGGAGAAAGAGAAAGTGAGGGGATGTTATACATGTTCTCCTTTCCTTTCCCTCTCATCTTTCCTCCCCACTCCTTTTCTCCTCATCCTTCTTCACATCCCATCAATTTACATTACTCTTCATTACATGTACAGCGCAGATGTCCACTATGTATGGCCAGACAAAGACATCTTCTCCTCTTCTTTCCGTTCACATTGTTATGCTCTCCCCTCCTCCCCCTCTTCCTCTTCTTGGTCCTTCTCACCCCTTAACTGCCCTTTTCTCATCTGCGCTCCTTCTTTCCTTTTTCCTTTTCTCACTTCCTTCTTTTTGACTCCTCTTCCATCTCCTCTTCCCTCTATCTCCTCCCTTCTATTCTCCCATTATTTCCCGCGTTTCTCCTTTTTCATTCCTGATCCTCTTTCCTATTCTTCTCCTTCTGATGATGTATCTTGATCTGTTCTTTGTTGTCTTCTGGGTCGTTTGTATATTTCTTATCCTCTTGTCTTGTCTTTGTACTTCTCTCTCTCTTTTTCCCCCTCTCTCTCTCTCTTGTGACAATTGACAGGCTCTTTCTTTGGCATTTGCAGGCAGACAGCTTCTGATTCATATGCCCATCATCCCGCCCGCCCGAGGGCCATCGGGCCAGGCACAAAAGACGCAAGCAGTCAAGCATCTCTTTCTCCTCTCGCTGCTGTCGTTTTCATTGCTCTCTTCCCTGACTTGTGTCTCTTTCTTCCCCTCTCATTCGCCTGTCATTCTGTCGTGCCTTTACTGTAGGTCCTGGTCTGTCAGTTCTTCTTCTCTCCATCTACTATACACCCACCATTCATCACTCACTTTGCTCATGTCTCTGTTTTATCTGTTGGCTTTTCTTTTCTCCTCATGGCCTCCATCTCTCATCTGGTTCCAGCCTCGTCTCTGATCCCTCCTCTTCTGCTGTGTTCCACGTTCTGCACTCGTCACTCATCGTGTTCATTTAACAGGAGACGAGAAGAATGCGAGGCAGTGAGAGATTATTTACAGAACTGAATGTATTTGGAGTTTCGGGTTTGCGTGGAGAGAGTGATTGAGGCCAAGTGAGATTCATTTAGTTGTTTAAAGATTGAGATTCTGGCTTTGTAACCGGCAGTGACTCCAGCTGCAGCCTGTATGCATGGACCAACATTTCAAAATGTTGATCACAATCTCTCTTGCGGCTGAAGTCTTTGAAAACCAGGGTTTCTGCCATGCGGGCTTATGCATGTTTTCTTTTCTTTTAAATCCATGTATTTAAGATGTTTTTATTCCCAAAGAATAATAGGCAGTCGTACTCGTGCTCGTAAAGCCATAGATGCATGACAGACTTTGAATTACATTTTTCAATGTCGATTACATCAGAGATCATTTTCTCTCCACTTTATGAAAACTTCAAAAACCTTCAGCCTACGATTCTTTTCCAGTTAACAGCTGATTTTGCAGCAGGCAGACAAGTGATAGGCTAACCTAGTCATATCTGACCCGTTTTCAGTTTATTTCTCCCCACTGACGTTATTTCAATGTAACGGGACGTGCAACAGAAGCAATAGCTCATCACACTGTAAATACATATATCATATTCAAACGATGTAATGGACCAAATCACACTTCAGGATATTCTCTTCCTAATGTTTGGATTTAGAGTGAATAAAAAACTGCTTTATAGAAGTAAAGCATAAACTCAAGCTGATGTTGTGGTGAGAAACCATTCACTTACGAATGTATTTATTCAACTTTGTGTTTGATATAGGCTATTTATTTAGGTAGGCCTATATTACTTGTGTTTATTAATTTGAATTAGATGTTCAGTTCAACAGTTACAGTCTGTACCGTCAAGGATTGTTCATTCAGATCGATTTCTTTTTGTTTGTGGTGCGAGGGGTATTGGCTGATTAATCAGCTATCTGCTTTTTGCTGCTCTAAACCATCATTATTAAATCAGCTTCTAAAAATCCACTGTGGGTCAATCTCTAGTCAAGAGAGCGTGTGTGTGTGTGTGTGTGTGTGTGTGTGTGTGTGTGTGTGTGTGTGTGTGTGTGTGTGTGTGTGTGTGTGGCACTGAGTTAGGTTCGCAGTAAGTTATAGCTGTGGATGTAGCAGTGTAGTGTGTGTTTGTTGGTGGATAAATGCTACAGCTCATGAACGATCCTGTGTCTTTCCTGTGTCTCCCTTGCCACCTGCTGATTAAAGTGAAGGTAGCAACAGCTCAGTGCTCGCAAACCATTTTTGCAAGAAAGAGTAATTTTAGGACTGTAAGAATAGATCGTTAAAGGACTCTCCCATTCCACAGCCTCACAAACTGTGATTGCTGTGTGTTGAGCTGCACCATATCAGGGCATTAGGAGCCCCTTGAGGAACCCTTGTTTGTTTTTAGATAAAACCTTTAGAATATAAAAGGATTCTCTGTAGAACCCCCTTGGTGGGTCCTAGATAAAACCCTCGGAATATAAAAGGGTTCTCGCTAGAACGCCCAGGGTGGGTTCTTGTTAGCACCCTTAGAGGTGATGGGTGGAACCATTACACTGTAGAAGGGTTCTCTCTAGAACCTATTATGATGGCTTCTGGGTGGAACTTTCAAAATATGTTTTTTAGGTGTGACCCTTTTTTGTTGGGATCTAGGAAACTTCTAAAAGGGATCCAGGTCAGAGCTTTATAAAAATATTATACCAGGAACCAAAAAGGCTTCTCCTATATGGTTCTTGTTAGAACCTTTATTTCCAAAAGTGGGAGTAAAAGCAGAGATAGTACTGATTTATGTCCATATTTTAATAGCTGTGTTTATAGGCATTGTGACAGATACACATCTGATAACCATGAACGTCTCATAGATGTTTGATGTAGTTTACTGGATAACTGAAACTGTGACCAGCTGGTGGTCAACAGGAACGTTGATTACGTTTATCCTCCGAGGACCATGAATGCACCAAAGTTCATCACAATTCATCCATTACTTGTTGAAAAAATTCACAAGAAACCCAAACAAATGTCAATATCTGACATTTGTCAAGGTATTTCAGTCTGGACTGAAGACTGACTGCTAAAAATCTATGACAACATATTTTTCTTGACTTTGGCTACCACGAGAAGACTCTCCTTCACAACTACACAACATTTGTCAAACTAGATGTATTGTCTTTGTGCACAAGTCTTCCAAAAAAAGTGACATTGACAAAAACAAGACTGGCATGTTTTGCTAACACATTTATGTAATGAAGTGCATGTTGGAGATAAACAGTACACTTTGAAAGAGGATGTCTACGTCGTGCTGTCTCTGTTACTGTCTTTCATTCCTCAGTTCTACTTCATTCTTCCATCCATCTTTGTGTCTTTATTAAAGCTATTCGTCTTTGTACATGTCCACAGCCTGCCTCTTAAACTGCGTGGCAGTCGTCAATGGCAAGCTAGAGTGGTGGTTGGTGATGTCTTCTTTCTCTGTCTGTGTGTGTGTGTGTGTGTGTGTGTGTGTGTGTGTGTGTGTTGTGCGTTACAAGATGGAGAGCAGCCATAGTGAAGGACAAGTGCTTCTCATCCAGTTATGAGGCCGTCAGCATGAAAGCCAGCCAAGCATCTTAATGACCTATGACTCAACTCTGAGAATAATCTGACACATACACACACACACACACACACACACACACACACACACACATACACACACACACACACACACACACACACACAAGCAGACACAAAGTTTACATGCAGCAAAAACACAAAACACAGTCATACCCGCAATAGTAGACAACATCATGACCTCAATACATGTGACCCATTTTTGCTGTAATAACCGTGTACATACATTGCATGGCGTGAAAATCATTGACTGATATGGCTCGTTTGAATTTTTATTGGACTAGTAGTTATTTCAGTGTGTTTGTGATGCTCAGAAAAATGTATTCATTGTTTCACAGCCACTCCTTTTCTAGTGATAGTGGATGGGAAAAGGCTTTTAGGGACAGTGGGCATCACATGACTAGAGATCCCTTCCCCCATATCAATACTCAATTTTATACTGATTCCATTCATGTTTAATGAATAAATAGAGCTTGAAGGCATCACAGTGTAACACAAGGTAACCTCTGTTAGCTGTTAGCTACGCTATTTAGCCAAGCAGAACTGTGCTTCCAACCTGCTGATAACAGCTAACATTCACTAGCTCTCCTCTTTCCCCTTTTTCAACAGAGTTCACACAGAGTTGCTGTTCACAGTGCAGCGTTATCAGGGAGAGTGTTTTACCACAGGTGTGTAGTTTGCACATGTGAAGAACAGACCGGGGCAGGATGTACTGATCGGGTAGCAAATGACACGTGTTGTTGTTCCTGTGTCGCTGATAAGAGATATGATAATGTGTTATCGGATCAGTGCATAGACTTATGTACTCACGATACCCAATCCAGTATTTTAGGCTGTATATGAGCCATTTCTGATACCGGCATAGGTAGCCTATCAGAACACCTCTAGATGTGACCTGCAGTTCTAACGCTGACCACTCATGGCAACACATTCTCACGCCCAACTCGTCAAATTACCCCCCCCCCCCCCCCCCCCGCTTTAAACTATGATGCTCTATGTACCCCTCTCAAGTCAGTTTTGAACATGTGAGTTTCCACCCAATACATGCATATACTCTTTTCAAAATGATAAAATTGGTGTTGACGAGAAACAACTTTGATTGTGGTTTGGGTTAAAAGTAGTAACTTCGTCATTATTAGGAGGTATTTTTTGATAAAACTACAAAAAAAACTTCAGATAGAGAGCAGACATAAAGGTCTACAACATGTGTTTGAAGATATTATCCAGGATGTCAAAGTGATTCAGCAGTGAAAACAGGTTAAAAAGATGAACCTTTAGAAGCTAAAGCTACTGATCATATTGTAAACGTGAACCACATCTCTTGGTGATCCAAACAGAAAGAAGACAATGAAATGAAGGAGCATGTAATGCTCGGTAGGTCTTTATTCACTGTCGTAATCAATGAAAAGCTAAAGTAGCATGTGTCGACATTCAGTATACCTTCAATAGCTAGCGTAGCATAGAAGTGCTAAAGCTAGTTAAGGATGTGCTAACGTACTGTGCTAATGTTAGTTCCGCCGGTGTTCACGTAGAAACTTATAACTCCTTCCAACCTCTCTGCGTAATGAGTATCACTATTACACAATGTTCAACCATGGCTAGCTCCAAATCCACTAAACCAGCCTGAAGATGAAGGCAATCTGAAACCACTGATAAGTCTATGGAGCAGAGCCGGACAGCTGTCCGACCCTGGTAGGAGCTGGCTGATGCTATGCTATGATTGGCCAATCTGCATTTGAGGGGCGTGACTTAGTGATGGATCAGTTGGCACCATGTTTTTCTTGAAATGTCTTTGAAAGAAAAGATTACAGTAACATAAAATCATACGGCATACATCTTCATATTATGAACATATCGGTGTTTTGTTCTCTCCTCTGCCTCTGTCTGTCTCTGGGGAGTTTATTGATCTGTGCTGAACATGAGCTTGTTTACTCCTCCAGGGTTAAGTTTAGCAGTTAGCATCGTGGAGAGATTAATTTTGTCAGTGGTGAATATTAATGATTTTACATGTGATTATGGTGTTCAGGGTGGCTCTCTTGCAGCGGAGGGAACACTGTATTTTTTAAAAATACAGGGATCCAATACCACAAAAAAGAGTAAATCATGTGAATGTTTCATTTTTCATTTTTACCATAAACATGTTAGACAGAACTCTCACTAACATGTGTCAGGCTAATGGATAACTAAAGCAGTCTCACCGGTGAGGGAGATTCCAGCAGCCCCTCCGACACTCTACACTGCTTTTTTTTTACTTTAATGCACCCATACCAATACCTCCTATATACAAAAATACACGTTGCCAAATACAGATTAAGTAAAATGCATAGTAAACTGAAGAAATACCAAACAAAAGTCAATCAAACAAATTGACAAGGACAAAGAACCATCTAGCCACTACCCTTCCTCTTGCTTTACTACTTGGTTCACCCTAACAAGGTAATGGACATCAGTCAGCTGATCACAAAAGAAACGGTTCAGATCATATCAAGGTTTTGATTCACAGATCAGATCAGCAGAAACAAACAGAGCAAATATAACTTTAAGAGATGGTCTTTTTTTGTCGCTGATGTTGATTGTGGATAAACCACATCGGCCGACATAGATTGTTTTGGTTATTCTGTTACAGATGCTGGTATACCAAGGCTAAAGGCGATTTATTTTCGCCACCGTCTAAAAAGAGAATTTCAAAGTGTAAACTGCCCAAAAAAAATGTCTTTGTCATAGTCATCCATAGTAGTTATTTGCATAAAAACATACAATTCAAATGATTAGGAAAGGATTGTATTTTTATTTAAATACCTGCTTTGATAAAAAACATATATTTTCCTTAGCAGTTTTAATGATGTAAGTTAAAAAGCTCATAATTCTCTCTTTAAAATCTATTTTATTAATAATGTGAAAACATAAACAACTGCATTTATTCAAGTTTCAAGCCAAAATTGCATTTCACAAGATTACATTTGAACGCATCATGATAACGTTAGAATTTACTTTGCCAGTTATTTAGCGAATAGAGCTTGAGCCCATCATAATGTAACTCAATGGAACCTCTGTGTGATATCTGTTAGCTCCAGCGCTAACAACGTTACAAGCTCTGTCGATTTCAGCACGGATTTGTTGTCGACAATGTAGCATCATCAGGGATCTCCTGCTCGGTTGTTTTTACTGAATATCGGCCATAACGATTGCTTCATACTATGATAGATGTGAATTGTGGTGGGGTCCGTATGGATCAAGGATCAACTATGGTCCATTACACAACTACTAGATGGTGAACATAGGGAAGCATTTTTGCAGCGTGCCAGATCTTTTTCTCAGAGTTGGTGGGGACCAAACCATAGCAAAAACGACACTGAATATTAGAGTTATACTGGCCTGGTGAACACAAAACATGACTTCAAATGAATGTTGCCTGTGTAAGTTGGGAAATGCACCCTGTGGGAACTCAATGTTGTGTTTACAATTTGTAGCCAAAAATGTACAGCGTCTTCTACGGTAACTAAAGCTTCTTTAAATCGCATATGCTGTAGAAGTTTTTTAAATGATATAAAATAATGCATGATATTTTTTTCTATTAGATCTAAAGCTCAATGAGTCACGTTCCAGTGGTACAGAGAAGTAGGTGAAGTGTAAAGTGCACTTGCGTATCCATGGCCCCAGGTCTGGAATTAATGATGTAATGACACCCATAGCTAACCATCAGAAGACAATCAAAACAAGTGGATCTTAAAATCTTTTCCTGACAGTTATTAAATTATCCAATTAAAGACAGAGATTATCCTCAGAGATAATCTGAGTCTACATTTTGCTCCGCACAGCTCTTATCACATTTGTTTGGCAGGGAGAATTAAAAAGTGACGGTTCTCTCAAATTCTGTGCAGTAATCATTAAATTGACACTGATTTAGAGCAACTTTAAGCCTCCTGTCCTGAAATCAAAGAGGGTCCAAAATGCTACTGTGAAATAAAGACTGTTGTTGACCATACCAGAATGCATTGCATCCAGGGGAATGTACAGGTGAAGATACCATTTTAAAAGAAAACTAAGGTTTATTGGAACTTGGCCACCAGTTCAGCAGTTGAACGATGTGTGCGATCCGGTTCCGGTTTCTTACTTTATGTTGTTTTTTCTAAGTTTAGAGAAGAAAAAGACTTCCATAGAAATATAGACACTTAAATATAGACTACTTATATTATTCGATCCGTCAACCAGTATTTGGAGAAGATAAGGTGTCCCACTGAGATCCCTTTCTTTAGTCAAGATACATTTGTGCATTTGTGCAACATTTTTGAGGGACACTGATTCTTTAGACATATTGAGAATGAAATCATGAGATTGACATCAATCTCATATCCGTGTGTTATGTATGGAGCTTGGGTCAGGATGTGGTTGGCCTAGCTTAGCATAAAGACAACAACTAGCTCGAGACAATTAGCCTACGTTTGTCAAAAGTTGAAACATATGCCTACCAACATATATGAAGCACACTGAGGTTACGTGATGGAAATATCTCTTGACTTACAACAGCAGCGACAGTGGACAGACCCAGACTGGCTGTTTCACCCCACTTATTCATGCTAAGCTAGCCCAATATCAATTCCTTCTTTATTTTTCAACCATTAGTAACCATTCGTTATTTAGAGCCTGGAAATCCACTCACGGTGAAAACATGGTTATAAAGTTGTTTTTCATGGCAAACATGTCAGCAAACAGTTACTAATGCATCTCATACAGCGTACACAGAGCAACATTAGCATTCATCTTGAGTCACGTTTGTGTCCACATGATGAATATCAGTTAAAGATTTGCTCTGTTTCGGTCTCCACCAACTTTCCAGAGACATATCTGTCTCTTTAGCTGCTAAATGCTCCATGTTAACTAAATCCCTCATGGTGGGAGCTCTTCCTTATGGATTATAGAATATTGTGGCACTTTTTCTGCAAGACAAAGCATTACATTCATGCCAATAAAGTGTTGTTTTATTTCGCTGTCTGCAGGAAGTAACTTGTGTTTTATTTGGATTTAGCTGAGTCAGAGAGACGACCGAGAGAGGGAGGTATAGAGAGTGCTGGGGTCTGTATGTCGGCTGCCTTCCAGTGGACCAAGCCAAGCAGATAATAAAGCAGCAGCACCTCGCTGACCAGCGGCTCAGAAAACTCTCATTTCTAGATGCTCAGTGTGTGTGTGTGTGTGTGTGTGTGTGTGTGTGTGTATTCTTCTGTATGTGTGTGTGTTCTGCTTAGCAGGCCGTGATATTAGCACTTGGTTTGTGTGGGGTTCAGAGGAGACGCTTGAATGGAAAGAGACAATATCGATTTTTCACTTGCAAAGGCTTACCTGGAAAACTCCTATGAGGCCGAGTTAAAATGCTTTGTGACTTAACATTAAAGGGATAACGACACATCTGCAAAACTAAACCAACGAGCAATTTACCACTCTTTACATCTCTTTAAAGACACAGCGCCCTCTCAGAGGAAGGTAGTTTAGTAGATCCTTTGGGGTGGTTCATCAATGCGTGAGGAGAATATTTGTGTCATTACACGTACGATATTAACTCACCAGGTTAACTGTCTGCTGAACAGGAGTCAGATGAGGCAAGGAACATATATGATTGCTGTTGTTGCTACACAAAACAATAACTTTTTTTAAGATATCGTACGAAGCGTTGTATGACGAGACGTTGCTAAGCTTAAGAACAAAATCCTGCTTCAACTTTGAAAAAATGACCATCAAGAGCCCAATTCACAATACGTCTTTATTCACTGCCATTTCCCCGTCACCGTACATTATCTTGAATAGGTTGTGTGATTTTTATCATTTCCTCCCATCAGCTAAACAATATAGATTTTGGAGGAGTTAACAGGCTCTTGGTTTTTTTCCTCCCCTCACTTAAACAAATCCCCCCCCCATACCCGGACCTCGGACTCCTCGAGACCCCCTTATTTCACACACTGCTTTCATATTAGATTCAATGGAATAAGTAGACTACAGTTATCACAACGATGTGAACATTGATGTGGCTCGAAGGTGAACTGCAGATATAAAAGACTATAAAATAAATTATGAAAATGCATTTGGCGAGCCTCATAAAATGTCCTGCGACCCGTCTGTGTGTCCCGACCCAGTATTTGGGAACGGCATCTGAAAAAAACATCTGTTAGCTATTAATTAAAAACCCTTCTGGTCATGTGACCGCTTGTTTTTTTTGCCCTGTGGGTCTGTTGTTGTAGCGATGTTGCTGTGTTCCCATATTTAACTACTTTGGAAAATAATTGGTAGAAGTGATTGCCCAAATTATGAAAATAAGATCCAAATGAAAATATACCTGAATGTTCCTTAAATACTTTACATATTAAATAATCAGTATCCCAAAGCGTATGGTTGTGGTGCAGTCTTCTCCCCAGATTATGAGAGTAAAATGAGAATTCTTTGAAAATGTTGATGAAATGTTGTATCGGTAAAACCTCTGAGTGTACTGAAATGAACATGTTGTGATATATTGCTTATGAATTTAACTTTTCATTTGCAAGAGAAAGGTTTTGTTGTAGATAGTCTAATTTTATAACCAGACTGTGGAGTGCTTTGGTGTTTTTTTTGGTATCAGTCTTCCCAAAAGTAATTGCACAGCCCGCCAGCAGCTCCACACTATGACTAACCAGCAGTGCGACAGAGCCCACAGCATCACTTGAGCCATTTCTCAGTGCTTGTGGGCTAATACTCCTCCATAGCTATCATCAGCCAGTCCCCAAACAGCCCCCTTTCCACCCACAACTCCCTGAAGTGCTTACACAGGCTGCCTAGCCTTGGCAGGATATGACACGCCATTAACCGGCCGCCATGTCATAATGCTTATTTAGAGACATCTGGAGCTGAAAATATTTCATGACTTCTCTCAGGTCCTCCACGGATTAAAACAAGGGGGGGCTGGCTAGTTTAAATACAGAGAGGGAGAGGGGGAGATAGGGGAGCGGTGAAGAGAGAGAGCGGACCCTTTAGAGAAGTCCTATGGTGACAGTACAGCCATGGCTAATGTGATTCCCCTGCCGTGACTCATAGAAGAGGTATATAAATACCCACACAGGCCCCTGTAACTGACACACGAACCCTCCCTGACTCTGTAAGAACCCACGAGACACAGAAAGACAGAATTTAAAGGGTAGAGATGTTTCTTTTCCCCCCTGAACTGTGAACCTGTGTTTATCTTGCAGTGTGGCCGGTGTATGTGTGTCTCTCGGACAGCTGTGCAGTAAAGAAAACAGAAAAATTGGAAATACTGAGATGGATCGCGAGGAGTTCCTGGACCCTCAAAACCAGAGGGGGAGGGGGTCGACCTCGGTGTGAGTCGAGTCTCTACCTCGCAGCTGTTAACACACTGGGCTTCTTGCTGATGGAGATTAGAGGAGTAATATGGGGATGATGCTGAGCACATTTTCAGCTGCTCTGTAAAGGCGAGCTTGATAGTAAAAAGGGGATCTGTTTGTTCTTCAAGCTTTAGTGGAAGGAACGTCACCTGTCGTCTTCTTTGAGATCACATTTCACTCATAAATCACTAGAATATCTGAGGGCACATCAGAAATATAGAATTCAGAAAAAAACTGAATATTTATGAACTTTATTGTCTATGTTGTCAACTTGTCAGATGTCGACGCGTGGTCAGTGCCCCTCGGCGTCTGTATGAGACACACCAGGGTTTTTACTCCAATGTAAACCCATATAAAAAGGTATAAAGTCTGCTTGGGTTGGATGAGAGGGGTGGTGGATGAGTCAAACAAACACAGGACTTTCACCCAGGTGACTGCTGTCCATGTCCCGTGAGAAACAAAGTCAAAGTTCACTTATTTTACCATTTTTTTCTACCCTTTACGTAATTTTTACAAAATTTACATTTACTTAACAAACTTAGTGATTTTACATAAGAAGCGTAGTTATTTCAACCAAAACCATGATTTTTACCCAGACCTAACCAAGTACTTTTGTTGCCTAAACATAACCAAATTCATACAAGATGGCGCCGTGCCAGCGGCTCCCCGTCGCGATTACGGTCAGACAACGGACCGTAACTTTTTCTCAACTTTTCTGTTACTTTTCTCCCTGTTTGTAACGGAGGGCCACACACAATGACTGGGGCCATTGTCTATTCCCGCGATCAGCTGATTGCGCTGAGCAAACCGCGGCTTTTGCCCGGTGCCGGGCCTGAGATCCCGGAGGAACTACGGAGAAGGGCTCGGGGCTGCAGGTCGGGTGCTAAGCGGAGGGCTAAGACGAGGAAGTACAAGCCTTCGGTACCGCCGATTATAACGGGGAACGTGAGGTCTTTGGCAAATAAGACGGACAAGCTCGGCAAGCTGGTAGAGACTGAGCGGGACTTCTGTGAGTGTAGGGTCATGTGTCTCACGGAGACATGGCTGCATGCAGATTTTCTGGATCACAGTGAGTCGCTGCCCGGCTTCAGGACTGTTCGGGTAAGAGCGGTAAGAAGAGGGGTGGTGGGATTGCAGTGTATGTGAACAAGAGGTGGTGCAACCGCGACCATGTGTGTGTGTGTGAAGAAATGCTTCTGTAGCCCGGACATTGAACTGTTAGTCGTTGGGATGCGTCCGTATTATTTGCCGAGGGAGTTCACGTCCACCATTGTCGCTGTGTACGTCCCCCCATCAGCTGACGTTGAGAGAGCAGTGGACACCATCCACTCCACTGTGTCTGGACTGCTGAGTCAACATCCTGGTGCATTTTTGGAACTGTGCCACTGCCCTTCCCCCCCTTGGCAGGTCTGATCACAACCTGATCCTGTTAACAAGTATGTTCCTCCGGTGCAGAGGCAGCCTGTGACCACCAGGACTGTGAGGAGGTGGTCTCAGGAGGCTTAATGACGCCCTGCAGGACTGCTTTGAGTCAACGGATTGGGATGTGCTGTGTGGACCACATGGGGAGGACATCAACAGCATGACGGACTGTATCACAGAATACATCAAAATCTGTGAACAAACCACCATTCCATCCTGGACGGTACACTGCTTCCCCAACAAGCCATGGATCACCAGTGACCTTAAAGCTCTTCTTAATAAGAAGAAAGCAGCTTTCAGGTCTGGGGACAGGGACGAGTTAAGGAGAGTCCAGCGTGACCTGAAGGTGAAGCTCAGGGAGTGCAAGGACTCTCCACCACCTTTAGTTTACCCAGTTAGTTCATTTAATACTATTCTATTTCATTGTATATACTGTGCATTTTTTGCATTTTCTTCATTATTTAATTTTCTTAAATTTAACATGCTCTGCTCTGTTATTTTATTGTATTGTATATATTGAGCATTTTTCATACTTAATATTTTGTTGTTTACTCTGTAACTTTGTTTGCTGCTGCTACAAACAATTTTCCCCCTGAGGATGAATAAAGTATCTATCTATCTATCTATCTATCTATCTATCTATCTATCTATCTATCTATCTATCTATCTATCTATCTATCTATCTATCTATCTATCTAAGTTAGAGGTTTATTTGGATAAGAGACTGTATGCATGTAATGAGCAAAAACCTTGTTCCTTGTGAACACATGTATTTTGTGTTGTGTTTATTTTGGAAAGACATGTATGCTTGTAACAAGTGGAAACTGACCAATATTTGACATTTTGGGAGTATGAATGCGTTGATGTTTTAGGCTTTTTTTTTGCAGAAATTACCTTTAGCATGCCACATAAGAATGTAAATAATGAGTATGCAAATTTGTCATCACTTACCTATTTGATATGCACAAATTGAATTCTTGTCACTGTTACAACTATAGTTGAGAAGCTCCATTTTCAGTTTACTGAGGTAATAAATCAAGAGAGAAGTAGAGTCATTTTCTCATACAATTCTATACAACCGGAGGAGTCGCCCCCTGATGGACATTAGAGAGAATGCACGTTCAAGACACTTCTGCGTTGTCTTCACTTTTCAGAACCGGAGGTTGCCGCCTGAAAACCACTAGTCATAGTGTTTCCTCATTAGTTTACAAGCCATTAGCTTGGAAGTCAATGACTTTGACTTTGCCAGCATGTTATTTTGTAAAGGATAATATCTACTCTCAGTTATGGATTAGTGGCTGTGGTTTATCCTCTCGGAAAGGACATTTTTTGCCCTATCTAACCCTAACCTTCAGCAATAATAATCACTGTCAGTCGATGCGGAGGCTGTGCTTGTGTTTTCCAGGAGCAGTCAATTTTTCACGTAAAAGAAATATTGGTGTGCTGTATTACATGAAAAGCATTGGCCCAAAAAGCCAACATGATCTCATGGGAATCTCATACTCCCTTTGATGATACCTGGCTGAAAAAGCTTAATCTCCATACACAATCATTAAAAAAGTTAGAAAACAGTTGTAAAACCTTGAATACATTTTCCTGAGCGTCCGTGACTCTGTTTTATCCGAATTCGATCCAGCAGGCTGTACCACTAAAACTGTCGCTTATGCCTCGAATGCTCAATTTACAGATGTGCTCAGCTTGACAGATTTTGCACCTAAATTAGCTACCATATATTATGTCGCCTTGACATTGGACAACATCCTCATGCATAATACCCAGCACTCATCATTGCATGTCTGTATATGAAAAAAATAACAAAGAAAATAAGAAATAATCACTTTTTTCAGTTTTTATAGTTTATATAGAGTAAGCTTGTCATTTTGTTCAAGATTGCTCCTGGCTATTTTACCCCAAAAAAGAAAACCATGAAGGAGATGGATTAGCCCTTTTTGAGAGAATTATAACAAATGGCACCAAGTCCCATAAAGCCTCAGTTTTCTTTGAACACAGGCATATTTCCAAGGTAGCGATGGGAATCACTCTCAAGGACCTGTTCTCCAGCCATCCCGTTGTTGTAGGACAACCCCCGTCCCATGGGCCCCTGTGCAATAATACAGTGCTCTCCTCACCGCTCTCTCCCTGAACTCAGGATGTGTTTTTAAGATATTAAGATAGTGAAAGCAAACATATTAATATGGTTTGATTTAGTTAGAAAGCCAGATTTAAACAATTTTAAGACACAACAACTTCTTTTGAGAACGGTCTTTTGTTTTCGCACGCATGAGAAACAACACATTCATGGCTCATGATAATGATCATTAGCCTCCGAGTCATTAGCCTGGAAGTCAGTGGCTTTACATGTTGTCTTGTAAAAGATAATATCCCAGCTGGAGGTTATGGATTAGTAGCTGTCCTTGAGGGGGAAGTGCGTGACTTACACCCACTCATTTCTTCTTTTTTCTTTCTTTTGGAGGAGACATAGCCAGGACACAACAATGTGAGTTCAACTAAAACTGGACTGTTTCTCATTAACATTTCAACCAATTAGGTTGTGACACTGAATCATCGCACTGTAGCTAATAAACTCTGTAATGTGAACTATCCGACGCATACCATGCACTGGTTCCTGCAATACATCTTACATAATATATTCTGAAAATGATTATGAACTGATTATAGAGCAACTGTAAGCATGTTGTGTTCTCTTAAGGGTACTTGAAATATGTGTGCATGGTGTTTACTCCTAAATTTAACTGTGTGGAGTGATGTTTGTGGCTCTGCCTGTCTGTCTGTTTTTGCCTGTCAGTATTTATTGCTCTCTCTCAGATCCTCAGCTTATGAATATTCATACTCGGTATGATTATACCCGCTCTAATCCAGGAAGTGAGTAGGATGATAAAAAGCCCCCCACCCCCCCCCCCCCCCCACCCCCAGCGCCTCGACCGCTCCTCCGACACTCAAATAAACAAATAATCGCTGCATCTCAAACTCGCCTGCTCAAATGCACAGATTCAGAAGACCTCGCTGCTCTTTCCTGACAACGTCGCGTGACGGAGGGTGATGAAGGGTGACGTGCAGCGCACAGGAAGCCAAACGTCAAAAGTCAAAGCCGCTGAGACGGTGAGTGTGTTTGAAAGAAGAGGAACAGGAGTGGAATGAGTGTTCCGTGATTTCATGACCTCAGTCCGGGATGAAGCTAACGTGACTCTCATGAGAAGAGAGACAAAGAGGGCCTCTTTCTTGTAATTGCATCAGCACTTCGTTAACAATAATGCAATTAAACAGAGGGCCCCCGGAAGACATCACCCCCTCTCTGTTTTCCCATATGAGGCTGAGGTAT
Organism: Cebidichthys violaceus; assembly: GCF_023349555.1. Lineage (NCBI taxonomy): Eukaryota > Metazoa > Chordata > Actinopteri > Perciformes > Stichaeidae > Cebidichthys > Cebidichthys violaceus. Next base: position 4,025,063 of record NW_027176372.1, read on the forward strand.
TTTAATGTCAATTGGATTCCGCTTGTTATCTCTCCAGCCGCCCTAATCTGATCCCTGAGAAAGTCAGGGAACAAGATGTCGAGTCAGTTGAAAAACTTCCCGAGTGATAAGACCGAGCGTGAATTCCTTTTCCCACAATGACGCACTTAACAGAATGAAAATAATGACAAATGTCACAGGCGTAAAGATCAGGGCAGATGGGAAGATAATTGATCAGCTTGCTATACCTTGTTTGCTGTTTGCATTTGTTGCCAGATTATTAGGTACAGCTACATGCAGTCTAACACAACAGCCATGCGATAAATTTCACCTTCATGAAGGTTGTAATGAACATAATCTCTGAATTTTCTTGTGTGTATGAGACGCACCAGGGTTTTAACTTAAACCCATCCACAACATACAAAATGCCCGTATAGGGATGAGGGTTCGGTTCAAACAAACACAGGACTTTAACCCAGCAGACAATTATGAAACTGAGCATCCCTGTGTGACGACTTGGGAATGAGAATGGGTTAGTTGTAGGTAAATTGTAGGAATGCAGGATTTAAATGGACGGTGGCTCCCTCCTCTGTGGTCAGCATCAGCCCTGTCTGACGCTGCCGTGACAGCTTGGTGTAAGAGGCGTTACATACAGTCTGTCCTAGGTATGTCGATAGGAAGTCAATGAACCCCAACTGCTTCAGTCAGAATGCTTTTTCATCACAAGTGCAATACTTTGGCAAAACTAAGCAACTTCCAGTTTATCGTGAGACAATATTCGAGTTATGAGCGGATTTTCTCTGCTTGATTAAAAGTTGAAGACTCTAAATTTGGTAATAGCCCAATTACTCAGTAGTGTTGAAACTCAACACAGTTCACAGTTGAGGTTAAAAACATGAACCCGTAAACTGAGACGACATTCGAGGAACCGGTGGCTCCTCTGGGTGCTAAAACCAAATAGGAGAATGAAGTAAAACAATTAAATGAAGTAGTCCAAACAATGAGACAATGAATAAAAACAAATAAATCAAAAGTGATTATGTATGTGCAGAGTCTCCTTCATCAGTGAAATTCAATAAAGATGGGAAACAAACTCCATAACGACGGCGATGTTTGTCATCTATTATGTCTTTTTTTTCTCGTATGCAAAGCATGCCTGGCTACACCCGACAAGGACATTTATTCATCCATGTTAATGTTTTAGTGGGAAATAAAAGACGGGAGGAGAAACAAAAGGACAGACAGTCGCCCGCTCTGTCTTCCAAGGAGGCAGACGTTTGACCTAATTAGTATGCAAATGTATGCGCGGGTGCGGGAAGGTGTTCGGTCGGAGGTTGCTGGTGATTTGAGGCGGGAGAGGAGAAAACTCTTCCAGCCCTCCATTCATCCATCCACCTCTGCTGGCTTTTGTGCCCAGTGGCCCTGTATCTCCTGGCCTACATTTGCTCCCAGACATCTTTGTGTTTGAGTGGCTGGAGGACAAGGCCAGGCGGGTAAGACCCAACATCCATAAATTAAGATGCAGGAAAGTAGAGAAAGCAGGGCACAGGGCTTTGCTGTATTGTTTCATTTTTTTTCTCTTCTTTTTGATAAGGGAACAGTTGGTAAAAGAGCTTTGTTTGTGAGTTGTGTTCCGTGCATTGTCTCAGACAAAGATGCATTTAGTTGAGCACTCAGATGATCCTCAGACTCAGAAAGACAATAGGCAGAATACCTCACGCCGGCTGAACACCTCATTCCCCCTGTAGCAGCCAGACAAAGCTGCAGTAATGATGATGTAAATCTGAAAACAAAAGGCAGAAAGAAAGAGGGGAAGGAGAAATTGAATGAGCATGTTGGCATTTGGTAAGAAGGGCACTCGGAAACCCCTGCTGTTCCCTCGCATCACGCATCCCAGACACACCTCTCCTCATCTCCTCTGGCCTTTGCCGCGAAAGACATTGCCGCTAATTGTCTGTGATGGTTTCGGTCCCGGGAATAAGACAATTAGTCGGAGCGGTTGAGGAGCACGGAGACCAGACGAAGGGCGGACGGGAAGGGACGGAGCGGCAAAGGGGAGGGAGGGGTAATGAGGGAGGAAATAAAACGAAATGGAAGCGAGCGCGGGAGGAAAGGGCAAAGAGGATGTGGACAGACTGATGGAGGGCGAAGGAGGAGACAAAGGCAAAGGGACAAAAAGGACAGGGGAAACAAGTTAGGCTGTAATAAATGTCTCACAGAGGCAACACATCACTGATATATGCAAGAGGTGACCAGGTTCAATATCAACCCAAACAGGCGAGGACGTGTTATATTACGATATCACGGCAGGCTGAAGCTCTGAAATTGAATGACAGCAATATCCCACTTGGTAAATCACTCTTCTTAATCCAGAGTTTTGGTGGAGGATGTCAGGACAGCCTTTATATCAAAATGGGGTTTTGAGGACAAAATCCAAAAGGATGGAGAGAGGACAAGCAAAGGAGGAGTAAAGCGACAGAGGAGAGAGAAGAAACAAGGCTAAGAGGAGAGGTGACAGGAGAGGAGGGAAAGGAGGATGGAAGAAGAGAGGAAGGGACAAAGCAGAAAACAAAAGGAGGCAAGGAGGAGGCATGGGAGCAAAAGGAGGAGAAGTGAGGAGTGGAAAATATAAGGGATTAAAGTTATAGAATGAAGAGAGGAAAGATGGAGAATGAGAGGGGAGAGAAAAAGCCAAAAGGAAGAAGATGAGAGGAAAAAAGAAAGAAAGTGAAGGAGAGAAAAGCCCATGTAAAATGTCAGCCGTTAGCCGTCGTTAGTCATGTGACTCATGTATCACTCACTCAGCTGTTAGTCCATCAAGGTAACATCAGACGTGATCTTGTTCTTGTAGTTTTGTGTCCTAACCCTCACTTCCTGTGGGGACGTATAATGTATTTTGAACAGACACTATTACAGGTAAAAAAGTGTATTTTCACGCGGCGTCGATGTCATTGATTGAAGCTTCGGGCCACTGACCAAGGGTCGTTACTTGACAAGTTGGGAATGAGAACGTGTTTCAATCTGTGCGTTCTGCCTTTTCAGAAAATGTCTCTGCTGGTAAACGTAAACGTCCGCAGTTCATGTTTTAATTCACCAACACAGCAGGTCAAACAAGCTCAGCTCTGCCCTGATCAGAAGACGAACATCTTGATTCTTTTAACGCCACCAACTGTTTGAATTTATCTCCTGACCATCCCAGACTGGAACACCCTCAGTCCCACCTGGTCCATTCATCAACCCTAAATCAGATTTACAATCGTACTGTGTGTCCCCCAAATAAAGTGAGTGATTTAGAGCTGCCATTTGTTTTTGGGGTTTGAGAACCAGACTCCTTTCTGTGAGTCCCGGTGGGGGATTTGATGCAACCCATACGTGACCATATATATATATATACGACATGGACCACGAAGTGAATTGCGAAAGCCAGAACCCTCAGCAGCTGCCCGACCAACGACTAATTGGTATTGATCAACAGCCCTATCGTCCCCCTGCTGATATATTATGGTCATATTGTGCAATGGGACGGTAAAAATAGGAATGACTTTTTTTTCTTGTAGGGTTGCAGGATGCCTGCAGGGAGAAGTCTGTAAGGGAAGGGGGGCACAATGGCGGTGACAAAAGATGTAGATGCAGAGATGTGGAGAGGCAGAGGGTGGAGGGAGGGATGGAGAAGGAGGAGAGCTCCAGAGGGCTGTCGGAGAGGCTCTGTTCTTGCCGTGTCCTTTGGGGTGCAGGCATAAAAGCGCTCCACATGAACACCATTAGGAAAGAAGATGAGAAGAAAGAGAAGAGCAAAGACAGTGAAGAGATGAAAAATGACATGTGAGCCCTTTTTATTTTTCTCCAAGAGCCCTGCTCACCCATCTCTTTTTTTTTTCCTCTGGATGTTAAGCTGTCTTTCATTCTCTCTCTTCCTCTTGCTTTCAGTCCATCCAGCTGTTTGTGAAGTCTCATCACGCTGCCGTCTGAACGTGCGTGAGAGTGAATGAACCAGAGAGAAGATAAAGAGGCGATATTGATATCCGAACATGCTGCCGAGGACAAATATATCACAACGTACGTTTTCCAACTGCAACCTTTCGTCTCCTCTTCAAGGATTACAGGTCATCTGTCCACTATTGATCAGGATGCCAAACAGTATCCAGTGTTGGGGAAATATCCCTTTACTTTATCCAGGACACGCATAAGCACAGCTATAAGGCCTGGAACATGCACCATTACATGCACTGCTTTGAGCGAAGTCACTACAATGGGAAAATTTCCGATTATCTTGCAGTCGTGGGCTGAGGTTTGAAGCAGAGGATAATGTTGTAGCAGCAAAAACAAGATCCTTTAGTTCCCCTACCCACTGTACTCTATCTGCCAAGCAAGGCCGCTAACTCTGTCTTCAGACAAATGGATTAAATTCTTCTTAACCTTAAAGGGTGATGATATGATATGATATATGTTGCCCTAAGTGGCCAAAAGAAAATCTGTTACTGTAGGTTTTAATATTCAACTTTAACATGAACTGTATGTGTAGCTCAGATTTAAAGTTTGATTTTGTGGATTTGTTGCCTAATTTGGTAATTACCTTGCAATTGATTGTACTCTGGACCTACTGGTTCTTATAGACCATGACATGATGATGACGGAAGCCGTTTCTGGTCATGAACGTAGAAACGCTCGAGAACTTGAACTAAAGTTAAGCGTTATTATCAACTGTCTTTTACAACCGACCAAAAAAAGTCAGTCTCAGCCTTGCAGGATGGTAGGATGATGCAAACACGAAGGGGGGGGGGGGGGGATTACTTCGATGTACGTTATATCAACGATATATACTACATAAATAATGCCAATTTCAAAAAAATGGAAAGTGAATTCCTTCTTTTCCCTGGTCTGTCCACAAGACAACAAGCAAACACCTTTTTTTTTGTTGTTAAGTTATTGTTCTGTTTGTATTTTTTTATGCCAACTCTATTTCTCATTCATATAGTAAATTGATGGGCGTGCACGTGAGCATGGGAGTGCACGTGGATATGGGCGTGCTCGTGTATGAGAGTGCCTTTGTTGTATGAATTGACGTGCAGCGATAAGAGAGAACACTAAAGTGTGTGTGTGTGTGTGTGTACGTGTTTGTGTGAACACGTCGAGATGAATTTGTTTCATTTCAGTAAATACCTAAATAAATGTACTGCAAACTTTGAAGGTCTTTTTTCTCAAAATCATGACTGTCAGTATGTAAAGTGACGTATGCTGCTTAATATTTGGAACACAAAAAATCACCTCTTTTCACAAATAGTTTAAGGCATTGCTTGTTTAATGAACATAAGCTCTTAGCTTTGCTGAAGAAGCTGCACTTAACAGGACTGAATTATTGTGTGTGAAATGGCCTAGATTAAACCTGAAACTCTTCACTTAGAAGACATGCGGTGTCTCCTGTTACCCAACAAACGCTGCAGAAAGCCTTCTCCACCCTGTGACGGCAGCGAGTTTCCTCACTTCAGTTTCAAGTTGTTCTTTTCCTCTGTGGTCACAGTATCCCCACATGCAGGAATATGTTAATGACAGGATTATTGTGTCACATTGGTGTTATTCCATAATGCATCCTGTTCTGATTTGCATTCTTTTTAATGTGCAAATGAATGCAACACAACACAAAGCTGTGTCACCTAAAGTACACATCTGCCAGTAGTCACATGCTGCGGATGCTTCCTGTCACAGGGTTTTGAAAAAAAAGGTCTCACCCCGAAGCCCATAATGACAACCAATGGTCAAGTTTATCACCTATCTACAGCAGGGGTTGTGTCCTGCAAAGTCGCTGATATTATATTATATCTGAGGCTGCTGACAGCTGATGTTTTAAACATTTGATGTCAACTAATTCACATACAAACACAGTGCAGTATTGATTAGTTCTCAAAGTACGATTTGTAATATGTCAGATCGCATCATGTCTAACCCTGGTGTAAATGAAAATAGGTCACAACCAATTTTGGGTCATAACAACTTCAAGCTTCAAAGCCTATTGTTGCACACTATTATGATGAGAGCTCAGTGTAGTGTCTGTGTGTGTGTGTGTGTGTGTGTGGCTACAAGTTGCAGTATACTGATGCCCACTTTTTAGACCCATTTGGCTTCTTAATGTGCCAGCCTGTTGCCCGTCTGCTTTGACACGCCTGCCACCCAGCTGCATTATATAAACCATATTACCAGTGATTCCCACAACAAAAGACACATACACACAGCCTCCTACACATTTGTCAACACATTAAGCATGTGCCATTGGAGGCCTTTTGTCCCATGTGCAGACAGGGCTTTGGACAACTTGGCCTTTTGTTCGCGCTCCCTGCTGCAGAGCCACGTTACCAGACAATAGGGCCATTGAAAGTGAATTTGCACCGACACACTTGGCTGTATTGGGGGTTGGGGTTCCGGACGTGTGGGGTGAACTGGCACAAGGAGTACTAGGAAAGTGTGCGCTTGAACTAAAAGAATATAGGTCTTCTGATATCCAATGTTTTGATCAATAAATCCCATGATTCACCAAAGATAAAAAAAAAAATTGGTCATACTATCAAGTATTGTATATGTGTATCCAAAGACTGATATATGCCATAGACTACGAATAATACATGTGAATAATTACTAATAACTACTAATACTAATGACCTGTAATATTACTTCCTACATGGATGTATATGACAGTCAGCAGGAATAGTATCCATTGTGTGTATTTGTGAGATCTGTTGAATGCATTTTCTTTATCATAAAACATTTACAAAAGCCTTTTTTTTATATATTTTACTTCCAATCCAATCAAACGTTATTCATACAGCACATTTAAAAACAACAGTTGACCAAAGTGCGGTGCAATCAAAATAAAGTAAAAACCATAACAACACAGTAAAAACACAAAATAAATGACAAAAGACAGTAATATAGAATGGGAACTCTCACAGGGAGTTAAAAGCCAGAGAGTGAAAATGTGGACACGGTGTCGAGGCCTGCCTAACATGCAGAGGCAACACTTGTTATCTGCTTGTCCAATCACTGTCCATTAGCATTATCTCACAGCTTTTTTCCAGTAGGTTTTACATATGGTTCCAGGGACCATGGGTCCATATGAGGGGCATCAAAGGCACATGCTTAAAATATCAGGAGCTCAGTTTAACTGTCATTAAAGTTTAAATAAAATGTAATGCCTTCCAAGCTTTGATGCCCTTGATACAATCCAACAATGTTTATTACAGCGGTGCATCATTTCGTTTCAAAGTCAGGCACATTTGTGTTTCATCTGCATTACGGAGGAATCAGGATCAGGTGCCATAACTTCTAAGAATGGACCCCAAAGGGAGCATATAAAAGAGAAAAGAGGACCGGCCCGAGAATAGAACCCTGAGGAACTCCACTTGCTAACAGTCTTCTTCCCAGGCTTTGTTGGCGATGCAAAATTTCTGGGTGTGTTACTGACACTGACAGGTCAGTGAAATCTTGGCTTATCTTGGGTTTGATTGAGCATAAGGCACTTCAAATATAAGAAAGGGACATTTTTAAAAAGTGACTTTAACAACAATTTAGCTTTAAAATTCCCACTTCAATTTAAAATACTCTGAGACTGAGACCAGGATCAATTCTTACTGTAATAAAGTGATTGTACATACAATTTGATCACACAAAAGTGAATGCAGAGCAACTTTTTAGGGAATAATGTGATGCATTGTGTATGGCCTGTATATGTCACAGCAGGACTTTTTTGTTTCAATACACAACATGGTATTTAAATTGGTTGAAATTGTTTTCAGCTAAAAGGAAGGAAAAACCAAACACCGTGAATCCGACAGTGATGCCTGCAGGCAGCAGCTTTCTGTGACAGCAATAAATGTCTTAGTGGTAGATGGGCACTATGTTCCCCTATGAGTATGACCACAGTAATAATAAACAGCCCGTTCTCATTTCCAGGGCGTCAGATATTGATGTATAGTTACAGCCCTCTGCGTCGAATACCAACACAGCCTTTAGCATCTGTATAAGTCGCAATGGGTTTTCAAGTAACTGATGTAAAGCCATCAGTTTCAGTTTCTGGAAGCCCAGAGTAAACTGCTCCAGAAGTCAGGTGATCTAGTATAAATAGCTACAAAGTCAATGTAGGTAAGAGGTAACAAAAAGAAAACACAGACCCAAAGTCAAGAACTTCAATTCAATACAATTTATTTTGTATAGCCCAAAGTCACAAATTTGCCTCAGAGGGCTTTACAATCTGTTCACATACGACATCCTCAGTCCCTGGACCCTCACATCGGGGAGAAAAGAGGACGACACCATATGCCGTGTTCACACCAAACGCAAGAGTAGATTACATACAAAGTCTATGCACAGACGTGATGAGACTGGAATGACACAAATTCGCTTCAATCGCCAAAACGCCCCAAATGTGTTGAAATTGTTCAACTTAGGAGAAAAAATGGCGTGACGCTGTGGTGCGATAGCCTATCAGTGTTGAGATGTTCCTCCTGTCATCACTGACGTCCTGCCGTTGTTGAAACAGGAAATAAATACTGTATCCGTCTGTGTTCACCCAGAGCTCTACGATACCTCATATCAATAGAGACCGGATCAAACTATGTGTATAAATGTGTCTGTGTAAACCATATGGTACAATGAAAAAGATGCTGCCGTATTTATGTCTATATGACACTATTGTGAGTGTTGATGGAGCTCCTACAATGTTAGCTTAGCCTAGCACCGATCAATCCGAGCTTCATTGAGAAAACAAGCATTTTAAAAGTTATTTGCTTGTCATCTTGCGGAGAGACACAAAACATGAATTCTTTTTACAAATCGGGGGCATCATTACGTAGTTATTTCGGCATCCCTTTTTGTCCGTTTATTGCAGTTAAATCACAGCCAAATCTGTTTATTTGGGGTTCATACAGCTGCAGTAAACCAGACACAGTGAATACAGCTCGATAAAATACACAGAGCTCCTCCGGACTATGTTATGAACCCAGACATGACGCCGTTTAGCTTCCCGGGATATCTGGGACTTCCACAACACGTACTAAGCAGAAATATAGGTTATTTTTTCCATGGTTGATGGCGGACAGTTGAACGGCTTCCAGGGCGATAAGCCACGCCCCCTCTCCGGCGCGTCCAGCGCGATTCACGCAAATGAACAGAAATGGTCCCCGATGAGACTGGCGACGCGATTAACGCGGCGCGAATAATTTGCATCACGTTTGGTGTGAACGCACCTTTAGAGAGAGCAACAGAGGAGGATCCTCTGTCAGGATGGACAGAAGTGTGATTGATGTCATGTGTACTGAATGAACAATATAACAAAGATACAACACATTCAATGCATATGACAGAAATGACTCATATAATGAGAGTAGTAAGTATAATAATGATGGAAATAATATGACTGTAAACAGCAGAAGAGGATATAGTAGAATTACTATTGTTGGTAACAAAAGCAGTAATGAGATCGGCAATAGCAATCAATGTGACTACTAATAAAATTGCATGACGGATGTAATGAAGGCTACATAACTAAACATACTAAACATACTGATTTTAAACCAAACCATGATCTTAACTAAACCTAACCAAGTAGTTTTGTTGCCTAAACCTGATAGACGCTAAAAGATCCTGACCAAGGTTATATCTACCCCTTAATAACCAAGCAGCGCAGCTTTGATCAAATCCTCACTGAATCTCTGACGAATTCATCTTAATTTGAATAATCCACAAGCTTGATCCAGAATGCCGCCTTACAACAAAATAAAATGTCTTTTTTTGTGTTTTTTCTACGCCTATTTCTGCCCCAGAGAGCATAATGAATGTTGTTAACAGGATTCAAAATGTTTAGATCATATTAGCTTAAACCAATTAATGTTAATTCTGTGAAAACAAAGCAAAAGCTGCTGTTCTCTGGTGCATGTGAATACTAAGCCTGGGTCTGAACTCTCCGTCAAAGATTGCTGAATAGAAAGCTCTACATGATTTCAATATTTCAGGAAGATAGTAAAAGACTTTTGTTTTTTCCTGCCATCTGCAGGAAATTCACTATTTTCACTATTTTCACTCTTCACGATTCACTATTCATGATCTGGATGTCAAATCAGTTTTGTTGGTAAATTTAGTCAATTTAAGAAATAAATCAGTCCGTGCTATATTGACCCAGAAAGCTGAGTTCACAGCAAATCTGTTGTTCTTCCTGCATCCAGCGCCGTCAGTGATGCAGTTGGAGGCGAGGAAGAACGACAGGCTGCTATTTCAGCTTCTCCGCCTCTAGGTAGCCAAGGGGCGTCAAAAACAGAAGTTCCTTGTTCTCTTTGCTTGTATTCAAACTGCAAAGAAGGCATCCCAAAATATGTGTGCAGAAGACGTTTTGAATGAGGACATATTTTACAGTGTTTTGGATGACTCCACTTTGGATGGCAGCGGAGGGAAGCTGCTCCCTGTCAGTCTCAACCGTCAGCCTTCATCAACACCAACACCTGACTGTCTTTAAAAGTAACACCGAAGAGAATATAATAATGATCACTTCTAAATCTGAGGTTATTATTTTTTTCTGTGGTTAAAGGCAATTTTTCCACTCTGGGCATATATTAGCATAAAACCCAATAACACATGTGTGGCATTGTATAAGAAGAGGCTCTGTACGGAGCTATAAATAATGTAGTCTCTCAGGCGGCTGAGCACATATATTAGTTTCTGCTGAGTTTTTAATTTTTTGCTTAGCTTTTGAGGAATTTACACAACGTACTGTACCACAAAGTACCATGAAGTAAATCAGCTATTACTGACCCGAGGATGGGTGTCAAAGGGTACCTTAGTGTAGTAGGTAGTGTGGATTTCAGCCATTTAAAGGGATATTTGTGATGTCTTGAAAATGTATGATGTACTTCTCCTTAGTCAGAGTATTACTACAGTAGATAGAGTTTGTAGAAACAGAAAGGAGTACCAGCACAGAAGCAAAGCAAATTACTGCTGTGGACGTGGGCGGCAGCAAAACATCTTAAAACAAGTGTCAGTGTACTTTATGTTTTGAATATTTTCACCGCTTTACCTTGCCATCAGACAGCTCTTTCTGAATGTGAACTTAAGCTGTTATCTATGAATCGACATTAACTCTTTGCAACACCAAAGTCACACCATAACTGGCACCAGCTAACCGAACGAGGCAGCAGTAGACATTTACTGGACCTTTACTAATTACTTGAGCACTCATCAACATCAGAAAAGGTGGCGTGGGATTTAGATAAAGTGGTGGACCTTAAGACAATCACTTCCCACGGCTGACCACCCTGCCAGACCTTCCACACCAAACGCCACCGAAAGCTCAGCTGACCACCCCAAGAGAAGAGGGAAGAGAGCTGGGATGGAAGCTAAGCTAACCCAGTTAGGATCCAAGGTTGTTTCACTACCTCTGCAACCAAAGACCTCTGTTTTGTTTTAGAGATGATCCGGGGTGCAAACACAAAAAGAAAAACCTAAAAGGAAAAACCTAACATTTAATAGAATCATTGTAGACATACATACATGAAATTTGACCTGTGAATTTAACCCTTTTAGGAGCAGTGGACCGCTGTAAAGCACGTGTGAAACAACTTGGGGTTTAGTGTCTCACTTAAGGACACCTGGACACGAAGACAGTTGGAGCCAGAGATCACGCCTCCAACCATGTGATTAAAAGACGACCCGCTCTACCCGCTGAGACACAGGCCTGTCGGCTGCATTGATTTAGTTTGCGATCACTTTCCAAACATCTTCATTATCTGCACTTCTAATTGCGGTACTATATTGCCATTACTCTGTCTTTTCTCTGATGTTCCTTATTTTCCAGCAGCCAATTTATGTTCCTGCTCCAGTTTGGTTTTCTAAACATGTAAACCCAGAACATCTTGTGGTACATAACAGCACCCGAGGTCGAGGCAAGGAGTGTGTTCTTTTTTTCCAATGTTCTGTTAAGTTAGCCTATAATGGCTTATCATTATATATTTTTGTTATTTTATCATTAGGACTGTCCCTGAAAGTCTTTCGTTTTGTGAAAGACTGCAGTCACTGAGGCCATAGAATGAAGGCTAAGCTCTGGACCCATTGAGCTACACTCAGCCCCTTGACTGTTTCCTGTTCCCTCTGTTCTGTGCTCTGAGATGTTTTATCAGCCATTATATGACGGGCTTGTTTTATTCCACACAGCCAAAACTGGAGGGAAGAGACAGAGTCAGTGTTAGAGAAATGGCTCTGGAGAAAAAAGGCGTACAAACACAAGATAACAATGAGACAGAGAGCGACAGTGAGACGCTTCTGGGGGAGAAAAACGAGGAAAAACAAGAGGAGGAGGAGGGGGAGGAGAGGCAAAAGAATAGAAGAAAGGGAAAGAGAGTTAAGCTAGATTGAGAGTGTCTGCCTCGGGTGGTACTAGTCACCCTGAATTATAAATGGTCTCTCACTTTCCAAGCCAAAACACACAACCACAATATAATACCCATGATGCATTTCCACTGGCAGGCCACTCCGCTGTCCCCTGGGTTAGCCCCTGCCACTAATCTCTGTCCTCTGCTTTCCTTCTCCTCCATCCCTCTCTATCCGTCTTTTCAGTCCCCGGAGTGAAGGATTTTGCAAACTTTGCCCTCCTTTGCTCTCTCCATCTTCCTCGCTCTGGTCAGTGAGTGCGTGTACTGTGTCAAAGTGAGCTGCAATCTCCACAGAAATAGCCATTTCCCTTTTTTTCACCCCTTCCTCTATCTCTTTCTCTCGCTTTGTGAAAAGAAAATATTACATCCAGCATCCCAGAACTCTTTCCATGCTCAGCTGTCCCAGTTTCTTTTAAAGCTAGCTTTTCACATTTTGTTCTTTCCCACATTATGCCGCTGCAGCTTTCAACCTTGCTATCTTTTTTTTTTTTTTTTTTCAGTGTGCTTGCTCTTTCCTTATATGAGATCTACTGACCTCACACCAGCCTTTATCTCTTGCTGCAGTGTCAGAAACCAACATGCTACCAAATAAACCAGCTGTCTTCATCTGAAAACCACAAAGTGTGGCTGCAACAGAGGCGAGCAATACCATATCTCCAATTACTGAGTCATCCTCTTTGGGCAAATTTAATTCTGGTGTTGGTGTGGGATAATCTCCTAACAAGACGAATCAACACAAAAAGTGACATCCAAAGCACTGCTAAAGAGTACAGATGAGCCCTGTGATGCAGATATTAGTATGTGTCTTAAAGGTGAATTGAGGAGCTGCCATAATGGTTTTCTCCATTTTACTGTTGATTAAGGTTAAGTTCTATTTTGGACCAGGTTCCTGTTTGGAAAAGTACACAGATTCTCCAATCACATTGCTCAGGCTAATGGCGACGCTAACAAATATCGTATCAAAGTTTCCTCTGGCTCTTTTGTATTAGCAAAGTGTAATGTAGAAAACATTCAGGTAGCAGCTTTTCACTTTGACTGGTTAGAATGACAAACATCCCCAGCGGCCGATTCGGGTAGGTCCTGACCCTGTTCTTCACATCGTCAAACACGCTTGTATATTTGGATTAATGTGTTTTTTCTTAGCCGCTTGTTTTTCTCAAAATACCAAAATTCAAATGACGGCTAAATGCCTTATACTAACCCTCCAACCTCATGCAAAAAAAGGCAGCCTGCTTCCAAATGTACCAGATGACTGCGCTGGTCTGATCAAGAATCCCAGGACAAGGATATGGATCAAAACTAAGAAAAGAGGATCTAGAGGAGGTGTAAAAGTAAGACTCCGAAGACGCGCAGTTGATCTCCTTTACCGGTCATCGTCCTGTGAAAGGTGTGGGCGCTTTCTAGGTTGTACGAGAAACTCTCAGGCATGAAGACTTTCTGTCTTGATAGAGTGAAGGAGGCATGGCAGAAAGATCTGAAGGTAAATTTCACAGATTAGGTCATCTATCCTTTCACAAGTGCACAGCTCATTGTGCTCGACACTGCATCATTCAATTTAAAATAGTGCATAGGCTCCATTTGTCTAGATTGTCTGTCAGTGGATGTCTCATGTAATAGATGTCAATGCAAATGTATGGTAGGTGTCCTATTTAAGCTCATAACATCATTGGTTTCCTGACATCTTGACCCCTGTAATTTCGGTATAATAAATACAGAGGTGCTTATGATACAAGCCACACTTTAGTTGATACAGTGGCAATAAATCTCAGACTGGCTACTATGTCAGCGTTTTATTTGCACATTTTATTTCAGCTTTTAATACAATTAAAAGACATAATACCTCTGCAAAGGCTTCTGCATCTAGGGCTGAATGGTGGTCGAATTGTGTGGATCAGAGATTTTCTGTCTCATCATTGACATAGAGTGACCTTAAATGGTAAAGTGTCACAATTGACCATTTTAAATGCAAAAACCCTAAGATAGCATTTTTATTTTCAGTGTGTACCAATGAATTCAGGGATACCGCAGATGCAATCAAGCAGCAGGCATGTACTGAATACCACGAAGAAAGCTCTTGACATAACAAGTGGCCCATCCCATCTATTGTAGCCACAATTTGAAATGCTTCCCTCAGCAAGGCGCTCGAGATTCCCACGAGCCACCAAAATTCACTACGAGCAATAATTTGTCCTAAGCGCAGTTAAATTAGGAAATACATAGTTAATCTAGAGCCTACAGGGTCACACCCTCACCCCACCCCTTGCTGAATTTGCACATTTGTCTCATGTTTTAGGGAATTTGACATTATACACTTGCACTAGGTCTACTATGCTGTATTTAATTGAATATACTTAACTCCGAGCTCTACCAATGTCTTTTACCATTACTAAACTGAAATGTGCTCTCTGCCATCTGGACTCTGCACCCTGCCAAAGATTGTCTTTGATGGTTTTTTTAGGAATCCAAAAATTCAAAAGAGCGGCAACACTTCTGTGGAGAATGATGCTATAGCTGATCGAATCACATCAGTTTCAGGGTAATCTCCCTCTTAAACGTGATGAAGGTGGTGAGGAAAATGTTAGAATGGACACAGGATCAGCACGTTTTAGAGCGCTCTCATTTTCTAGCAGAGTCCTAATTTCAACAAACTATTTGAACTCAGAATGAGTTTGTAGCTATATCTTCAAAGCTTATACATTCATCTCTTGCAACACATTTATAGCCTTCTTTCATAAAATAGGAAATAGAAAGACAAAGCAATGAAGACAGCCACAGTGTACATTATGAACTGTACATTTAAAAGAGCACATACATCAGATAGATCAGTGGTTGCCAACCTTTTTAGCTTGGGACCCTTTAAAGAGAAACACTATTCACTGGGGACCCTTCATCACAGGTTGCATAAGCAGTTCAACCAAAGTGATGTTCCCTTCAGAGATTTTCTCATTTAAATCTTTGCGAAAGGCCTGAAAGGGAAAAAACTATCCAGTAGTGGCAGTTGGCGCTGAGGTAGTCAAAAAGCTGCATGGCGGTAAGAGGGGCCCTGAGCGATTGTCGAAACACAGATCCAGGAGGAGCATTGTGAATTCCGTCCTGGCTGTTGAACAGTGGATCAGCGGTTTACCCCTGTAGGGCTGTTGGGGGGACTTGTGGTTTTAGAGATGGCTTGCGACCATGTCCCCTGTGGAGTTCTGTGGGGGATACTGGAGGAATATGGGGTACCAGGGTTGTTGCTACGCTCATCCGATCCTTGTAAAGACCAAAGTGAGAGTCTGTATACTCAGCCCAAAGTCAGTGGGTGTTGCCCTTCGCCAGGGTTGTTCCTCAATGATTCTGTTTGTGGGTCTCAAGGCACAGCATAGGGGAAGAAAGGATCTGGTTTTTGGACCTCAGACTTTTTTCTGAAGCTACTTCTTTAAATACATTGAACATGCCCCCAGCACTGTCCCTGCAGCAGTTTCAATCCCTTAAAAAATTGACGGTTCGATGCTCCGCTCCAATTGTCCATGTCGATGTGTCCTTGGGCAAGGCACCTAACCCCAAAATTGCAGCCTACAGTGTGTCAGTGTGTGTGAATGTTAGTTCTGTCATCAGTGAATGAATGTGTGTGAATGGGTGAATGATGACATGTAGTGTTAAAGAGCTTTGAGTGGTTGAGAGACTAGAAAAGAGATATACATGTACAGTCCATCTACCATTTATGTGATTGTTTGTGATTAAAGCAGGATATATAGTGTTTTTGCCACTCTTTAAATTGTGCTTGCCAACCTCTTGCAACTCAATGAATATTAGATTTCAAATTAAGATCTGCTTCAGTAGTTATAACATATATCAGGAAATTGCCCTTTTTCCTCCTGCAACATGACAGACCCAGGTCAAAGGTCAGGAGTGACAAATGAGAAATAAGTGAATACTTATCATCAAAACACACAAGCACACACACACACACACACACACACACACACACTCGCTTATCATGTTGCCAGAGAGGAAAATTGAATCATGTGCGTCCCACGATTGACTGCCAATGAGCTCCCCTTCCAAATATTCACTTCTGACAAGACCTCATCTGTTTCCCATTTTCAGACTGTGGAAATACTTCTACAGTATCCATGCTGTTCACTTATATACTAATATGTTTCCATCACTGCTACGGGCTCGCTTGTGCAGCCAGACACACACACTTGGCTTAATTCAATAGAAAGTCATCTGGTAAAAGCCAACTTTCTGGCTGCTTTATCTTTCTGTTCCCCTGTAAACTAATGTGCATCAGTGCAAGAATCAGGATAAATCTGGCAGAAGCCATTCCCTGATTTAGCCGTGTGAAGTGCTTAATGCGGCAAATACTTTAGAAAAAGCACACCTCTTGTGTCATGAAATAATATTTGCATAATTATGTAAAAATGGAGCCATCCTGTGCACTGCAATAATGAGGAGGACTTTTCAGGGGAGAAAGCCACACACACTGATGCTCTGTGCTGTGGAGCTGTGATTTGTTAGGACTGCTTTGCTACACGCGCGCACACACACACACACACACACACACACACACACACACACACACACACACACACACACACACTTGTATTAGTGTGTGTTTTTTTCATGGATCCTGTTTCACAGTTGCACTCCGGGCTTTAAAAGGAGATCAGTCTTGGAGTGTCCCAGCACACCTCCGGGCTCGCCACAACAAGGCGGCACTTCCTGTTTGATCTCTGCGTCTGCGATCAGCTTATCATAACATCTCCTCCCTCCTCCTGCAGGGTGAACTCACTCCAACAGCAGTATTATGAAGAACTATAAACTATAACAACGACAACAAGTGGGTCCATGTTTTCAGTGCCACGACAACTGTGTTAACAGTGTTATTACTGACACCACGCTGCTGGAGACCCAGGCCGTATTGCTGGGCCTGCCAGAGGGAAGGGAAGCTCATGAGAACCAGAACCAGGACTGAGCGGGCCAGACTGTCAGAACCTGCTGCAGTAAAATGAGAGATTTTCTAAAGGTTTTCTAATTTTCTAAATGTATTACCTAAAAAGTTAAATATGACTATGAAATACACATTAATGGTATATGTAGACACAAGAACAGTGTTCATATACAGTATGTATATATATATATACATACTGTATATATATGTACACTTATATGTAACGGTGCAGATGCAGCATGCAGAATGTGTGTCCGAATGTGTCTGGATCTGTGCTGCACAGCTACATTCTACACTCTGTCCAAATGTCAGAACAACATTAGACCTCAGTGGTGTTTGGGAGACTAAACACACATGTAGATGCTGCCGGAGAGAGAGAGAGAGAGAGAGAGAGAGAGAGAGAGAGAGAGAGAGAGAGAGAGTGTCATTAACTAGCCTCTAAATGTGTTGGTTTCATTGTGCAAAGGATGCTGGGAGCCAGGTCTCATTAGCGTCCTTTCTTTGCCCTGTTGACAACAGCCTAAAGGTTGCGCGGCACGCCTGTGCGCTCATGTGTTTGCTTAGTTTATGTGAATGTGTATGTTTGTGTGTTGTGTGTCTGAATGTGTTCGTTTATTGTGCAGTGGTTGACTCCTCATGGTCTGAGGGCCATATTCTGTTGTTCTCTATCATTATCACGAACAATGTTTCCCGTCCTGCCTCCCTTGCTCTGCTGGCACTTCCATTAGTTCAGCCATTAAGGAGCATCTTCAGTGTGTCTGCTCTGTGGAAGCAGCTCATCTCACAATCTTAGAATTAGAAGGTTCTGTCTGTGGTCTGAGTAATTTTGAAATATTGAGGTTCAATGTTTTTACTTCCTAAATAGCAAAACTGATATGCAGTATAGTTCTATTTTAGTGGTCAAAATAATAGGCATATGATAATAATGGAATGTGAAGGCAACTTGGGTTTATCTGGGACTGGTTATATTTATTTGTTTAGAACTGGTAAATCACAGTTAGAACCTTGTTTTTCTATATACAATTGGTAGATTGTACATAGAATACATACAGTTTAGATTGGAGAAAGAACTCTAGGGTTTTTCTAGAAATGTGGACTGGGATGAACCCTTGGGTTTTTCAGAACGATAGATTTCAAATAGAACCTTGTGGTTTTCTAGAACTGGTGGTTTTTATACAATCTTTGTGTTTTCTAGAACCATGGATTGGACATTGAACCATTACTTTTTTTAGAACCATGGTTTAAAGATAGATACTTGGGTTTTGCTACTGGAAGATTGCAGATAGAAGTGTGTTTTGGAAGTTTTCACAATTAGATTGCAAATAGACTGTTGAGGTTTTCTAAAAATGCTATTTTGCAGGTATAACACTGGATGTTTCTAGAATCGGTAGAGAATCCTTGGGGTTTACTAGAATAAGTGCTTTGTAGATGTTGCCTTTTGTCTTGTTTAGAACTGTTGAGAGTGACTGAACATTTTTTTTAGAATCTTAGAATCTTAGGATGATTTTAAAAAGCTCCCTGTGTATACTTTATAATTCCAGAATATCTAATCACAGGAACTTTGAGAGGGGGGCTGCCATTGTCCATTTTAGAATATCATTGTAGAACATTCAAATGCCAAACGATTGCCACCTAATATGAATTCAGTCCCTTCTACACGTGCCTGTTGCTTTTAGTGAGAAATGTTCATGTTTCATATTCTTGTGAACAATGAGATCGCTAAGAAACTAAAACGACATTCATCCCTTTTTTAGCTTCTGAGATTTTGCAGCAGACATTGATGGCATGTGTTACCAATACAGGAGGAATTCACCTTGTACCATGACCTCAGGGAATTCACAATACAGAATGTTTCTACCTGCCTCAAGGGAGATTCAATAGATGCTGAGACAGCAAAGTTCTCATGTAAAAGTGGGAATTACAAAAAAGAAAATAAGTTTTGAAAAATCAGGGCCTTTGCGTTGCCACAGATAGTCATTTCAAGTTTTGCCAACTGACTGATTTGTGATTGTTTTCGTGATCCAGCCAGGATTACATAACTTCCTTTTCTACATATTATATAACACTCGATGTTGTGATATAGAAGTCTTGCACTCAGGGCTGCCTCCCCTGATGCTTTTGTTACTATGACTTGCCTTATTAGTGAGATGCAAGTGTCATTGACATGCGAAATGATGCTGTTAGGCAAAATGTTAATACTGTATATTAATAAGGTCAGAAATGGGAAGGGCAACACTCTCATGCCTCCACACTTTCACATCGCCAGACTTTTAGATCTTCAGACTGAATCCCAAGAAGTAGCACATGAGTTAGCTGGACCTTTGATACATTTCAATCTGGTAGCCCTGCTGCTTTTGCTTGACATTCTTGAAGGGATATTATTGGGAAAATTATTATTAGCGGTCTTTCCAAGGATGAAATGAGAAGATTGATATTAATCGTATGTCGCAGTATTATATACGGAGGTGGGGTTATGATCAGGTTAGCTTAGCTTAGCATTACGACGAGAAGCAGGGGCAAAGAGATAACATGGCTCCTAAAATAAATGAATAACACAATGTATGGACAGAATGTTGGAGAGTGAAGGACGGGATAAAAATATGAAGGTGAAACCAAAACACACGGTGAATAAGCACCTCGTGGACAGAACCCAACAAGCTTTGTATGAGCAACAGTAGCCGGCAAACCTCACTGTCAACCCAGTAGTTCATGTTTGTGTGTGCGGTAACATCTTCTCTCAAGTCTCAAGATAACAAGTCTCGTAACACGTGTCTGTGTGTGCGCCGGTTTCTATTGTGTGGGAGAGAGTCGTGCCACTCAGAAGACAAGACACACAAGGAGAGGGCTTTCAAACTAAAACAGGAAACAAACGATAATGAAAACCCTAGGAGCATGACAAGCTGTTGTTAGTACTCACAGCTGTTAAACTAGGAGCTTGTGGAAGAGTCCAGTGATGCGCAATAAGTGCTCAGGCAGGCAGGTAGATAGTCCAATCATTACATTCTGGTTAAATTAAAAAAAAAAAAAAGTTCAAGGCAGCTCATTCAAGCACAAATAGCAGGTCGAATACCCTGTGGCATAGTGCTTATTTACTTCTTTACTTCTTTACATCAGCCACTGTGAACTCTGAGCTCAGAGAGTTTCCAGCTTTTTATTCCAACTGAACTACACAACAGCATTTCTTACGGAACAATTGGAAAAGAAGAACAAATCTGTAAGATGCCACTGTGGTGTTTATGATCAGTGGTGCATCATTTAGAAACACTGTTCTCCGTCATTGCTTGATGAAATGTGTTTGTGATGCACAGCATATGAAACTATATGCAGAGGAGGTTATACCCGCTTTAGACTCTACTGTAACTCAATAAATGAAGATCTTGAACGCTCTTCTATTCCATTGTGAAGTCACCACGCGTGTGTTGTAATAGGGAGCTGATGCAACGCGGTAAAACAAGGGAAAGTGAGGAGCTGC
Organism: Cebidichthys violaceus; assembly: GCF_023349555.1. Lineage (NCBI taxonomy): Eukaryota > Metazoa > Chordata > Actinopteri > Perciformes > Stichaeidae > Cebidichthys > Cebidichthys violaceus. The sequence continues at coordinate 4,045,851 of NW_027176372.1, forward strand.
TGGTCTCCGCCGCTCTCTTTCAGCCGCAGCCGGCTGTCGTCTCGCAAGTTGTGAAAGGAGGGGAGGAAAACACTCAAAAGCACAAGTGTGTGTTGTAGTAGCACACACACACACACACACACACACACACACACACTCCTCACAGCCAGCTCTTGCAGTTCATTTCATTCCTAGATAATTAAACAGAGTCTTGCTGTGTGTGTGTGTGTGTGTGTGTGTGTGTGTGTGTGTGTGTGTGTGTGTGTGTGTGTGTGCGCGCATGTATTTGGATGTGGGTGCTTTGCATGTTGTGTGTGTGTGTGTGTAAGATGTTATTAGAGAGCATGAGGGAGTGGTCGGTTATGGGGAAACAGAAGGAGAGCCAAGCAGTAATTTCACTTCTCATGAATAATTTATGAACATGTGCGTGTTGGTCTGAACATGCACGTGTGTGTGTGTGTGTGTGTGTGTGTGTGTGTGTGTGTGTGTGTGTCCATGGCCATCATTGGAGCAGGTCTGGCTGTGGCTCCTATAAAACCACAACAATGTCTGTTTGTCAAGTCAGCGGCCCTTACCATCTCCCCTTCCATTAAACCAAATAAAGAGTGTGGGAGCACTACTCTGGACTTACATTACACCGATTTCCATTATCTTCCCAAAGCATTGAGGGAAAGATTGTGTGTTTGGATAGCTATATAAAGACAATGCAACAGTGATGAGACTAACAATGTGAATCAACAAGGAGAAAATCTTGCATATCATGCATTTCCTTTTGGAGCTTATTTGTAGTTAAAAGTTGCCGTCAGTGCATTCACAAGTAGGGGAATAATCGATACAGCATCGTACAGCGATATTTTGTATATTGTATCGATACATGAACGCCAATCCATTCAGTAAGAATGAGTATTAGACCAAGGTAAATTATCACGTTATCATATGTTTAAATATAATCTTGTAAAATGTAGTTTTGGTGATAAACTTGGAAAAATCCACTTGTTTGAAAGGAGATGTTTTCATAGCAATATCATTTTTTTAAATTACATTTTTTGTTTGATGCCTGAAATATGGTTAACATAACACAAGCTTGCTTGTTTATAGCCTAAATTTTGCTTTTTAATTGTGCCGATTACACTCATTCTGCAAAGATCATAACGATGGGATTAATTTGTGAAGATTATGTTGCTGAACAAAATGTGTAAGTATCATAAATATTTGCTCGCTACAAACAAAATTGCTACATATTTTCTGAAATGATCCCAAAAAATGTACGGTCCACAATTGTACTGTGTTGGTTCAGTCTCCAGCAGCAGAAAGCTCTAGAATCCCACTGTACAGTAGCACTTCACAGCATCAAACAGCGGAGACAGTTGAACCATAGAGCAGCTAAAGAGACACATTTTTTCTCAGAAGTTGGTGGAGAGTTCTTTATGTACAACAACACGGAGGATCAGTAGGCCGAACCAAGACACCTTGACAAAGGTAACACAATCAGTTCCACTCCTTACATTCTTACCTTTCACAATAAAAGCCCATGACACATAATATTTGCAAGTGAGTATTTCACATTTTTGCCTTGTTTATTCATCACGCCCCCGGTGTGTAAAGGTGTTTAGAAAGATCCTTTCACTATATTCAAAGACTCAGCTAGTCACGCTCTCAACATGATTTTGAAGATTATTTTTTATAGCATTTTCATACAAGCATTTATTGCCAACAGGCTGTTGCTCTACATCTATATATAACATCTCTATCATCTTTCAGCGCCAGGGGAGATTCATCTGGAGGTAGTGGTGGCAGGAAGAAGTGAATTTATTTTTTCAATTAACCTACTTTAATCAGCCTCTTTAGTCTTTTTTTATTTTCGGGTGGGAGGAGATCTGGAGTCGTCTTGTGAGCTAACGCTGCGTGTCTTCGCCAATTCAGTGTCCCGTTATCAGGAAGGTTCATCACACACCCACTCCCTCTCACTGTGTTGGGATTAAGACAGCAGATTCCTTGCCGTTAGCCTACACGGTGGATTAAGACCAAAGCAAACCCCAGGTTGTTGCCCTCAATTTCTCCTCTCTTAATTTCCCTCACTCTCATTCTAAAGCAGCTTTATCCTCTCCCAAATGAGCCTCTTCAAGAAGATGAGCCCAGCTTACAGCTAGAAATCGTCATTTTGCCGATTAAGGCCACTTGATGGATATCACACCACAGTCAGGAGCTCATGCTGTAAGGAGCCTCTGACCCTGAAATGCCAATTTGAGTTGCATTTTTGCTTTGTTCTGGATTTTAAGCATCCTCTTTGACTTGAGACAAACATGCAGAAGTGATTGATTCCCGCACATCCAAAAAGTGCAAGACAGTGGCTCATTTGTCATGTGTTCAGACACTGTCTGCGTGATTCTTCATAATCAAATATCAGTGTATATGATCAGCGCGCACGGGTGTTACTGTGTCAAACATGATTTGCTAGCACTTGGTTAACAGTCCGATTCGAGGCTTGATTTACAGAGGCTCTCTGTACTTACTGCAAGTGGAATCGATACTAAGCACATCAGCGCCTCAAGCTGAGGAAGGAGGCAGCCAGAGCCAGCAGCTTGACCATCAGGCTTACTTACAGTAAGGCCATAGTAGACAATTACCTAGCTACTGACCTTAATCAACTTTAGAGCCATTAAGGCCGACTGGATGGGAGACAGAACAAATGAAGGGTCGTAAAGCAAATCTGAAATGAGTGCGGTCAGGTGTAATGGAAGAATGAATCAGCGCTGCCTGCTGATGATGAGGCAAGAGTTGATATTTGTATTGGTCGATAGCTACTTTATATGGAAGCCCATTTCTGCCAGGTAAAGACAAAGCAGACGAAAACTTACGATGTAATAAAGTAAAAATTATGAGATAGAAAATCACACTTCTGACTGAATTAGAGAAGAGAACGAGGGACTATGAGAGTCGTAACGTTGAATTACTATCGCTCAATTTAGTTTTGACTGTTTTTATGATTTTGACTTAGTAAATCCTATTTCAGTATATCCTCGTTTTTACTAAGGGCCCTCAACAGCATCTTTTGGTTCAGACTTTCAGAAACAAGCCCACTGTCAGTCCGTATAAAGCTGAACCATGGTTCAGTTTGTTTCTTCTGCGAGGACCCCCTCGAAAACGAGACGGTACATCTCAGGGGGCTTATTGCGGATGGTTCGGGCTTTCAGACCGATTACAGGAAGTGCTATTGTTATAAGAGCAGCAGACCTTATGTAAGAAATAACAAAGCGCTCAGAGCAGGCGCGTGTTGGCGATCGGAGAAGAAATCAGCAGTAACCTTGTTACTTGTTAAGTGTAGCATGTACAGTGTAGGTTTCAGTTTGTCCATGAATGAATGCTCCTCAAGACCAAGACAGTGCCCGTGTCTTGCTTCTCAGCTGCTGGGTAAGGTAAGCTCAGAGTGAGCATCTGCTTTGGGCTGACCCCAGAAGAAAAAAGGTTCTAATAGATTGCTGCATGCAGAGGACTATAGGATCCCATTGACCCACTCTGTCTGAGGTAAACTGTTGCATAGCCTAAGCTACTGTATGCTTTTTTTATTGAGTTTCATTTGAGCAAAATGAGTGAATTTGAATTCCCTCTTGCAACCAGTTACACAGTGGATATGTCTAGGTCTTTTACTGTGAAAGGTAAGACCATAAGAAGTACTTAATATGCCTGTTCCGTGTGAATGTCAAAAACATAAAATTATAGACATGCAAATGAATCACATCGGGAAAAAAAGCCCCCCGTTTGTTAAGGCCTTCATGTGTAAGAATGTATCTTAGCTCAATTTAGTGTTTAAACATTCTGAAGTAGTATCTCATCAATTAAAAATGATCGGAATTATTCTTTATTTTTGTATCATGCCTTGTCGAGTCTCCTTTTCTCGTCGTACATAGGTGTCCATAGTTTAGGCGCCTCACTATTATCCTCTGGCTTATGAACGGAAATGCTTTTAGTAAAGTGCAACTTCCTCCCGACGTCGTAAAGCCTTCCAGACTAATAGAGTCACCAGTGCTAATGTTGTGAAGCAGCCTCCGCAGCTGCTCTCACTTCAAACAAGCTCTAAAATCATGTTATATGTATGACGCATGGTGGGAATGCTCAAAGGCTTTTAGATTCATTATTAAGTGAATGAAGAGGTACCTATGTGAATCAAATGTGCACTGGTGTCAGCTGGCGTCCGTGTCTGAGCAGTACAGTACCTGAACCCCGAGGGCTGTTTATTGGTGAAATGAAAAAGAAAAGAAAACGCCCACTCTGCATGTCCTAACAAGACTTATTTTAACTCTTTTGGCCATTATATCTTTATATTAACAGTTTAGGCCATTATATATCACTTATGATAACACATTACTCACCTTGGAAATGTCACATGTGAAATGTAAGTATGTGTAATCTTGTTTTGTGACCACACAGTCGCGGAAAGGAACTAACAACATCAACTCAAGGATTGCAAAAATACTTGTACCTTATTTGAATATGTACATTTGATACAACTTTGTATACTTCTATGCTCTTCTACATGTCAGAAGGAATAATGATTCTATTCACTGCACTGAACCATCTGAACAACAAGGTAGGGTAACACTTTATAATAACTACACACTATGAAGCATTAGTTAAGTGTGAGTAAACACTTAATTCATCATTTATGAAGCATTGTTCCTACATTAACACTCATTCGTATACAATTCATAACAACAGTTATAAATGTTTTATACTTGATTAATAAGCTTGTCTATTATGTGTTTCATGATTGTGTTTTCATACTTTATAAATGATGGATTCCCCATTTGTAAATTAAGTATTATATATATATATATATATATATATATATATATATATATATATATATATATATATATATATTACAAACCAATTATTAAAGAGTTGTAGATGATTAATAACATCCTTTATAAAGTGTTAGTAAATGATTAAGAACTTATTTAGATGCACATTATTCATGATTTTTATATATATATATATACTGATTTAGATATGCACCAATGGTTAGGGACTATGTTAATATATGCTTTATAAACTTTATAATCAAGCTATGTTCTCCTGAAGGAGAATCTGTTCGTTTAGTTTTTTTTACATGAGTGAACGGCTGAGAGGTTTGTATTTACAGTACATTGTTTGCATTTTGTAATAAATATTGATATGTTCTTGATCACTTTCTGTTTTGTCTTTTCTGGGGCGTGTACACATTTCAGACAACATAGATCAACAAGATATTTCAAAATATTACATAATTATGGCACAAAAGTATTGAATAGAAATATAAAAAGGGACAGAATTGTTTCAATAAATAGTTTTCATTGAAAATATGTTTTACCATTAAACATAAGCCTATCATTTTGCTTAGAATGTGTATATAACGGGTAAATACAAATACAAGCTTATCACTTAAGCACCAATGTGGCCGTAACACACTTGTTTTCACTTAACATACTAATCACATGCACAACTAATGTTGGAAATGTGCGACGCTCAGCGTTCACTGTGGTGGTGTCTGCGGCACCCTGAGGGCTCTCATCGTTTAGACATTGAGAAAAAGCATATCCCCATGGATTCCAGCAGCTGCATCGCATTATTATTATTATCATAATCATAATTAATGAATCAAAACCAATGCTTTAGTTAATCTGAATACCTTTCTCAATGCTACAGCATTCATGTCATGTTGGATTTATTGTTCCTGGAACATTCCCATCACAGAAGAAGAAGAAGAAGAAGAAGTGTGAGCAGAGTTCAGCGCCATGCTTGATGGACAGTTAGTTACATGGTGCAAAAAGAAGAACTCAAGTTGGACACAGCCTCACTGTTGACTTTCTCAAATGCACTTTGTGCTCTATTTTGAGCAGCATAATCAAAATTCCATAAAAAAGGTGTTGTCACCAGTGTTTTTTGGTGAACTGACCTTTTTAGGACCCATATTTAATTCAAGCAGAGTTTGGAATCTCTTGTTCTAAACTGTTTTAAAAGCAGCTCGACTCAGACTCCTCTGAACTACCTCCAATATAAATGTGCGCGCTTGCTGTGGTCGGGGTTTTTTTTGCCCGTCAACACAGTTAAATTGGATGTCACTTGTGATCAGCGCGGCTCAGTAAACAGTGTCTTTACCCCCTCTCTGTATACCTTTGGGCCTCTCTCTCTCTCCTACCTTCATGCCTTCCTTTTTCTTCTTCCCCACCTCCTCATCCTCAGCACTCACTACCTATCATAAAGCCTCAGTGTCAGCCAATTAGGAGAGACGGTGACGCTACTCCCCCCTCCGGCAGAAGAAACGAGGGCTCCTAGTTTCTTTGAAAGGGAAGCCACAAAAGGCTCACTCTCAAACACACTGCAGCACAAAGGGATCATACTTCATAATTGGCTGTCTCAGTTGACGTTCAAAAGGCGGCCTATTCTCCTCACATTGGAGGCAATAAACAATACAGCATGAATAAAACATTAATCACAATTATTCATGTCAGGGATATAAACAAATGATTGCCTTTTGTAAATATTTCATCCGCGGTGTCTTCTTGCCAGGGTGCCATGTGTGGCCCTTCGAGGGGTTGAAAGGGATCACAGGAGGGTGAGATGATCTTTCTTTGCTTGGGTGTTTTGTTAAACATTAATGGGGCCAACGCAGTACGGAAGTGGCTTTAATCTTCCTGCCGGCGGAGCCGCTATCTCCTTCACCCACAATCCCTCTCCTCTCATCTTCTGTCTGGATCCTCTCCTCTCACCTCTACAGCCTCCCCTACCCTCTCGCTCCTCCTTTCATCTCTGTGCCCCGTTCCCTCCTCTTTAACCCCCCCACCCCCCCATCGACGGATTGGGCTATAACCTTTCTATACTCCCCAGAATAATTCTTAATTCTGGGTTATTCAAATTAGGTTTAAATCAATTCTTTTGTATCCTCCCCCATCGAAGCCGGGTCCAGTTCAGACCCATTTGTCAGTTTCCTCTCCCCCCTTTCCTTTTAGCAAGAAGCCAGAGTCAAAAAAGTAAAAAAAAAAAAATATATCGACAGCATAGGTGACGTTTCTAAAGTTAAAGTGGCTGAAAGCTTCCTTCGAAATATTTGGCGTTTATGTTAAAATCATGAAGGTTTTCAACTTTGAATGGCAAATATTTTAGTGGATGACAATTAGTCTTGGAATATGGAAAACAAATCGCAGGAACATGCTGCATTCTTTCAGAAAGACCAATGAAGGAAACGCTCAATGAGAGATTAGCTTGAGATGCAAAAGCTAGCGGAAGCTAGCCAGGACATTCAGAGAGGTCGGTAGCAGTTAGCTTGTCGAGTGCAAATGACAGACAGCGGGTGAACAGAGTTGTTGGGAAGCTCCCTTGTTAAACTTTTCATCACATTGAGAGAGAAATGCTGGTATTGTTTTCACCTTATGAGTCTGTGTGTGAGTCCATTCCATCCCGTTATACAAACCGCTTATCCCGTTCAGGGTCGCGGGGCGCTGGAGCCGATCCCAGCTGACATTGGGTGAAGGCAGGGTACACCCTGGACAGGTCGGCAGTTTATCGCAGGGCACAAGTAGAGACAGGCAAACATTCACGCTCACATTCACACGGGCAATTTCCAGTGTCCAAATAACCTAAGCTGCATGTCTTTGGACTGTGGGAGGAAGCCGGAGAACCCGAAGGGAACCCACGCTGCCACGGGGAGAACGAGCAAACTCCACGCAGAAGGACCGCCCGGGATCGGGGATCGAACCCGCCGTGAGGTGAGTTATCATGGTCAAAATATGGTCCTGCAGACACCTATTGTAGCAGGAACTATATCACAGAGGAGGTTCCGAGGGCTTTGCCAGGTGTTTATGTGTCCGTCTGTCCGTCTCTGGACCGATTTTTCAAGATGGCCATGGTCCAAGCATGGGGGACCAAGGGGAAATTATTAAAGACTTTGCCCAGAACCAGCTTGTCCTAGTAACACGCCAACAGATCACTGCAGCAGTATTTCCGAGCATAAGGAGCATCGTGTAGAGTTTCACATGTGTCATGCATCTTACAGAGGATGAGCAGGACTAAACCACTGCATGGGTCACCGGCTTTAGCACCTCTGAATGGATGTTCTTCATTCAATTCAACCTTTTCTCCCATTCCATCAGTAACATGTTCTAGTTCCCCGTCTCCTCCGTGCACTGGATATGAGGGCCACGTTCACGGATTAGTCTACTGGCAGCCCCCCAAAATGTGCAGTTTCTCCGTCTTTTCTCTCTCTCTCTCTCTCTCTCTCTCTTAAAGCGTCTGAAAATGGTGTTGCATATTTATTCCTGCAGAATTAGCATCACAAACACTCTTCCCAGGCTCTTTGTTATGCTTCAGGGGGAGGGAGAGAGAGGGAAAGTAGATTACGCTTTTCGTTTCTCTGAGGCACTCTCAAAGCAGGCTTTCTAGGCTTCCTCGTGCTTTTGAGCAGCGCTCGGGGCTTATGGTGAGGCGCTCCATCTACTTGAAGTATAGACAACTATGACTTAAAAATGTTGTTTCTCTGGCATCCCTGTTAACCACATCATCTCCTCTCTCTCTCTCTCTCTCTCTCTCTCTCTCTCTCTCTCTCTCTCTCTCTCTCTCTCTCTCTCTCTCTCTTGCCCTCACGTTCCCTTTCCCTAAGTCTTCTTCTTCTGCCTTCCATCTCTACACATCTTCCTCATCCATGCAAAGAAACATTAACCGTATTGGACTCGAGCAAAGCTCCAGATTTTATGTTAGAGTTTATAGATGTAGTATGATATGTGGCTCAACTTTGTTGGGACTATAGTATGTGTATCAAAAGGCATGGTGGAGCAACAGACAAAAAACAACACATTACTGATGAATCAGTATTTAGCTACTCGTGAACAAATGAAAGTGATTCCATAGTATTTAAAGTTCAGGTCTCACCACACACAGGGTCTCTGGAGTTCTTTTGGAGCAAATGATGAGGTTCACTTGTGAATAAACAGCATATTTATATTCAGCTTTGTCATGTTCGCTCACAAGCAAACAGCATGTTGTGCATCTAGCTACTTAATTCTTGCTTTTGAGCAAACAAGCTTTGAGCATCCTTTAAACAAACACAGCACTTTCACCCGCCGTTTGTATCCTGTGTGAAACCAGAAATCAACACGTTTAGTTATGTCACAAACATACTTATTTTTCCTGTAACCATGACCTTTTCCTAAACTTAACAAAGTCGTTTCGTTTCAGTTCGCAGCATTAACCACAGGCGGCAAAAGTCAAACTTATGCAAAGTTACTTCAACCTGCACTTCTTCTAACGGCCATCAGGGGGCGACTCCTCTGGCTGTATAGAAGTCTAGTCTAAAATGACTCTACTTCTCTCTTGATTTATTCCCTCAGTAAACATTGTGAACATGAGTTTATGGTCTCAATCTCTAGTTTCAAGTCTTCTTCAATACAGCATGATGTTCATTTAGTACATTATGGTCCATTTAGAGTCAAACAGACCATAAAGCAGAGTATGCATTAGGACGAGGGCTACCTTGTGATTGACAGGTTGCTAGCAGAGCATACTTGTTTTTTTTGTCAACCCTCTAATCATGTCTTTTAAGTTCATGAAAGTCAATTGTAACGTTTCTTATTCAGTGTTGAGATGTTGAGATGTAGCTCCACCCTCTCTGTCACTTCTTGTTGAAAAAAAACAAGATGGCTTTGGCCAAAACCAAAGATGGCAACGGCAAAATTACAAAACTCAAGTCTCACTATAAATAGTGTCACTGTATTGCCAGAAACAAAAAAAAAACAAATGACTAAAAAAAAAGTCAATTAATAGCACTTTTATACAGGGTATCCCTGTGTTATTAGACGGCGTTTGAACACAATTTGTTTCATGGGGACAGAGAATGTAAAAGAAAACATTGCAGGATTTTGCATTAAATCTGATCATTAGTATGATTTTGATAACACTGCACAGCTGCTTTTAAGAACAAAATAATAATAATAACTTTCTCTTCTTTCCCACCAATTTGGCAGAAATACAAAACAAATATTTAGTATTCAACTGTTGGAAACTGTGATGCATTACAAGGAGGTTATAAAATCATTACAATTTGTACTCTTCTCACAACATAGGCACAAGACAAATAGCTTCCAATGGAATATGTTGTCATTAACTGGACAACTTCTCTATAAAGTATTAAACCCAATAACTGTACGCACAGTGTGTGTACTATATCATTCTACTCATAAAGTGCTGAGAGAGTGCTTGAAATGTGAAAAGCAGGGTAAACCATGACCAACAGTAAAGGCCTTCACACACCAGGGTCATTATTTTCCCCTCGTATGTCAACATATTTTCTGATTACCTGTTTTTCTCACGAATACTGTTAAGCAACATAATCAAGATCCATTTTTCCTAGCTTTCGCACTGCAAGTAAAGGCAACAACCAATCACGTTGTGTGGAACGGATGTACATAAACTTTATTAGTCCTTTCCACCTTGACACAGGCAGCACGGACCGGATCCACTCTTTAATTTCTTACCTTTCACAATAAAAGCCTTAGATATAATACTTGCAGGTGAGTAGTTCATATTTTTGTCACACCCCTGGTGTGTAAAGACCTTACGTTGTTTTACATCAGTGCATTCATCTCCCCATCTGTTCATCTGTCTTCCCATACACTGTAATTATCACTCACCATGTCTAGGGTTTTGCTTGGACTGGTGACACAGGCCAGATTGACGTAAAGAACCCACTTCACTTCTAAGTATTTTCTGGTTTCGATACACTTAATGATTCTGTTATTGTCCTATAGTAGCCTTGAATCACCAACATGACTCCTGGCTCCCTGTTGAGGTTTGGAAACTCACCTGGCATTATTTTGTTGGAGTAGTTTTGCCATCACTCCTATCAGCTTGAGCCCAACAGGGTAGCACCATGACAAGTCACAGTTTGGGGCAATGCGTTTTGCCTTTTAGATAGCAGATAGTGGCGAGGCAAATGAGGAAATAACAGGCAATTATGTTGCCTTAATCTGTAGAGTCTACAGATTACAGACTACAACCTGTCTTTGGGGCGTCCAGATGACCATCTGGACGCCCCAAAGACAGGTTGTCAACAGTTATCTAAACTAACCTTTTTGGAAGCACAACCAAATCAGAATACACCATAATGTATGATATGTATTGTAATGTTTGTGCACAACAAAGGGTCAAATAACTTCTGCAAGAAGAAATGGGCATGTACAGCGGACAGTGCAGGGACTTTCACACTCATTGGTTCCAAATACATGATTCAGACAGGATGTTTCAGAGTGGAGAGGACGGTGCATTTTTATTAAAGTCCAGGGTTTAAGATGTGTCTAGTTGCCGTACACTGATTTCATCAAATCATTTGGTAAGTAGTGTTTGCGTGACTGGTGGGAATGGATGATAAGACGAATAATGAAAATACAACAACAAACCTGGTTTGTAGATTAGGCAAATGGAGAATCTTCTGTTGTCGGCACTGTGTGTCTGCAGGTGTGTAGTGTGCCTGCTGTCAGTTGTGTCTGACAGAGACCTGTCCCCGTGAGTCTGATGAAAACCACAGGGGAGAGCTTGCAGCCAATCCAGGCTAAACACTCCTGACAGCCCAGAGGCCCCCGGGGTCAATGAGGTCTGTCCCAAGACACCCCGCTCCCGTTTAATCGAAATGCCCCAGGCAAACTCTCATCCCCGGTCTCTTCCGTAGCTTCATCCTTCCTCATCATTTGACTCAGCTTGTGCTGATAAAACCCTGTGCAGCACTGGCAGCCAGGTCCCATTCCCCTCTTCTTTCCAGTCCATTTCCTTCTCCTCAGGTGGCCAGTCACGATGATTGGGATGATGTGGTTGGACGTGGGCGTTTTTTTTGGCTGTTGTTTCTTTTCTTTTTTTTCCGTCTTTGGAAGATTTTTAAAATCTTTTTTCATTATTGATTATTTCTCAGTAGTAGCATGTATCTGTTAAATTATAATTAATATTTCACTTCCACTGAATGCAGTAGAAATGCAATAGTCCTTCAGGCAGCCATTGATTTCAAGTATTTTTGATTGCCACAAATCAACATTGCAATACAGGTTTTAAATTTAAATTGTATTATTTCTTTGTTTTTGTCATTATACATCATTGTTGCATTCTATATGTCGGTGACATTGCAGCTGTATGTATGTGAGTATATTGCAAAATTGTGTGTTGATACCTGAATAAAGCATTACAAACACTACATTTGCATCATACTTTTCATATTGTGGATGTTTTGTTTTGTAGAAGGAATAAACTGACATTTTGAATTTAGATTAGTTCATTTGACAAAATTACAAGTAAAGTAATAAATGTGACTAGCTTAGCTTAGCTTAGTATTAAGACGCAGGGGGAGACCTCCTTACTCTGTTCAAAGTCCAAAAATACACCTACCAATAAATACACCTACCAATAAATACACTACCAATAAATACACTACCAATAAATACACCTACCAATAATTACACTACCAATAAATACACCTACCAATAAATACACTACCAATAAATACACCTACCAATAATTACACTACCAATAAATACACCTACCAATAAATACACTACCAATAAATACACCTACCAATAATTACACTACCAATAAATACACTACCAATAAATACACTACCAATAAATACACCTACCAATAATTACACTACCAATAAATACACTACCAATAAATACACCTACCAATAAATACACCTACCAATAAATACACCTACCAATAAATACACCTACCAATAAATACACCTACCAGTACCTACAAAGCCAATGGATTAACATGTTGAAGGGATTTTGTTCAATGCATACACAAACAGAACTGTAAAAACGACCACTAACTGTTCAGTGGAGGGTATCGGTGCTGGACCTATTTCTGGCAAACAGCCAAGTGCAGTAGCTTCCTGAAGTCTTGTTGTTACAGTAAAGAGAATTTCAACTGGTCGAATTCAGAATCTATTTCTGCTTTATAAAGATGGAAGTAATGATAACCGTTATTTACAGTTATTTAGATGAATCCATTGATAACGTTGTATTTTTCTTTAGTTTATGTCCGGTGGTGAGCAGCATGTACACACTGGTCTCTCTCCTGATGAAAGTGTTTGTTTTTCAGTAGGAGAGTTTGAAGTCTGCACTGCGTGTATTTGCCTGTGTATTTGCCTGGACAAAACGTCTCCATTATTATAAGCAGCTCATGCAAAAAAGTTACGAAAAGCAGCTGCCACGATGGCGCCAAAGGACCAAAGTGAAAGAATCATTTACAACCTGCCTTTGCATCCGAAAAAGAAGAATGAAATGACTTCAACCAAAAAGGATGGACAAAACTAAAATGTGAAATGAACAGAGTACCTGAAGAATGTCATTCAGAATGTTCTTGAAAGGAAAGGAAAGTCATCCTGGCTCTTAAATGACGGCTTTTAATTCTATGTCAATGTCCTTTCACAATGTAAACATTCAAACAGTAAAGCTATATTTCCTGCGTGTGTTGACCATCGCATATTTAAATAACACAAATATCATGCAAATAAACATTCACAATACACAGTACATGTACTGGGTTACAGTTTTCAAAAAAAAAGTGAGTTGTAAATACATTTCTAGTGTTAATAAACAATAGTATAACCCCAAATGTTAATACATGTGCAGATGTTTGTCAAACAATTTAAACATATTCACACACAGGAACAACAGTGATAACAATGCTTATTATTAATTCAATTCATTTTTATTTTGATTGTGCCGAATCATGACATAAGTTATCTCAGGGCACGTATAAAATATGAGGGTCTCGGTGGGTCCGAGGCCCCTTGATTGACACTTCAGACCCCCTGATAGCCTAAATAGCAGAATTTTTTTTTTTTGGGGGGGAGGGGTCTCTAAAATCATACGGTAATTATTTGCCACTTGCAGTTGTCACTAAAATGTCTTTAAAAAGCTTCCTCATGTCCAGCAGTTTTCATTATTCAAGTGTTTGAACTGATCCCAGGATTGGATCAGTTCAAACACTTGAACTGGACTTAGACCAAGGAGACAGGAGCAGCTCTGACGGTAACATTGTGATTATAGATGGACGTTTTGGCTGAGGAGACTAGCGTAGCTAATTAGCCATGTGACCTTAGCGGCTGAGTGGCTGTTCTAATCAATGACAGAAAAAGCATGTACTGTATCTCAACAAGGTTTCCGCCTGACAATGATGATGTTTTACCTTGACAGGGAATATCTTGGAGAAGACCAGAGGATCTGGTCACATGGCTTGAGAGGGTGGTCTGGACTACCATTTGTTGCAACATGTTTTTACAAGTATCGTTCCTATATGGACATCTTTCAGAGGAACTATGGGCGCCCTCTTCACGTTTAGGCTCTTTCATTGCCTGTGGACAGACAGCATGAAACTGAAGCAGAGCACACACATGTTAGAAAAATCATTTGTTGAATTTCATTCAAAAGAGATCCCAGCCCGGCCAGAGGTGATATTGTATCACAGGGTTGTATTCTAAATGCACGAAGCTGTCCAAGATTATAGGAGTTTGATGTGAGGTTGTATTTTCTGCTTTGAAAAGACGAGGAGTCATCGTTTTAAAAAAACTCAACCTCTCAGGTGGATTCAGTTATGTCTTTGGTTCCCAAACCTCTGAAAATTGTTCGTTTGAAGTCAGCCTTTTATAGTTTCTCTTATGTCAAATGTGCAGTTGAGAAAATTCACCAGATAATGAAACATAGAGAATTGCTTTCTACCCCTAAATACAAAATGCATTACCCAAGGCAAACATTTGTTACATGTCAAGCTCCCCCAAGGCCTGTAGTCATGATCAGAAATTTGTCCTGAAGCTCACAAAAGACATATTTAATATGCACCTTTATATTTTTTCCAGCTTTATCTAGATAAAGAAAAGGGCTTGAAACAGCCACAGAGAACAACAAAGTGGTAAATAATGTTAGGAGAAACATAGACTTGGATCTGAGCACACTTTGAGGCAGCGCTGCCCCTAAGAGAGAGATAACAGATCAGTGTTGAAATTAAAGGTTGTCTTCACAAAGTGTTTCTTGCTTCTTCTAGCTCATCTATACAAAGCAGACATCCTCTGTGTGGTGCTCACGGTGAAAGAAAAAGTAAAACAACAAGAGAGTCCAAATAGATAATACAAAGTCAAAGGCGATGCTAGTCTATCATACAACGTTGGTTACAGTGGTGATATATTGTCAAGATATTAAAAACGTGTGTGTGTGTGTGTGTGTGTGTGTGTGTGTGTCAATGTGTCCCAAGACCTGAACTAGAGCAACACACACTGTTTCTTAGCCTGCTTGCTTTTGTGGTTGTAGACAGAACTTTTCTGGGTTCCGTACTAATATAACCAAATTTAAAATCACATTCATATTAGTAACAAAGCTAATAACTAAAACTCTCCCATTGGAACTTAAACTTTCTCAACAACATGTCATCATACGGCTAGTTAAAGACGGTGGAACACAATTTCCTGGTGAATGCTGCGTTCATGGCTTATGATGTGGTTGATAAGGTAAGGCAAAGGTCAGGGCGTGGGTCAAATCAGTTTAGTATGATTACACGGTTGTGTGAGGATTAAAATAGTGTGCATTGAAAGTATAACAACAAATCCATGGAATTTGCGTTTGATTACATTCATGGTCCTTGCAAATGTGAAACATATTTCTTTGGTTTTCAGGCACTCCGAGTCGTATATACAGTTGTGGTCAAAAGTTTACATACACTTGTAAAGAACATAATGTCATGGCTCTCTTGAGTTTCCCCGTTATTTCTACAACTCTGATTTTTCTCTGATAGAGTGATTGGAACAGATACTTCTTTGTCACAAAAAACATTCATGAAGTTTGGTTCTTTCATGACTTTATTATGGGTTAACAGAAAAAGTGATCAAATCTGCTGGGTCAAAAATGTACATACAGCAGTGCTAATATTTGGTTACATGTCCCTTGGCCATTTTCACTTCAATTAGGCGCTTTTGGTAGCCATCCACAAGCTTCTGGCAAGCTTCTCGTTGAATCTTTGACCACTCCTCTTGACAGAATTGGTGCAGTTCAGTTAAATTTGATGGCTTTCTGACATGGACTTGTTTCTTCAGCATTGTCCACATGTTCTCAATGGGATTTTAAGTCAGGACTTTGGGAAGGCCATTCTAAAACCCTAATTCTAGCCTGATTTAGCCATTCCATTACCACTTTTGATGTGTGTTTGGGGTCATTGTCCTGTTGGAACACCCAACTGCGCCCAAGACCCAACCTTCGGGCTGATGATTTTAGGTTATCTTGAAGAATTTGAAGGTAATCCTCCTTCTTCATTATCCCATTTACTCTCTGTAAAGCACCAGTTCCATTGGCAGCAAAACAGCCCCACAGCATAATACTACCACCACCGTGCTTGACGGTAGGCATGGTGTTCTTGGGGTTAAAGGCCTCACCTTTTCTCCTCCAAACATATTGCTGGGCATTGTGGCCAAACAGCTCGATTTTTGTTTCGTCTGACCACAGAACTTTCCTCTAGAAGGTCTTATCTTTGTCCATGTGATCAGCAGCAAACTTCAGTCGAGCCTTAAGGTGCCGCTTTTGGAGCAAGGGCTTCCTTCTTGCACGGCAGCCTCTCAGTCCATGGAGATGCAAAACACGCTTGACTGTGGACACTGACACCTGTGTTCCAGCAGCTTCTAATTCTTGGCAGATCTGCTTTTTGGTGGTTCTCGGTTGACTCTTCACCCTCCTGACCAATTTTCTCTCAGCAGCAGGTGATAGCTTGCGTTTTCTTCCTGATCGTGGCAGTGACAAAACAGTGCCATGCACTTTATACTTACAAACAATTGTTTGCACTGTTGCTCTTGGGACCTGCAGCTGCTTTGAAATGGCTCCAAGTGACTTTCCTGACTTGTTCAAGTCAATGATTCGCTTTTTCAGATCCATGCTGAGCTCCTTTGACTTTCCCATTGTAGCGTTTGTGGGCGTTTGTATCCAATGAGCCCTATTTAAATGGCCTCAGAGAAGTCACCAGCTGATAATCACTCACAAGAAGTTAAGAGGCCATGCTATGAAGCTCATTTCATTGACACAACTTTCTAAGTCACCAAAATTGCTAATTCATGTTGCTGTATGTATATTTTTGACCCAGCAGATTTGATCACTTTTTCTGTTAACCCATAATAAAGTCATGAAAGAACCAAACTTCATGAATGTTTTTTGTGACAAAGAAGTATCTGTTCCAATCACTCTATCAGAGAAAAATCAGAGTTGTAGAAATAACTGGAAACTCAAGAGAGCCATGACATTATGTTCTTTACAAGTGTATGTAAACTTTTGACCACAACTGTATATATATATATATATATATATATATATATATATATAGAGAGAGAGAGAGGACGTGAGCGCCATTTACAAGTTGGAACCTCGTAATAACAATAACTCCAACATGACATGAATGCAGCATAAAGGCCACGGCTTGACAAAAGAGGTGGCTTTATGGCAATGGTGGTGCACGTACTGTCGATGCTGAGAACGGTAAAAACATTACAGGAATTGTACGAGGTCCTCAGCAGTCCGGATGGATTTGTATTGCAGCTGGTGATTTTAATCAAACAAACCTCAGATCTGTTTCTCCTTAGTTCTACCAGTGTTGGGACCATGTGCTTGGCTTCCTCATGTGGTCTTGAGACAAAGAGATCTGGGCCTGCCGATTCTGCAGACAAGGCCCATCCTGATTTGGGTAGATAGCATCCAAACCCCCACCAGAAAGAAGTTCAACGCTGTCCTCTAATTGGCCGAGGGCCACAGACACCCCAGATGCTCCGTGTCTCAGCCATGTTTCTACAAAACCACTGAGCCCGCCTGAATGTGTCACTTAACCCCCGACCTCCGTCTGTGAAAGGAGGAGTGAGCACAACGTTGCTGTTTTTAAAAGAAAATCCTAGGTTAAACAGTTTTACATTTGCTCGACTGTTTGTTTGTCTTGTTTTTGTTCGCATCCTGGAAGAGGAAGCGGACAATTTTCCTGCAGAAGTGAAGAAACGGATTCTTCAGAGAAAGAGGACAACTTCTCTGTCTAAGCAAGTCGATAATGGAGGAATGGAATTCCTTTAATGAGCCGAAGAAATTCTCTGCTATCGAGAGAATTCATTGCACAACGCTTGGACCTGCGCAGCCGGAGAACCAAGGAGCTCAAAAGGATCGATTCAGCCATCTCAGAATAAGACTCAAGGCATCTGGGCTTAGATTTGTCATTGTGTTTATTATCTTGTTTGTGTTGCTTAAGTTACCGTGTCATTTTTATAACGCAGTGTGTGTGCTCAACAATCGCCGAGATTAACAATCAAGATCGTTAATGTTGTGTAGAAGTTACCGTGTATTTCATACTGAGAGATAGATAGCATGCTCATAAATATATAGTTTTGTTGTTAGTTTTAGATATTAGTTGATTAGATCATTATTATTGTAACTTAATAAACTCTTATATTTTAAAGAGCAGCTGTCTGTGACTACTTTGTGCACGTGTATTGTTATAATAGCTGGATATGTGGTCTGTTTCTCGTACTCAACACCTTCACTTTCACTCTGAATGTGTAATAGTACTTTGACTATTGACATTGTGAGGGAATACTAATGAGACTTAGTTTATAGTTTGGTTATTGGTCCCTATTCGCAGGGTGGTGCCCTGTTATTATTGATAATTGTTAATAATCTTACTGACATTAATAATTCTATTGATGTCAATAATTTCGTTTTTACACATGCTGATAACTCAAACTTTTTGTTTCCAACACCAGCATGTTCACACTTCCACCAGGGGAAATAATACATTGAACCATGTTTACACAAATATTCCTGGCAGCTACAAAGCCCTCCCTTCACTTTGGACAATCAGACCATATTCACCTGCTTCAGCAGCCACCGTCGTTCCTCTACCTGCAAAGTCTACAGTGTCCAGTCTAAATGACTGTGACTCTCACCACCACTCTGAGAAACGGGTGTTCCAGCACATCCAACACAACATCTCAGCCAGCCTGGACCCTCACCGGGGCCCCTTCTCAGAAAGCAGGTTTAACAAACTCCGAGCCTATTCCTGAACTCTGAAGTGGCGTATGAAAAGAAGCCGACATCAATGGAGCTCCATTTCCACGATTCAACATGGCAACAGATAAATAAACAGGAGAGCCTCCAATTTTATCCAGGTCATATAGAGATATTAATGCATGTAGGCTATATATGGACTGTGCACATTGAGTCAGAGCGGGGGGAAGTGTGAATAAGTTAACACAATAAAGTTTTTTTTAATTTTATTTTATTTACCAGACTATGATAAAGTGGTGGAATCTGACTGTGTATTAGGCTGTAGCCTACATTACATTTAAATATATATATATATTTGTGTTCAGCTTTAATCTGACAGGTAAAAAACACAGGGGCCAACTGAAGATGAAAAATATAGATTAAATAAATTATACAGATAAAAGACATAAGATGCTGTACATGATTGTAAGCTCATAATTTGATACAGTAATAATATGTTTGGTTACTTGAAGGTTAATAAATACAGTGGATTTTAAATAGACATCTGTTTGGATTTTCACTTTACAGCATTCAGTGGCTTATTTCAGCTACTTAAAAAATATGTAGTAAAGTTAAACACAGTGAGTGAAATGCTGTTTAAACAAGTTCACTATACGCAGCCTATTTAAAAAAACGCAGCGACATTCTGCAGCTCAACCACAATCCTGCTCACATATAATCTCCAATATTATAGGAATTATGTTACATCAGTGACAGCTGACATCAAGAGAGTCACAACTTTATATATATATTTATATAAAAAAAAACTTCCGCTTGGAAAAAGGACAAGCAGAGGTTTTATTCTAAGCTGAGGGTGACTTGACGATGTGTAATATTTTAATGTGAGGGCAAAAAAAGCGCGGTTCAAAGAAATAATTGACAACACATTTTTGTCTGTGCTCAGAGAGATGACATTGAGCTACAGAGGCTGGTGGGACAGAGGCTAGCCGGTACGTTATGACCTCAGCTCTCTTGTTTCGTTGTTACATGATTGAGGTTGGACTTTTAGCAAACTGTTGAAAGATACTTGTACGAATGTGCTTTGTACATTTCCTGCCATTCTGTCTCTTAGACACATTATGACGATGATGATCATGTCCTGTGTGGACAGTGGGAATTTACAGTAAATTATAGGCTGCATCATCTGGGGACCATGAACCTCCACAGAAAAATGTATGTAAATCTGGCCAACTGTTTAGACTTTTTTTTAATCTTGTCTGGGATGCTGGAGGAAACTCATGTTGTGTCTTAAATGGAAAGGGCTCTTCCCCTAGAGATCATGAAAGTTCTCCATTGATTCTGTTTTATTGATTTTGATTTGTCCTACATGTGCACAAGTGAAACTTCTGGATGGTGGTGCTAAAGGAACTTAAAAAGATTTAACTTCTGGGAACCATGAACATCCACAAGAATGACATAAATGTGGCCAAAGAAATTATTAATGATGAATAGATGAAAGCACAAGAAGGTCACCAAAATCATTTGAAATTGGTGAATGGGCTAATTGACTAACAAACATGACCATTCCAAGTCTCTGTAGCTAGTGTGCAGACACGTAATTAAAGTAGCACAATATACCTCATTCCGTTGGTGTCAATTAAAAGCAAAAGAGCATCATGATGATTCTGCTTGAATTAAACAATGTCACAACTGGTTTCAGGCATTTTCAAATGTGTTCGATTATACTGAAGTAGAAAAGGATGCTTTAAGAGAGAAATAAATCCACAGTCTATCAATTGTTCTTCATCAGAAGGTACATTTGTCGTGAGGAGAATTTCCTAGAGACCTGGAAAAAAGAAACCCAGACACAAAAAGTAGATAATTTCTTTTATCTGAACGTCTGTAACAGTTTTTGTTTGCATCTTCCTAAGCATGATAGGAATCATAGTGCCTGCCCAATTAGAAATAAGGAAAAGAGAAAATCAATCAATATTAGCTTTCTGGTTGTTTGGATTCTTTTGCTTTGTGAACTTCATTTTTTAAATAAGTCTCAGACTGTAGTTATGTTCCTGGAACACTGACACTGACACTACTGACACTAGTTTCCAATAAACTGCCAAGCTATTCTAAGTGCATTTTAAACTGAAGAAAACTAAACTCAGCTACACAAAGCATAGTCTGGTCAACAGTTGGCTCTATAGACTCTGCATGGCTGTAATATACCGGTACACAGTAGAGGAAGTCGAGGTTGTGAATCGGTAACAAAACAAGTCGATCTGGTCTTCTAACTATCCACGAGAGATGTGGAGAGGGGTCTTCAGGGATTTGTTTCAGTTGGCAAAGTTTCTATGTTCTTTAATGTCCGCTTGTATTTACCATGACAAAGACATGCACATAGCGCATTTTGGGAATGTCCAGAAGACACAAAGAACTAAGACAGCTGAGAGTTAATTGTTCACTTCGTCAACTTTATACGATAAAGGCATTTCCATGACACATTTACTGCATCAACTAAAACGGTTTCCACACAGTTTTTCTAAAGGCATACTTCAAAATGTGAAATGTGAAAACCTGTAGTATTGTAGTGACTAGTCTGTAAGTAAAGAGAGTACAAATCAAGCAACATAGGCGTATGTTTCTAACTCTCTAGACCAAATCTCATTACATTTGCAGGTTGTTTTCATTATGGGAAATAATACAGCATAGAAATAAATATGATGCGTTTAATGGCTTTGGGATTCGAGCAGGTAGATTATCCTTGGAAGATTCAAAAGTATACTCAATGATTTCTAACCAACTTGTCACCGTTTTTTTTTTTTAATTTTAGATTTGCATTGTACCATGGATCGTGTCATTGGCTCAAAATGAGTGCAGTGCCATGTGCCTGTGATGAGTCTGAGGCGGATGTGTCACGCTCTCTTTAATGAATTCCTGAACATCTCCGAGCCCCTCTGCAGCACCAGAAGCAGGTGCATGGCGAGGAGGCCAAGAGTCCCCCTGTCTCCTGAACAACTTCCAACTGTTTCATCAAGAGTAAGAGGACTCTCAACATCTGTTTGATTTCATCAGCAGGGGCTTGTGGAGGCTTTGAGGTTGCCGGCGCTGGAGTGCTCTGCGTGTTGCCCAGGCAGCTGCACAGACAGACAGCAACAGGCTGCACTCGCGGCTTCTCTGCTCGTTGTCTGCTCTAATTGAGTAAATGAGAGTTGCTCTAATAAGAATATCGGAGTGTGTTTACACACAGGATCAAAAGTAAACTGATTCCAAAAAGTTTCCTCTAAGAGGCAATCTGACAAGGAAGCAGCGTCCAACACTGCTTGTGGGATTTGAACACACAGTTTCAGCAGGAGATCAGAAGCCCTGAAGCTTCACACCACTCAGCCATTTTGACAGCCAAGTAGGGGGAACTTGGAGAACATATGGTCCCTCTTATCCATCAGATCATACACACTTGTGACACCATGTAGCATCATACATTACGTACTAGTAACAGAAATTGCACCAGAATCAAATGAAAGTAAGATTAGCAATATCTTTGAGATTTGCTGATCCAAGATGACTCTTCTAATTACACCATGTTGCACAATTTAGAGTTTAACTGAGATTATTAACTCCAAAATAAAGTTACATTTAAAGTAGTTGTTTAACAAAGGTTTCCACTATTGGACCCTGATAAATGTCAAACAATTTGATTCCCCTCCGTGTAGATTGAAGTTTGGCTGGCCTGCAGTGATTGTTATAGCTTGTATCTAAAATGTTCATATAGCACACACCTACATGTGTCCATGTGTGTATGTTTCACTAGTGAGGCTCAGCATGTACTGTATGTATACGTATGTTTGTGCATGTCACCATCGCTGTACTTACATACGTATGTAAGCACATACACACATGTACATTTTTTTATGAAATGATTCTCTAATATTTGAGGATCATGCCGTCACTCTGGTGATTGGTTTCAATCAGCCATACACTGTCAATTACCCTGTCACACCAAAACACGGCTCTGTTTTGAATGCACCATTGTTTAAAACATGTATCTTACATATTATATCACTGTCAATATTCTTCCTATGTGCTGTATATAAGTAGACATGTACACATCATCATACTGTACATAATCCTCCAGTCCATGTCCATTCATAATGTAAATCTTTACACTATTTGTATAGTTTACAACTTACAGAACACGTTGTTGGTCATTGATGCTTTTTATAGGTTTTCTATTTATTGGCCAGTAAAGCTTATTGTGATTAGTGCGAACACTTAGCATGAATTGTTGACTTATCATAGGCTCACGTGGTTAAAGAGCGTGTTGCTGATGTTTGCTTTGATTATGTTCTTAATCTCGATGGTAGTCAAGAGCAATCGCATCAGATTTGTTATGGATCATTTTAGAGGGAGGGGAGGGAAAGGAATGCTTCTAAATTCAAATAAGATGAATTCTGTACCATTTGTTTGATCAATGGTGGTTTCAGTGGGTCTGAGAAATCTCAATGATTTAACGACTAAAGTAATTTTTATGACATTCTGATAGAACAGAAGGAGACCAACAGGCGAGTGTCAATGAGTGTCAACTAACAGCTCAATGGGCCGATGGATAGAAGCAGCAACAGAATGATTGAAAGTGTGTTGTCTTAGGAAATCCATTGCAAATACTGTAAGTGGAATTAAATGAGTCTTTCTGTTTACCAGCCTGATGTACTCCTGCACTTATGATGATGTACACTGATACACAATATACTGTATTTAAATACAAAACAACTTCATTGTCCACTTTTTTGCATTAAAAAGGGAGAGATTTCTCTTTGGCTTGCATGTGCAGAATATTAGGGCTGGGCAAGTTAACGCGTTACTATCGCGTTAACTCATTATTTACTAAACACCAACAATTATTTTATCGCGCATTAACGCAGTTTTTTTTTTTTTTTTTATTAAGCGGACATTTTGAACACAAGAACCGGGCAGCGAGCGGTGGACAGCTGTGTGTGTACGGGTCCCCTGGGTCCTAAGTTCCTCCTGTTACAGCTTCTATTTACCAACGTACATTTATTAACAAATACCACACATAGTACACGGTAATCAGCGTTGCATATGTGTCTGACCAAAATACCCAAAAAAGCAAAAAAGAAATGATTGATTTAAATTATTTTTGTAGAGTTTTTAAAGTTTTTTGTTTAGAATATGTAAAATAAGCATATAATTTAGTTATCGCTACTGAGAATTTAACAAACAAAAAAACATGACATAGATAGGTTTGCAGTTTTCAAGTTGTGTGTTTCAAATTGCATCTATTACACACATGAAAATAAAGTTGTGAACACCGGCTGAATATCTATTATCAAAATCATTATAACTGTATTTTAACTACTGTGTAAAGGGAATACTGCTGTTAAAAAGCACCTCATTAAAGTAAACTAAATGTTATTGCACTTTTGTTCATATAGCAGTACTGTTAAAATAAAAGTGCGCAATACACTACTTTTGAATTCATTATTGAATTTTGCGCATAACAATGCGATTAATCGTGATTCAAAATTGTAAACGTTGCCCAGCACTAATATATATTTTATATGTGTATGCACCCATGAACATATATATATTTTTGTCATTTTGTCGTTTTCATTTACGGCAATTAATTCATTAAAACATGAATAGCACGTCATTAATTTTGTCTGTGCTCTTTCTAACGTGCAGCAACAAAAATATGTACGGTCATCATATTCAAACACTACATTTGCACTTTTTCACAAACTCCAAAAGTCCACACCAATGGGAAGCTTAATGTTTGGTGTACACTTTAAATGTTGTGGCCTGCACGGCCTGAAACAGGATGTTCCAGTACACAGGCCCTGACCCTTGTTCACTCCCTATATAACTATATATATATATATATATATATATATATATATATATATATATATATATATATATATATATAATCAGCTTAAAAAGACTCAACAGCGGATAAAATTATTTTTTCCACCACAAAATCCACAACATTGGATAAAATGCCATTAACAGACGAGCAATCACTCCTTCTCTTTTGTTTTTCTACCAAATGATCGAACTTCACTTCTTTCTTTTCTCTTCAAATGACAGTTGACAGGAGAGCTCACCCTGCACGTATAGTTCAGTTAAACAGAGCAGCAGATAGCTGCCACGGAGTCACACAGGCTGTGTCCTCCATCTCTCTGACCTCAGTGCTGAGACCGAATGAAAACAACAGTAAAGCAGCAACATTCTCCGTTCACAGTCATCTTGCTGCTTTAATCCTATTGGCTCCGTTCAGTGGCGCTCAGTTGGCCAGAGTCTCACTCTATTTGTCCGTCCCCGAGGCTGGCTGTGTCCTTGGACAATGTGCTCACACTTCACAAACAGTACAACTGCCACATACACACACATACGCACACGCACACATACACACAGAGATCTGTCATGGCCCCGGGGAGTGAGAGGTGCAAGCCAGAGGCATTTCTATCTAATATAGCTCTAACAGCTACTGTGTTTATTTCTGGACCAGTTTAACACCCTCCACCCAACCCTCACTCACTGGGAGTGATAAAGCAGGAGGATGGGGGTGGTGGTAGTAGTGTGAAAAACACTGAGCCTGCTCTATGACACATATGCTTGCTTATGTCACCCCGTGTGTGTGTGTGTGTGTGTGTGTGTGTGTGTGTGTGTGTGTGTGTGTGTGTGTATATACTGCTGCCAGGGGATCAAAGTTGGGGTTTGATTTCTTCTCAACAAACCCCTCCAAGATTATTGGGTGCTATTCTTATCTCAGCAGTTGGGATAAAGGGAGACTGCCCGCCTTTTGTCCCAACAAGAAGCCTCCTGATTGGGTGTAAGGCAGGATAACACCCCCCCCCCCCCCCCCCCCCATCACCGCTCCAGGCCTGGCTGAGCATCCATAGCCTCAGACTGTTTCTCTGGATTCAAGTGATATGAGCTGCAGCAGTATTCCACACTAATATGTTTTTTCGTTGGTCCACACGGGCGTTTCAGCATCGTTTTGAAAATGATTTCCGACCAAACTCGCACGCCTGAACACAAATATCACATGACTATTTTTCACGTACACTGGGCATGCGGGTGCCGGTGTTAACAGGAAGTAGATTGGTTGCTTGGTTACAGAAAATACGTCAGCGTATTATAGTACTCTTTAATAATAAAAGTTATTTCTTGATAGTTAAAATCTTCCCCTATGAACTAAAACAGACACATTTAGTGGAAAGTTTTAGACCACGGGTATTCAATTAAAGTTCAGTCCAGTTAGAGAGAATGTCCTCATTAAAGGTCCAGAACATCACAATAATGTCTAACCTTTTCTATGATGTAGTCCCATATGTATTGAACAGCTGTCTGTATGTAGTCAACAACTGACTGAATAATATCTCAACAATATTTATTGTCAGATTTCAAATTGAACTGGAACAATTCTAAATATTACATACTCTAATAATAAATAAATTGTCTTCTCTCACTTTAAAGAATAAATTACATGACAGAAAGCTTTTGAAAAATGTGGCTCTTAAAATAAAGTACTTCATTTTAGAAAAATGTATTTCACTGATTTGCCCTTCAGCTTTAAATTCAGTTCATTCAAAATCTCACTTGAGTCGGGAAACGTATTAATAATACCCATATTTGATTGGTTGAGTAACATCACGTGATGTTTTTTTACTACACATGTAATTGGTCGGTGTGTTTCCTGGACTGCTGAACAAGTACCGTAAAGGCTGGAAAAGCTGCACCAGTTAAAATAGAAGCACTCTGTTAGAATTAATTCTCAATTATCTATCGTTTTAGGTCCAGGTCCAGATACAACGACGTCTGGGTCTGGATCCGGTCCCCTGTTTTAGAAGGGTTTTTTTTCCAAACTTAGTCACAAGGCTGCATGTCTTGCTCTATCTCTCGCTCACACACATCAAATTGACTTTAGTGAACTCTTACACATAAAGGTTTACTAGATTATGGGTCCATAAATGTGGTTCTGCACACGTCTCTCACTCAGTTCCTCTGTTTCTTTGTTGTCTGTTCTCACTCGTAGCTCTGCTGATGGCTGAAGTCTCTGTCCTACTGGAGAGCAATCAATGATTTGTTCCTTTACGTTTTATCTGCGGACTTCACAATAGTTGTGCGGAAAAAAAATAAGCATTAATAAGAAAAGGAAGGTCCGTGAAAAACCGTGACTTCAGACGTCCGCTCTATGTTTACTTCCTGTCAGGTTATGTCATTCAAATACACTGCAATCAACTTGGAATGTTTACCATTCCTGTGAAATGGTCTACAACTTTAAAACATTTTTCAAAAAGAATATCTCCATTGTCTGGGGAGAGGGTAGACCTTTCTGTGGTGACTGGGATATTACTATTGGGCCTGTCTAGCTTCCACTCGGCTGCTTCTGTCAGCACCTGCACCAGGTGTGTGTCTGTGTCTTCTTACTGAAGTGGGTGAGGGGATTTCGTGGCGTGGCTCAAGCACTTTAACCAGATTTTGAAATCCTTTTGTTTTCCACAACGGAGTGTCCCCCGTCACTGACAGACCGGGATGGTGTCTCTTCATGTGTGTGGACATGCCTGATGTACTGCCGTTATCGTATGTCTCTTTAAACAACGCCTACATACCGTAACGCTTTTGTCCATGAAGGATATTATCAACAAACTTTAACCCGGCTCATTAATCTTACTCTTAATATAATACATTTAGTGTAATACCAGTGTACCGCTATGATTTTGAAACTATGTAATTAATAAAGAAATGCATTCAGTATTATACTCCATTGTACCAGGAATTTAAAACTATGTAATTAATAAAGAAATGCATGCAGTGTAATACTTGATGGTACCGCAACGTTCATTGGCGGAGAGAAACTCAAAATATCCAGTTACATTGAACGCACCGAAGACGTGTACCTGTGTTTGTACTTTGCTCGGGATTCACGGGTGGAGCAAGAGACAGGAAACTGCTTGCAGAAACCGGCGGATCCTCAGCTGAGATTTTGTACTCTCTATTCACAACGCTTTTTACCTTATTAAATACGCTTTATTATAACTTTTGATTCAAGACGTCCTTTGCTCCTCCGGGAGTTCTTCATTGAAACACAACATCCACCTGTAACGGGTGGTGTATGGACCCAATTGCAGTACAAAGGACTCAGAAGACAGAGGTAAAAAGTTCAACGTTTTACTTAGACTCCGGCAGACAGGCAAACGGTTTAGAAACCGGCAAACAGGAATCAGGAGAGGAGAGGCAAAGTTCTTGGTCAGGGACGGAAGGCTAGGTCGAATAACCAGGAGGCAGACGAAGCAGGGAATCAGGGACAGGCGAGGTCGGTACCGGGAAGACAGGCAGGAGAACGCTGGAAAGACTCGCAGGGCAAAGAACAATCTGGCAAAGGAGTGAGTGTGGAGCTGGTGACTATATGCTGGGCTGATTGCATGTGATGAGAGGCAGCTGTGTGCACAGGTGAGTGGAGTGAACTGACGAGGTGGGCGTGGCTGACAGGCTGAGTGGGGCAGAGGCAGGATCAATGGAAAATTACTGATGGCTGGATGACTGAACTGTGACACCACCATCCGTCATTAGAAGTTACAGGGAAGACAAAATGCTCCCAAACTCGCAACTTAAATGACGCCGGTGCTTCTGAAGTTCTTCCGCTTCTAACACGCTCCGTTCACGTGAACACACTACTGCTTTATATCTGGAGTGACATGGAGGGCTGCTGTGTTGACACGAAGCCTCACTTTCTGCGCGCATGTAACGGTAGCCCACAGTGGGTCGAACTGTGATCGCTTACATCACCGCTCAATATTAACAAGTGTGTTTCCCTCAGAGTTTTATTCATGAGAAAACTAAAGACCAGAGATGTCCCACACTGAACAGCAGCCACTGTGACCACAAGTGAGAATTACAGGATACTAGTAAATACTAATATACAGTATTACAGTAGCACAAGTAAAGAGGAGTCAACAAACTGACAGAGAGGGGAAGAGAAGAAGGACTCATCAGGGCCTTAAGAGAAGTCGCAAACAGTTTGAGTGAACGGTTGGATCTGGTGTTTTTGGAGAGACACCTCGGACTCTGCTGCATCACTTCAGTCTCTTCTATATGTTTTCATTGTTTGGGGTATCACAGACTCCACTGCTGTATGTGTATGTTTTTTTTTTTTTGTATTGTATTTCTTTTCCCTTTAAACAAGTGTTTTCCTTTTCTTTTGACTGTTTTAAAAACCAACATGTGGAGGTATTGAAGTGGTGACTCTTCGCTTTGCCACAAACGGCAGAAATGGCCATAGAGCATTATTATGACACAAAATAGTAAAATAGTTAATACATATTTTCATTGTGTTGTACAGTATGCTATTCTACACAGTGTCATATTTGGGGTCAGACGCCAAGGAAGTCTAACCCTTCGACAAACTTTTATGAACAAACTGAGGTGGAACTCCATAATAAGCAATGCAAGTAGACTTTTTTATGTAGTCATGTATTTGTTTGACAGCTGGGGACTCTAAAACCTCAAACAGTGGCAATGAGTCATTCTCTGAAAATCACATTTATAAGCAATTCTTAATAAAATAAACAATGTTAAGCGTTTCTGAGCTGCTACAGATGACCTCTGACAGTACAAGGAAAGGAGATCAAAACAGAACCTGGAATATATTTTCATTATTATTACTATTTTATTATATTGCCCAATTAAGAAAGTTGTTTGCTGTTGGGTTTTTTTTACAGTTTTTTGTTGAGCTCCTGGAGCTCACATAATGTTGGCCAAAGCTCTTTCACCCTGCAAAGTTTCGGAGCTCCTAAGAGCACTATTTTCCTGGCTCAGGGCTCTCTTACTTTATCACATTTTTCATCCAGAGTATGTTCCTCTGACAACTTTTCCTCCAGCTTCTGAAGTTGTTCTGGTTGGTTAGAATGTTCCTTCATTGATTCATAATTTGCCGTAGCAAATCTGGATTTCCTCAGGACGCTCCGTTGTTGTGCAGCTTGAAGTCGTCTTCACGTAGAAACGTGTTGACGACGCCATGGACCCGTTCCTAACGGGCTCATGCACTGGTATAAAGAACTACATTAAACACGATGCAACTTGATGGGAAGACGGAGACAAAATTAAAATGAGTAAATGAGTATTGTTTTTATTAAAACAGAACAGTTTGGCTCCCAGAACAGTCACAATAACAGGGAAAAATACATATACACAGGCTGCAGTTAAGAGTATTAACATGCCTGTTACAAATGCCAAGATATGACTGTTCTATGTGAATACACACATACACACACACACACACACACACACACACACATTGCACATTCCTTCCACTGCAACTCTAGCAAATCCAGATGTGTATGTGGCTGAAAGACAAAGACAGCCTATGAATGGCAGTAGTGTGTGTGTGTGTGTGTGTGTGTGTGTGTGTGTGTGTGTGTGTGTGAATAACTGGATAGTTCTTGCTACTTGACAGTTAAAGCAAACAATGGTTTTGACCTTCAAACTGCTGGCAGTAGAGTTGCTCCAAAACTATTCAGGAGGAGCCTGTTTTAAGGAAGGTCTGTGTGTGTGTGTGTGTGTGTGTGTGTGTGTGTGTGTGTGTGTGTGTGTGTGTGTGATTCTGTTCAGGTTTGCAGGTCTGTCAGGACCCTTTTAATGACTTTTCTGCCAGTTGTGGCGACTATAAAAAAACATGTGGAGGTTCGGAGCTTCACTCTGCAAAGTTCTAAGGTCTTTGCTGCAGAACTGTAGGAGGCTCAGGGAAGAGAGGAGAATGATCGAAAGAGAGGAAAAATAGGTCACAGCTGTTCTCTATCTTTCCCCAGCACACCCCCACTCCAAGCACTCCAGCCAACCTCACGCCACCTCCTCAGCAATCCCTCCGCCCCAGCACACACACACACACACACACACACACACACACACACACACACGCACAGACACAAACACACGCACAGACCACTTGAAACAGTCTGCGGAGGCCCGGACCTCACGTTTCATGTGTTTATTTTCTGGGTGCAGGGGAAGAGGAGAAAAACAAGACTCCACATTCCACAGGACACATGATCGGCTGGTCAGAGGAGGAGGAGGAGGAGGAGGAGGAGGAGGAGGAGGGAAACCATGTGATGTATATCAGTGCAGCACTGTCTGAACTACATTTTACACTATCAGTTCAACTAAAACAGACTTTTTTTGTACGTAGGAATTGTGTGTGCAGGCTGTGTGTAGCCTCACTTGGCACAAAGACTGGAAGCATGGGGAACCCTAACCCTGCTCCATTAGGAGCAAGTCAACATTTTGGTTAATATGCTTATTAGCTTATTTATGTATGCATATGTTAACAAAAAGCTGAAAAACAATGGAAATATTAGTCAAAGTAGATGTTTACTGTATTCTGTGTCTGCCAATATTTCCAAATAAAAACATTTAAAAGAGATGAGAAAATTTATATCAATTTCATGTCTGTGTTTAGTGTGGAGCTAGAGTCAGGATCTGGTTAGCCTAGCTTAGCATAAAGACGAGAAGCAGCTAGGGGGAAACTGTCCAAAGTTAAAAAATGTGCCTTCAAACACCTTCACAAGTCAAATTAAATCAAAGTCAAAGTTAATTATAGCCCCTCAAAGGACTGTACATATAATACAAAAGAGCAACGAGCAACATTAGCAAAACACATGATGGATAGAGTTGAGATAAAGTACATGAAGAGCATTACAAACATGAAAAATAGACAATGTATACAATTAGAACAGTAGCAGCATTAGCAAAACATACACAAACCTACACACTATAAGAATAACCATAATTTAGTATTATAGGGCAGACTAAGTGAGGTTGAAGGCTGATGTGAAGAGATGTGTTTTGAGTTTACTTTGCCTCTGGAGTTTGGGAAGGAAGACGGTTCCAAACAAGAGCGGCTTGGTAGGATGTTTTATGTATTCATAAGCATTTTGAGATCAGAAAGAATAGCGGTGATAAGAAGAATGGTGCGAGTCTGTGTACTATTTGATCAGATATAGGATCTTGAAGTGTGATGATAGCATGTAAAGCAGCAGTATTTTGTACATGTTGTAGCTTGCTAATAGTTGATTTAGGTAAGCCAGAGGGTAGTATATTACAGTAAATATGTTTAGATGAGACAAATGCATGAATACAGTGTTTCAGCATCATCCATTGACAGAAAGGGACAAATCTTGGCTGTTTCAGAAGTGGAAATATGCAGTCTTAGTAATATCAAATGAGAGATTAGAATCAAATAGGACAGAGAGTTCTTCTACAAGGGCTTTGTGAAATTGTGGAACTGTGTTCAGAGTGAGATCACAGCATTTATTATTTATTAGCATTTATCTGCTTTGGACCAAGAATTAGCATTCAGCATTTTTCAGGCAGGACTTAAACTCCTCGTGAAATGAATTTAAGATCTCAAATGTTTGATGGCTCATCCTGCACTCAGGGGCATCTACAAGAATAAATCAATCACATGAGACTTTGGACGACTAGCTGGGCTCAGCGGTCATATATTCAAACCGCACTCGCACCGTGTGTGGACGGTAGTGGCTAACAGAGCTATGATGTGGGATTGGACATCTGTGGGCCAAAACTTTATTTTCAATTTTCAATTAAAATGGCTGAGGTCTAATTAATTTAAGGAAAACTTTTTGAACAATTTTCAACCGACTCTGGATCGCTGCAGCCGGTGGGGGGGCCAGGAAGTTCGGGAACAGTGACACATCATCTCTTCCTCGTCCTCTTCCGGATCTAACGAAAAGGGGAGGGAGGTCTCTGTGGAGCCGACAGTCCTCTATAACATGCTAAACTCTAAGCCCCGCCCACTTGTTAGTGGCCATTCAAATGCGAAGGATTTGATTCATATCCCTCTTGTAACTGTTTTCAACGTGAAACTTGTCACAGTGCAGAAACTAAAGATGCTTTAACTTCTACAAGTTACAACTTGTAGAAGTTGTAACTTGTACAACAATTAAAAAACAGACAGGGTAAATAGATGTAGGAAGGTGGCCACTGACAGCGGCTCATTATGGCGATTCCCAGCCCTCTCAAACAACCGCCACCCCCACACTCAACCAACATATGGATCCTCGGACACTGGCCAACTGTTTATGTGGGATTTGATGAGAGTGCAGTTGATCTTTCCATCTGTCTTCATGTTCCTACCTTACTTCTTTGCACACATCCAGTCATATGGTGTATATTTTTATATATGCATGTATGTTTTTATATATTTACTATAGCTATTGCATTGTTTTACACTAGTCAGATAAATCGCCCCTGAACAAGATCCTGGAGTCCTGCCAGCTCGAGGGCTGCTGTGCTGTTGCTAATGCTGACTTTTGACCTTTCTGTGCAGGGGGAAAGAAACATATTCATCTCCATGTGGGGACCACTGGTGGGAAATATATTCAGATATTTTACTTGGGTAGAAGTAACAATAAAAACACTGTGAAAAAGTCTTACGTTGCACATATTACTTACGTAGATTGAAGAAATAACAGCAAAAACTTCCTGGAAGCATCGAAAGTAAAAGCATTATGTAGTCAGAATGGCCTCTCTTATTACAAGTGAGACCAAAAATGTGTAGCTGTTTGTACAAGGATGGCCTTATTTATGTATTTTTAAAGTCGTGACATTTTCAGACACACTGAAAGGCAAGCATTTTGTAGTGTCTTTGCATCTGCTATACGGCTCATAAACTTCTGTATACAACTGAAAAAAAGAAATCCCATCCTTGTGTACTCTCTTCATGCGTAATATTAAGGAAGGGATTCCCCCTGCGTTCGTCTGGAAGGCGTGGCTTCATGATCCAGATGGAATAGCAACCCCTCGTAAATAATCTTATAAGCAAATGATCTGGATGACTGTAAGAAGACCTGAGAAGTGTTGATGGCAAAGTATCAAATAGATAAGGACTGTACCGAATAGTTCAAAACGTCATTGATAACGTTGACATTCTAATTGTTATTAATAACTTAATAACACAAATATTGCATGCAAACGTCTCTCTCTCTTTCTCTCTAACATAATATTATGCTTCAATACATATTTGTTAGCATTGTTTTGGCACAAAGATTTGCATTTATATAACTATAATAACATCAAATCGTATTTTAGCATTAGTTTAGGGTGATGACAAAAAATATGATGACAATATATGTCAGCCCTAGTCATTAGACCTACTCCAATCACTGTATCAATGACTAACTTTGATGTCTGAGACTTATTTGGTTTGAGATCTGATATTAAATCTGATTATTTGTAATTTCTTTTTTTGAATCAAATAATGGTGTTGTTGGTCCCTGCTTTCAGATAAAAGCTTGATTTTACTTTCAGCTGTATACGGGTCTTGTTAAGTTGCTGCAGATGAAAAAAACATTTCCAAAAAAATTATACAAAATGAATTGTAAAGAATACAGGAAATATTTTGTTTTTGTTTTTTAAGCGTCTATTTTTCTATATTAACAAATCCACTAATACTGAATGGAGGTAGAGTATAAGGTGCAAATATATTGGGTTGCTAGCATTTTCATTCATTGTTCACAGAAAACAAAAGCACATGGCTAATTATGCAGGATGACAAAACTAGCAATCCAATAACATTGTGCCTATTTACATTTCACAACTAGTAACTTATGGAGCCTTCCATTCGGTGGTAATGTTACAGTTTGATACCCAGCAGCTGAGATGTGGAGACAGATTTAATGAGAAATGCTACCTGCAGAGGGTCGGACTCATTCTTCCTTCTGTACATCGCCATGCATTTTTAAATCCTTCTTAGTGTTAGTGTTATCATCCGCCGTGCTCAATAACAACAGAATCTTGCTATGTATTATCCCAAGCATGAAGTACTTATTCAAATTTTGTAAATAAGCCGTATTTCTCAATTTATTTGTCCTCTGCGCACCGTTTCCTCATTCTTACACGATAAATAGTGGCCTCATGTGAAAAGTCAGTGCATAATGTATGTCAAAATAACGTGAAATCGAATCTGACCTAGAATATCTTGTTGTAGCATGAAAAACATCTTATTATAACAATAAACTTAATCCTGATCTGGTGTGTGGAAATCTCTCTATTCAGCTCAGTGGAGATAAATGAATTATAAATTAATCTCTTAATTGAATTTGCTGTGTAAACATAACTTTAGGAGACAGGGCTGTGTCCACGTTAAGTTCCACTGGTACATTGAAATAGTTACTGTACTCTGTGAGGAACATTAATGCTGGACTCAGCTTTCACTCGCTCACACAGCGGCTGTGTTCACTGTACTGTTGCAGTCTGAAACACTCACATGTGCCACTTAGAATCAGAATCAGAACCATTTATTGCCAAGGTATGTTGCACATACAAGGAATTCGACATGAGGGGTGATGTTTAACAATCAACAACAATCAACACAGTGCAAAAAGTGTGGTTAACGTTGTAACATGTGGATTATGTTGTAACACTGTGGAGTGTATTGTGCACTTTTATTTTAAAAGTACTGCTATATGAACAAAAGAGCAATAACATTTGGTTTAAACAAATAAAGTGTTTTTTTAACAGCAGTATTCCCTTTACACAGTAGCAGTTATATTTCTTGCACTACCTGTGCTCAGTGTGCTGACTTTATTTGAAACGTTCCACTGCTGTGCAACACGTTTCAACAAAATGTCTGTCTTCTGAGCATGTGAATGCAGCTCCCACTGTTCATCAATATAATGCACTGATTATGGTTACCCAGCGATGTCCACTAGTCTCCAGTGAGAGCAACAGCTGGTGCACGTTGTAATTTTTACACATTGCATCCCGCCATCACGGAAACAATGTAAGGTTAGGTTTGTGCAACATAACCATTTAAATAGATTTAGGAAAAACATCATTGAAGTAAGGAAACACAAATGTCACTAAAATAACCCTTTGTGACACGAACACAGGTAAAAAAATATTGTGTTTGTTTGTTAATGTCTTGGTATGAAGACACTGCAGGACACTGCCCAAGTGCTGGTATTTGAGTCTTGCTTGCTTATGTTGTGCAGAAGCGAGAAAACAGGAAATCTGTAGTGTCTTGTTCCCTTCTGACAAGCTTCAACTGCTAATTGAGCATATGCTTTCCCCCCATAGTACCTCATTAGAGAGGGAGATAGGAGGGAGGAAAGAGGAGAGAGACAGAGGAAGAACTGATTGAAAGACAGAGGGAAAAGAAGAGTAAATAAATGAAGGCAAAAGAAAGAAATGACAGTGGGGAGATGTGGAATTGCCTTCAGTTGGTAAACTCTGCTGTGACTGTGAAGCCCTGTGCCAAAAGTCAATTTAAAGAGCATGGCTTTCAGTTGCACAGGTTTTGAGAATAGATTATTTTATCAAATGCACAAAAATGACAGTAAAGCAGTTGTTGGCAATGATAATCTTTAATCTCAGGCTTAAAAAAATGCTCATTAAATATGTATGAAAGATGATGTTGACCATGCATTAAGTCAGTGGTTCCCAAACTTTTTCTGTCAAGCCCCCCGTTGATGATATAGGACCATTGTAAGCCACCCCCCCAATAATAAAATTAATTTCCAAAAATATTGGACTTTAGATTGCTTTCAAGTAGTGCTTTCACACATATTAATTGCATTACATTCTTGAATATATACAGTTGTGGTCAAAAGTTTACATACACTTGTAAAGAACATAATGTCATGGCTCTCTTGAGTTTCCAGTTATTTCTACAACTCTGATTTTTCTCTGATAGAGTGATTGGAACAGATACTTCTTTGTCACAAAAAACATTCATGAAGTTTGGTTCTTTCATGACTTTATTATGGGTTTTAACAGAAAAAGTGACAAAATATGCTGGGTCAAAAATATACATACAGCAACATGAATTAGCAATTTTGGTGACTTAGAAAGTTGTGTCAATGAAATGAGCTTCATAGTATGGCCTCTTAACTTCTTGTGAGTGATTATGAGTGACTACAGCCGGTGACTTCTCTGAGGCCATTTAAATAGGGCTCATTGGATACAAACGCCCACAAACGCTACAATGGGGAAGTCAAAGGAGCTCAGCATGGATCTGAAAAAGCGAATCATTGACTTGAACAAGTTAGGAAAGTCACTTGGAGCCATTTCAAAGCAGCTGCAGGTCCCAAGAGCAACAGTGCAAACAATTGTTTGTAAGTATAAAGTGCATGGCACTGTTTTGTCACTGCCACGATCAGGAAGAAAACGCAAGCTATCACCTGCTGCTGAGAGAAAATTGGTCAGGTGAAGAGTCAACCGAGAACCACCAAAAAGCAGATCTGCCAAGAATTAGAAGCTGCTGGAACACAGGTGTCAGTGTCCACAGTCAAGCGTGTTTTGCATCTCCATGGACTGAGAGGCTGCCGTGCAAGAAGGAAGCCCTTGCTCCAAAAGCGGCACCTTAAGGCTCGACTGAAGTTTGCTGCTGATCACATGGACAAAGATAAGACCTTCTAGAGGAAAGTTCTGTGGTCAGACGAAACAAAAATCGAGCTGTTTGGCCACAATGCCCAGCAATATGTTTGGAGGAGAAAAGGTGAGGCCTTTAACCCCAAGAACACCATGCCTACCGTCAAGCACGGTGGTGGTAGTATTATGCTGTGGGGCTGTTTTGCTGCCAATGGAACTGGTGCTTTACAGAGAGGAAATGGGATAATGAAGAAGGAGGATTACCTTCAAATTCTTCAAGATAACCTAAAATCATCAGCCCGAAGGTTGGGTCTTGGGCGCAGTTGGGTGTTCCAACAGGACAATGACCCCAAACACACATCACAAGTGGTAATGGAATGGCTAAATCAGGCTAGAATTAGGGTTTTAGAATGGCCTTCCCAAAGTCCTGACTTAAAATCCCATTGAGAACATGTGGACAATGCTGAAGAAACAAGCCCATGTCAGAAAGCCATCAAATTTAACTGAACTGCACCAATTCTGTGAAGAGGAGTGGTCAAAGATTCAACGAGAAGCTTGCCAGAAGCTTGTGGATGGCTACCAAAAGCGCCTAATTGAAGTGAAAATGGCCAAGGGACATGTAACCAAATATTAGCACTGCTGTATGTATATTTTTGACCCAGCAGATTTGATCACTTTTTCTGTTAACCCATAATAAAGTCATGAAAGAACCAAACTTCATGAATGTTTTTTGTGACAAAGAAGTATCTGTTCCAATCACTCTATCAGAGAAAAATCAGAGTTGTAGAAATAACGGGGAAACTCAAGAGAGCCATGACATTATGTTCTTTACAAGTGTATGTAAACTTTTGACCACAACTGTATATTCAAGTAAAATTAACTTGTGTAACAAATGTTACAATTGAAGTTAGGAACGGTGCAACAACTTACATTTCCCCATTTAACAGTAGGTTTTTCAAACAGAAATAGTGTGCAAGAAAATAAAAAAATCATACATATAGAATAATAATAATATAATATCAATTTGTAAATCAAATTAACTGAAGTGGAAACAACGTATATTTCTCCACATTTAACAACAGGTTCTCTCAAACAAGAAAATAACATATCCAGCAGTGATTGATGTGGATTTACTTTGTTCTGATTGCTTTCAATAAAAGCTTTTTGTGACATAGATGCAGTTTTTACAAAGGGACTCTACTGGGCATGGCAGTTTTCCAATTTCTTTTTGAAAAACTCACGGTGCTTGTTCACATGATCGGGATGGTGGGTTTCCAAGTGTCTTTTCAATTTAGTGGGCTTCATACCGCCAGTATTTTAAGACACACAACACACTGGGGTCTCTCTTCTTGGCTGACCATAGTGCTTGTAAAGCCCAGGGACAGATATGCCTCGTTATATTTTCTTGCTTTTACCTTTTTTTGTGCCGTTGTTGTGGTGGTCGCGTTTTATATAATGTTTTACCGGTGTGTGTTTGTGTGTGCCTGTGTGTGTGTGTGTGTGTGTGTGTGTGTGTGTGTTTGTGATGAAGTCGCCCCCCCTTGTAACTTTTCAGCATGAGTATGTTATTATGTTAAATATTTAAATTCCGCTCTCTGCGTAGCTGTCAACGTGCAAGCTGTAATTCATTGCATCCTTATCAGAATATGATTTTTTTTTTTAAATAGCGGCCCGTGTTGTTATAATATTAAAAGAAAAGGTACAAACTTTCCTTTTTTATTCCAAAATATATTAAAAAAAAGCAAAGCTTGTAGACTACATAATACAGCCTTGCTGGGCGAAAGTGAATGAATTCGGTTCAGTGTAAAACGGACCCTTCTGCAAGGATGCAGTAATCATTTTATTGGTCAACAATAAATCTGGTATTCTATTGGTTGGCGAATTTGACAGGGTTATTGCTTTCAAAAAAATCTGTGTGTGGAGAAGGGCTGAAGCTGCATGCATACAGTTTGAGCAGAAACAGAGAAATTCCAAACAGTTTCAATAGCTAAGTAAATTGAATAAATTAAGAAATTGAGTCATTCAAGTAAATGGTAAATGTATAGCGCCATTTTGTTTTCCGAACACTCAAAGCGCTTTACACTACATGTCATTCACCCATTCACACACTGATGGCACGGCCTTCGGGAGTTGCCCAAGGACACATCGACATGGACTGTAGGGGGATCGAATCGCCGATCTTCTAATTGTAGGACGATCCGCTCTATCTCTGAGCCACAGCCTCACTCTCAGAGAGCCGCTAGCATGGCTGCAGACTACTACAAGCAGAGCACTTATAATTCTACTCTAAACTGAGAGACCACACCTCATCAATAGTTCCTCACTGTTCTCATATAAGCAGACAGAGCTCTGCAGGATTTTAAATATCTGCTCTAACAAGGTGTCAAAACTTCCCAAACCATACCTTCATGCAATATGCCGACACATCCTCAATCACCTGTCTCTCCTCTGCTGTTGTGTTTTTCTTTTTCTTCATTGTCCTCTCTCTGACGTTCTGCTTGCCTCGTGTGATTTAACCAAATCTGATGCAAAGTGGAAGTTTGCATCAGAAGCCTCTCTATCTCCCTCCTGCTATCTCCCCTCCAACCCTGTTTGAAAGGCATACCAAGGCGAATCTGAAGGCTCTCAAATTGATACTTAAATCTTCCCAAATCATAGAAGGCTCAGGACGAGGAATGTTTAATCTCCACCCACCCGCAGGCCAGAGCTCACTCTGCCATAACAAACATATCTCTCTTTCATTGCCTGTCTGTGACTCTCAGTCCTCCAGCTTATCTTTCCTCTGTCACTGTGGATTTTCTTTGTCATAATCTAACCTGCATTGTTCTCAGCAAGCGTTTTGAGGATGACAGAGTGCAGGGGCGAGCCAAGATCGACTTCTGTTAACATAAGCAAAACGTTATCTGTAAGTGATGGCAAAGAATACGAGTCATTTTGATGGTTAACAAGGGTATATTTGACACTGGACGTTAGTGGTAACTTCTCATTTTACTCTAACAAACATATTAAGCTACACAGGTAAGGTCAGAGACCTCATAGTTCAGACCCCTTGACATGACATTTCTGGTGCACTGGGTACCTCTTGACGTCACTTAGGCTTAAGCAACAATACTTGTTAGGTTAGGAAAATATCAGGATTTGGGTTAAAATGAGTATGTTACAAACGTAACTTAAATTAAATTAGGGTTGAGCTTTGGTTTCACTCAAGACACAAACTGCGGTGTCCTGGGTGAAAGTCCTGCGTTTGGTTGACCCATCCATCCTCCTCCCTAAATAGCAACAGTATTTGACGACCTGGGAATGAAACCAGGTTGGAAATACTGTGTCTCAAGTCCCGAAGAGCAACCAGAAGACACATCCACTGCAGAGCTTAAAAGGCTCTTGTGTGCACTGCTCAATGTGAGTGAAACTTGATGATGCATTAAGCCATTGGAATCAGTTCACTTTTGGGTTCCTGGTCGATGTGAATTCTATAGTAACATCCGTAGTATTTAGAGTCATACCAAACTGATGGAATACAGAGAGACCAAAGCCATGCTAGCAGCTCTGTGAGGATGTATAATAGGCACAAATGTGCTTTGTCCGTCAGGCTAAGGTAAGCATGCTAACATGGTCATGTTGGTAGGTTGTCACCGTCACGTCAAATGACGGCGCTGGATACAGGAAGAACAGATTTTGGAGCTGCAAACAGAGCTTTCTGGGTTAATACAGCACGCACTGAGGAATGTATTGCTTCAATCGACAACATTTATCATCAACACTGATTGGACATCTAGATAAAAAGCGGTGAGTTTTCCCTTTAATGCTCCAGTACATTCTAATCGTGTCGCGTTTGCTTGTGGTCCTCCTGTGACGAGCAAAGCTCAGAAAAGCTTCTGGTACGAGAAAAAGAGAAAAAAAAAAACAGAGAAAAATGGCTCTATGTAAATCAGCATTTCTCAAAGCAAAAAGGAGTGGTCACTATTTTTCGTATTTTTCCAATCCAATTGTTAAGCCATAAAAACAAGTAATGGTCAATTGAATCGATGTGTTGCAAATCGTCTAACTACTGGAGCGATTCACTTCTCTTTTAGCCTCATCCCTCTCTGTGTCAAATGACATTTAGTCCCATGGCATGTCTGCATGTGGCTGCACTCTAATTGGTCTGTAACATCTGCCCTCACAAACTCAAAAATACACACACACACACACACACACACACACACATACAGACACACACACACACACACACACACACACACACACACACACACACACACACAATTCCAATGATGCGTCTGACACAAAAAGCTTGCCAGCATGCCACTGTTATGATTGTGTGTGTGTTTGTGTGCTAATTGTACATCATTAAAAGATAAAGCCAAGTATTTATAATAGAAACAAAACTATTTATCATGAGCTTTTAAAACGGATCATCCTTTGAATTCTGCAAGAAATGTGCTCATACTGGAGGAACATCTTCAATGACACAGTGTGACCTCATACTACCAGGGTGGAATGTATGCATAGCTTTATGCCACATTTGGTTTTGCACATGGATATTAAAAGTATATTTGGTTGTGTTTGTTTTTTGCAATGGCTACAAAAAAAAAAAAAAACGCTTTCTCGACTTCCCGAGAAAGCGAGTTGACTCGCTCGGAAAAGGATCAAGCATGAGAAAGAGATGAGGAGTTTGCATCATTCCTTTAGTCTGGGTTTTAGGAAGGGAGAAGAGAAGACAATGAGCCAAGAACAAAGAGAGAAAATGACAGGGAAGAAAAGACGAGGGGAGACAAAACAAGAGAATAACAAAGGGGGGGAAATACTTAGAGGCTCTAAACTGAGTGTGGAGGA
The DNA here is from genome assembly GCF_023349555.1 of Cebidichthys violaceus. Classification (NCBI taxonomy): domain Eukaryota; kingdom Metazoa; phylum Chordata; class Actinopteri; order Perciformes; family Stichaeidae; genus Cebidichthys; species Cebidichthys violaceus. The sequence continues at coordinate 4,088,075 of NW_027176372.1, forward strand.
ACACTCACATGTAAGAGCATTCATCCTCAGACAGGACACACAGAGTGCAAATACACTAATAATACACACCACTCATGCCCCTCCCTGCATCTACTCATCTAACCCCAGAAAAAGAAACATGAATGTAATCCCCGTCAGAATGACTTGCAGTTGTTTGTCTTAGATGAAAATACAGTGTTTTTGCCTGTGATAATATTGGGATAAGACTGTTTTCTCTTTGTGCACCACAAAATTCATAAAATACCAATACTAAACCAAACACATCACACCCTTCTTCCTCCTCTCTCCCACCCAGCAGTCGCCCTAAAGCAGCATATTGATTCTAGATGTGAACTCCCAAGTTAAGAAACAGATGGGTCTCAAAGAGGACACTGACAGGCGACAGTGGCGACGGCGATCAAAGCGACAGGGTGACAATCCAGCAGCATCCAGTCACTGTTTGAGGGCAGACAAACATGATGCCATTCACGATCTGGGACTCTCTACCCTGCCTGTCTGTGCTGTCACTAACAGCCAGCAGGTACGGTGATTTAGTGTTCATAGTATTTGCTTGATTGAAGTGCACAAAATACTTCATTGTCTGAGATGATCACATTTCATCTCAGTCGACCACAGTTCATCTCTATGTCAGATGACCTCAGTTCTTCTTTATTGGATTTATTTTTTTTACCAATTCCTTACCTGGGGTGTTTCCCCCTACTCCAACCATAGATCTTATTATGGTTATAGAAACATATTTTTTTTAGAAGGACGAAGAGATTCCAATGACGCTGTACAGAATTAGACACACACTCTGAATGTCTTGTGCCGTGTTGTAAGCCTCTTGTGATCAGTCGATCAGTCTATTTGACTTTCTGGCTGTCAGAGGTCCAGTCGGTGGCGGCAGCTCAGTGAGGCAGGGCAGATAAGAGCGAGTCCCTGTGAACGAGCAGAAAAACACCGCTGTCACTGCAATCATTCCAACAGTGTGAACTTGGCTTCAGCAACCACAGCCATGCCACGGGGGCACCCGCGAGAGAGCAGGCTGGTTTTAGAGGGGGCAGTCTGAGAGGAAGTGTCTTGTGCCTTCGGAGATGCCGTTCTGGGAGCAGCTGGTTCCCTGGCAAGATTAGATACAGAGGAGAAGCCATGCTGACAGAAAAAGATGGAGGGCATCAAACACCCACACAGTCATCCCTCCCCCCCAACCTCTTCCCTCCCTCGCTCAGGGTAAACAATTCAATAAAAACTGTGCCAAAGATAGCAGTGATGCCCGCTATGATGCCAAGGCCAGTGCCCTCCAACCATCTGATATTGACAAAACACCCGGCTCACACTGAGGAGCAGATTTCATAGAGATGCTTGGTGGGTTGGCTCTGTGTAAATGCACACCAAGGGGAACATTCACACTGAGGGGGTTTGCATCAGTTGGAGATGGGCAAATGCTTTATGTACTGTTGAATGTCATGTTTTTACAATGTATTATGTTCTTATATCACAAAGGGATAACATTACACAACAGCAACTGTTTGAACATTAAAATTCTTAATTTCAAAGAGAATGGTCAGCCAACAGTTGAGATGAAGGAGCTAAAACTGGTTATGGTAAGAATGACTTTTTACTAACCTTTAGCTGTAACGCTAACTAGCTCCCCTCCTGCCCATTTCAACACAGATCGCAATCACAAAATGTAGAATTATCAGATTATCCGGTACACAGTACCAGGAAGGGGAAATGTTTCAATGGCAAACATAGTCAAGTGGAAATTGATCACTGCTTGTATAAAGTTTTTACATAAGAGATCACCTGTTCATCAGACAAACATGAACTGTTTTCATTAGACTTCAAAGAATGAGCAGTGCTGCACTGGCTGAAATCCATCTAGATGCTGTCCTTTCTGTTGATTACCGCAATTTCACAGTTCATGTGAAAGTCATCTAAAAACCAATTAAAACAGGTTCATGCTACATTCCTCCTCATTTCCACAGATCAGAGGGAACTGCCAACAGAATTAAAAGGTAAGATCTGGTAATTACCTCCAAACCGGCAAAAAAAATTCAGATCTATTATATGATTTCTCCACTGGGCTTATCACAGCCTTATCAGACTGAATGCTGATTACGGAGCGAAACCCTGTGATGAAAAATTAGGAAGAAATAGCTAAATGGAGTGTAAAATAACAGGAAACAGCATACACACACACACACACACACACACACACACACACAGATATGCCAGCACCCCTCAGGTGCTGAGGTGATGTGGATTCTGGATAAAAACTCCCAAGGCACCCTCCTTCTCCTGGCAGCAACAGACGGATAAAAAGATGAAAGGACGGATGGATGTGTGGCGAAATGAAAGGCGGAAAGACTAGATGAAAGAGAGGTCAAGTGTGAGAGATGGAGCGACAGGTTTTCATCATATCTTTTTGGATTAATGGCCTGTCACCTCGCAGCTCTGATTAGCTTGGTTCACTCTGCTCATTTACAATTGGTGATAGCACTTCATGGGTGAGTTGGTTCACATCTGGCGGCCACAAGAAGATAAAGGGACGGTGGAAACCGCAGACTAAGATGAAGGCATGGAGTCAGTGGCCCACTGACAGAAATGAAGGGAACTGTGTCATTTTCAAAAGATTTGCCGTGACTTTGTGGGTTTTTAGGAAAGCTTGATGTGTAGTTGGACGGGTTGCTAGTGAGTTACTCTCTGAACTTAGCCCTCGCTGTGACAATACATCAACCTGTAAAATGTTTCAGAAGAAATTGAGGTATTAGTGTTATTAAATTCCAAACTGTGGTAACATTTTAAAATGTGGGTACTGTACTCAAAATACTGTGCATTGCTGAAAATAGGTAGAACAGGGCAACAATTACGAGCAGTCCGTCAATCAAACAACGTGATCTCACAGAAATATGTGAAATGACCAGGACCTATTAACAGCGCAGTACTTGATGATGACACATAATGTGTAAAATTGCATGCCACCAGTGGTGGGCCGTCAGGGCCAGCGAGGCCGTCTCTTATCCAATCAGATTTCGCCCCGATGTTGTCTCTAGGTAAAAGAATCTGCCCGAGGCTTTCAGAATTACAAGTGAAACTCGTTGCAGTTTAAATGGGGATGATATTGTTGATTGTCATAGTCTTCAACCAATCAGACTTTTAGTTTGACATGTTGGGCGTATTCTTTGACATGTCAGAGTCTTCTAGCTGGCCTACAAGTACGCCAGCATTAACGTGCGGCTTGATTGGTCAGTGGGCTAGCGTGACTGTTGTGAAACTAGCTAGCAGAACTTTGTAGCAGTAAAAGTAAAAGTTTAAAGATATGTAAGAAGTTTTTACGTGAAATTACATTTTTGGCATGTTTGACGGTGACAATCCCAATATCTACTGCTTCTGTCGAGCGGACATTTTCAGCCTTCAAACGCATTATAACGTCTTCAAGAAATACAACTGGGGAGGCTCCACTGTCAGTGGCCATGAGTGGCGGAATGCGTGTTTTAGCGCCACAGTTTTACTGGAATGTGCAGAGGCCTGTTGAATCGTGTTATTTGGGTTCAGCACTGAAGACCCAGGTATAAAACACACGGCCCGCCACTGCATGCCACCACCACAAAACGTTTGGGCATCAAAACTACTTGGTTAGGTTTAGGACCGGTTGAAATTATTTTGAAAATAGAATAAAGGTAAACGGTAAAATATTCGGCCCAATTGTTGGTTGTAAATGTCCAATACAGTTAACAGACTCATTTCCTGCTGCAACTTTGATCTACTTGCTGTTGTAGTGCGTTCTTGTGGTTTTCTTGTGCAATAACGGATAATTAAAAACATTTTATTTTACTCTAACAGTACTTTAGCTCAACTTTAGGCTTAATTACAACCTGTCTGTTTGTCTGACAACACATGTTTCTTGCTCTGTTGGACCTTTTTGTCACAATTTGTGATCAAAGATCTCAGCTGTTACTTTAGCGAGGCCAGGGTTATGCTGCTTTCCATTTGAAGTGGAAAGTCTGAATTTCCGAGTTCAACTGGAATGCCCTGTGCAGTCTAATTTCCGACTTGGTAAGTTGGACAAACCCCACCAAACTCAACCTCAAGATCCATTAAGATTTCTCAGTGCAGCTAAAAAAACTGTCGTAATATGCTGTTTAATAGCACCTTTTGTTGCTAACAATGGCTACCTTGGCTGGCGCAAACCCCATTACATTTTGTGATTTGTAGTGGAATGTAGTGATGTCATTCCGAGCTTCGACTTCCCATTTCCAAGGTAAATGGAACACAGCATCTGCATAACTGGTACAACTGATATTACCGATACCATTAACGGACATTACTGACTTTGCTTCTTCCCCGGAGTCTTTGTGCTTTCTCGCCTCGCAGGTTTCCATGGATCGTGGTTCTATCTGGACCCTGGTCTTGCCTCCTGCTGTGGTTCTGTCATATGCATTGAATGTGTTGTAACTCTGTAATGTTGTTCATTCTGTACACATGACATCTATGACACTTCTGTCCATCCTGATAGAGGATCCTCCTCTGTTGCTCTCTAAGGTTTCTTCCTCTTTTCTCCCCATTAAAAGGTTTATTTGGGGGGAGTTCTTCCTGTTCTGATGTGAGGGTCCCGGGACAGAGGATGTCGTATGTGAACAGATTGTAAAGCCGTCTGTGGCAAATTTGTGATTTCTGATTTTGGGTTATACAAAATAAATTGAATTTATTTATAGAGCACTTTTCAGAATACTTAAAGACACTTTACATTAAAATCATCATATATAAAAGCTAAACACTAAAAACATAAAACACACAATATTGGTCACACTTTAAAAGCAGTTCTGAAAAGGTGGGTTTTGATTTGGGATTTGAACATGGAAAGGTCAGTGCAGTTTCGGATGTGTTTGGGGAGAGAGTTCCAGAGGGAAGGGGCCGCTATGGAGAAGGCTCTGTCACCCTCTGAATTGAATTGACTTCCTCATTTGTACAATTTAAATTATATTTATCTGGATTCAGATAGCTTTGCCATTGTATGTTCTGTGTGAATCGGAATTTGACTCCAAAAATTGATTGTTCTTTTTACAATTTGAATTGAGAGGGGGAATTGGTCCTGTTCTGCTCTACAACAGATGGACTATGGACTTACAGCCTTGATAAAACGTACTGAAGCAGTAATAATTAGATCTAGGTATGCATACTCTGTCGTATGACTCAAAATGTATTGATTTTGATTGATGACAAACTGTCTTTTTAATGCACAAAAAGACATTAATTTCCTTTCCCGCTTAGTCAAGTCCTGGGGCTGGGAAGTTTTTAAGTAGTTTTGATAATTGGTCAATGTATTTGTTGAAAAGTGTTGGGGATATATTGCAACCTGATGGTTGGTTGAAAAAGTCGACTCAACCATGAAATTTGCTATTGTGACCATTTATTGATAGAAGAAAAATGTTTTTGCCAAGCTTAAAAATACTAATGTGTTGGAGTCCTGATGGTCCCCATTCATAAGCATTCAATTGCAGCTGGAAAAGATGAAATAGAATAGAAAGATAAAATGTTTTCCATGGATCCTAATTTAAAGTATCACACTATCAGAGGGTAGGGACACTCGTTCACATGCACACTCATTCCACTCCTATTCCGAATATGACAATTTAGAATGTGATATGACTCATATTCTGTTTCAATATTCTGAATTAGGCATTATTCCAAACGGAGCATTTCCCAACTAAGTCATGTGAGGTATGTCGATATTATTCTGGTTTTCGGAGCATTCTTTGGACATGTATACAGCGCATTCAGAATGTGCGTCTCAATAGGGTTTTTTACATAGCCTCTTTCCTGTTTACCACCAGCTCAGAGCGTTGAACTCAAAACAACTAGCCAATAGTTAGCAAAACAGAAGTAGAGATGCATGCCCAACATTCATGTTTGGAAGGAGAAACAGTGTACTTTTAAACATTATGAAGGACATGGATATCAACAGGTTTTTGGATATGCACAAATATCGCATTGCTGACCTTTTCAAGAGGCTGGTTGAATAAATAAAAGAGGGAGAACCCAACCACTACAGCGCTATTGCCACTCACATCTGTTGGATGTAAGGTGGTGGATAGCTTTGCAAAAATGCTGGTGAGAAAGAAAGGCCCATTTTAAGGTTAAACAGCTCTTACTGTTAGAATGTGTAAATGGCTGTTTAAAGGTGTAATGTGTACGATCTGGCCAGAATTTCAGTTTAAACAATTCATAGAATGAACTTACATCATCAACAAGATGTGAAGAGTTTACAGCGTTGACGTTTTGTCAAAGAGGTCTATGCATTGTGTTGCAGAGACATCTACTGAGATGAGCATGCTAGCAACCTCAGTCCAACATGAGAAGACAAGGAAGTAGTGCTGCCCCAAGGGCTTGTCCATTCACATTGAAGGTGCAGGGTCCGTGTTTTGTGAGCTGTAGGAACTCACATTCAGCCAGCACAAACCCCAGCACCAGGAGTCACAGCAGGCTGGTGGAGCAGTGGGTCTAACCTGTGTAACAGCAGCAACAGGAAGTTCGCTGATCCAATGGGGTGTTGGGGCAGACTCCCGGTGCTGGGATTTTCAGGGGGTGGAGAGCAGCACCCTAGGCAGCATTGTCTCCTCCTCCTCTTCCAGGAGCAGAGCTTCTCTTCTCTGCCCCTCCGGTCTCCGCTGGGAGCCAACATCAACACCACGCTGCTGGAACCCAGGACGTATTGCTGGGCCTGCTGGAGGGAAGGGAGGCACAGGAGAACCAGAACCAGGACTAAGTGGGGCAGACTGTCAGTAACATGAAAGGTTTTCTTAAGGGACTGTGGTGTTTTTGACCAAAATCAAGACAAATTCAAAGTTCCTTGTAGTAGCTTGAATAACACTCATATGTGGGAAAACTCATATTGAGATAAAAAGTAACTTAGATGTGTTTCAAACACAGGTTTCACTAATAACACTGATATATTTGTAAACAATAATACAAATCTGGTGCAGTGAAATGTGAAGGTTTTTCATCATAAACACAAGCAGCATCGACAGTGTACAAAAAGATGGTAAAATGGATTTCCAAAAACTTTTGAAAGTCAGAGCAGACTGATTGAAAAATATTCTTATGGGAAGAAATGACGTTCCAATTTGTTGAAGAATGGCTTGTCTGATAAGAAAAAAAAATGAATTACAACAATGGGGAGAGAGAGAAAGTGAGGATTAAGCAGCAAGAAAGACAGAGCGATTCACAGACAGAACATTCAGAACATCTGTTGTTGAAGTTGATGATAATGCCTCATTATTGTAGTCATTAGGGAAGCAGAGAATGACAGAAAAAGACACAGAGGGTGAGTAACAAGGCTACAAGGAGAGAGAAATAAACATATGAGACAGTACAGGCTAAGGGGTGGAATTGAGAGTTCACATTCCTTTTTATTTAGAGAATAGAGTTTACCATTTTTAAAGATAAGATGAAATGTTATTGATCCCTGTGGGAAAATTGGCTGTTATTGAGTTCAGCAGGGAAATAGAAAACTGTAATATGAGCCCTGAACAAAGGGGCAATCAAAACAAACAATAAAAGCAGAGCAAACAAAACATTAGAAGCAAATGAAAATGGTAATCATATACGATAAAAAGTAACCTCAGGGTTATGCAAACATACGCTGCCACATATGTCCAAAGGGGAAGAACCATAAGAGTCTATAGCTATACCAATTTGACACCTCTATGATGTTTGTCTTTGTTTGAGCAGTTAAATATTTACATATATATGTATATATTTACAGGTAGTCGCACCCAACCATTTGAACGGCGTGTGATCCATGAAAAACAAAAAAAGCATTCTGAACAAGCCTAAACAAACATGTGATGTTGTATATGTCATACATGTGATGTTCTAAAATCCTTGTAGTTTCATTTAATAAAATAAAACTGTTTTTGATACTATTCATGGTCAAAGTTATTTTTTTTCCATTAATACCCATTCAATATATAGACTGTAATGACCTCTTTTTTTAAGATTATTTAAAAATGAGCCGCTTCATAAACGGGTCCATATCGGACCCGGGCGGACAAGCTGCGTCATGAGTGGATACGGGCTGGATCTGTGCCGGATCTGGTCTGGATCTTTGATGCGTATCCGTTCCAGATCCGTCCCGCTGTGCAAGTGGACTCCTATCCGGACCCGTTTTGCGGATCTGTTCCGGAGCCTATGATACCTCCAGGGCGGATCTAGAGCGGAGTCAGTTTGCTATCTGGGTATACTATCTGGGTATACTCTTTTTATGATGGGTATGCAATTTTCGAGCAGAGGCCTAAAAAATAGACGCGTATCTGAGGTTAATACAAGGGTTCATCCTCCAACTCTAACGAATGTGTCTAATTTGAGGATAATACTCGAGTTAGACACATCAAGTGGATATCTTCCAAAGTTACATCTTTTAGTAACAAATATTAATATCCCTCCAACACATTTATGTGGGGAAATACAAAATGGGAATATTGTACCAAAAAGAGCAAAGTTACTTTTGAAAATGTACATTTAATAGTTTAAACTCTGAACTGCTGATGTCTCAAATTATCTTCAGATACAATTTGGTATATGTGTTTATTCAGAGTGAACTGTGGATTTAGACCCTGGTCAGATACATTGGAAGCATATCAGAAAGCGTTTTTTAATCACTACAATGACCAGCAGGAATGTTGCATGAAAAGTCAGATGTTCATTATAAATTCCTCCTGAGAGGAACATTAATGTCTACCAAGTTGCATGGCAATCCATCCAGTATTTGTTGAGATATTTCACCAAACCAAAAGTGTCAACCTTGTGGTGGCGCTAGAGGAAAAGTCTTGGGACCACCAAAGTCATTAGGATTTGTCCTAAACCAAACTTTGTGACAAACCATCTTGTAAGATATCGAGAAAAAAGGCAGGGATCACCAAAACCAATAAGATTCATTAAAACATTAATATTTGAACCAATTGGCATGCTAATACGTCCAATAGGTGGACCAACTAATCAACATTAGCAACCTAGGTCCTTGTTTAGTTGTTTGGTCTGTATCTTGTACATGCACACGTGGACAATACATTATACATTCCTGCAGACTTTACCACTGATAGACAGTCGCTGGCAGTAACATTTAAAGGTGGAAGAAAGCATGTGTACAATACATATGCCAAGATGATAGGAGACATCAAGTGTAGAATGGAGACAGAATGAAATGAAAGGGCAAATTGGAATTATATTGGAATTCCAGTAGATGGGGCATTCATGCTCTGCAGCTCATTGTCCTCAACGTGCATTGTGAAAATCATAGTCTTTTCACCAATCTGCACAAGTAAATAACAAGAAATATGATTTTGATGTTTATAAAAGCAGTATCTGATCCAGCTGTGGAGTGAGAAACAGCCTTCCAGGCCGAGTGATGAGACGACCTGTGCCAGCTTGTCTCCACAACCACACAAACTAATGTGAAGAAAGAAAAGTTGGAAAACACTATGTCAGCTCTCTGGCCCTCACCATAACGGCTCTCAGAGGGGAGATAAGGAGCGTAGAGCTTTCCAATGATAGAGGAAGGTGTGCAAGAAAGGAGAGGAGGCAGGAGACACAACCGTGTGTGTGTGTGTGTGTGTGTGTGTGTGTGTGTGTGTGTGTGTGTGTGTGTGTGTGTGTGTGTGTGTGTGTGTGTGTGTGAACTTGCTAGCATGCTAGTTCACACAACTCTAAGACATCTGTCCATCCCCTCAAGATTGGGCCCAGACACCAGAGGTAGACATACGAAGATAGGGGAGAAAGGGGAGTTTGGGTTTTGGACAGGATTGCATCCAGCTAAATTATTGGAGGATTACACTGAACATTTGGAATGTAAATAGCTGAGGAGCAATGTCCTATTTTTCATTTAATACAGTTGAATATAGAAGAGATTTTGTGTTTAGATGATGTTGATGTGTGTGAAGAGTTTTGTTGTGTCAACACACTATATTTATAAGCGTTAAAACAAAAATGTACACCTCAACACTATGCAATTTTGCTGTACATTAAGGTTAACTATGTGATGAACTAGTGTAATTACACTGTATGAGTACATATTCAAGCAGGTTTGATAGTGATCATGCTGTAGATGAAGGTGCAGTGGTTGCAGAACAGACTGCCATCAATTCAAGCTGCGTAAGTGACTTGACCGAGCAGCCATTAGCACGAGGCACGCCAGTCTGACACCGTGTGCTGTTCTGAGATATGTCTTTGACATTTGAATACTGAAAACAATCTCACATCAGGTGTTGCACACAGTGGCAAAGAGACAGCGATGTAGAAATGCTTGGCAGTCACTGAGTACGCTTTAGGCAATATGTTCTGCTAGATCAAGGTGCATCGGATGCCATCGATGTCACCTTGTGTCTCTTTCTTAGTCATGGAGGACAGAGATTTAGCAGACTGACATAGTGGCTCCAGATTGGCTTCATCAGGGTGACATATTGGACAGAACCTGTCAAAGTGGCCACAAGGCCTGCAGATTAGGCTTGTACCTAGCATCGGCCCTTGCGGGAAAACTTCAGTCTCCAAGGAGGCATTTTTTTGACTGCACAGCTGCATTAAATAGAAAATATATGCGTTGTACACCCTTTGATATGCTATTAACATGAATAACATTTATATAAAGCTCTGTGAGTTCCAGCAAATTGCACCCACAAAACACAGGTTTGTAACGATACTTGCCAAACCATCTGCTGTGCTCAACAAGTTAATCTTGATTTTTCCAATTAGGGTTATCTATGGCTATTTAAGTGTATATGTGCAGATTATCATAAAGTATTTAAATGTAAATCTCTCTAAACCACAGAATCAATCTCATGAGCAAATCTCTGAATGAAGAAAATCACTTTTTTCTCTCCATCGCATTCTTGGTTTTGTCAGCGGAGGTGTCTTATTTTGGATTCAGTATCTCACTCGTTTTTTTTTTTTTAAAAAGCCTTTAAACAACTGCATGATATAAACTGGATTACCTGTGATAATCCAATATGCTGAGCGTCTGACAGCTGTGACGAAGCTCAGAGGCAGTAATGTGATCAGTGTGCTGTAATTGGTGTAATCATGAAAACAAATCTCTGCAGCCATTTTTGCTCATTGGAGAAAAACCTTGTGTGATCTTCGCTTTTGAAAACAAATGTGTGTCTACGTAAAAGCTAAGCCACCCGTCCAGCAAAGGATAAACGCCCTTGTTACAGTATTACAGTGACTTGTTAGGCCACACTCTTGCATATTTTGAGCACAACAAAATGGGCCAGAAGTATTTGCATACTGTCACTGGACTTCAGGGAGTAAGAATAATTATGTAACTGACTATTGATTTAATAATATTGTTTAGTTTTGATGCCATAAGAACATAATTGGAGTTTGACATCTTGTTGAAATCAGGTTTTGACTATTATGCAATACATGGTGTGCCGTATAGAAACACAACATATTAATGAAAACCACAGTGATATACTCTCTATAACCCAATGCTTCTAAATCAGTGCTCATATTGGCTCAAGGATCTTAGCATCAGGTAGGTTCTCCGGTAAGTAGTATATAAACATCAAATAACAACTGATTTTGTCCGTGCAGGTTTTTAAACCGAGCACAACTGAACTCTCTGAACTTGTTCTTCAGCTTGATAGATGCTGGGGTTTGATGGCCATTTGCTCTGATCAAGGATGTTGAGGTCCTTGATGGTCTAGTCTTAGAAATGACTTGGAACACACTCTAATGAACTGCAAATGCATCCTTTGTTGGACCTCTTCTAATCAAAACAAGTTTTGTTGAAGGGCTGCACATGAGCTCAGTGAGGTGCACATACTATACAGAATACAGCTTCTTCATAAAAGCATTAAAGTGATAGATTTTAACTTAGCAACTGCATCTGACACGGATAGTGGGGGGATAGTGGGGCGACTGTGGCTCAGTGGAGAGCAGGGTCGTCCTTCAATCAGAGGATCGGCGGTTACGCTAGTCCATGTCGATGTGTCCTTGGGCAAGACACTTAACCCCCAAATTGCTCATGCAGCTGTGCCTACGGTGTGTGAATGTTAGATAGTTCTAATGGGCAGGTGGCACCTTGCATGGTAGCTCCTGTCATCAGTGTATGAATGGGTGAATGATGACATGTAGTGTTAAAGAGCTTTGAGTGGTCAGAAGACTAGAAAAGAGATATACAAGTACAGTCCATCTACCATTTACCATAGTTCAAGTCTTTGGTTCATACAGTGGCGTACAAAAAGCTTTGGGAATCTCAAGGTCAAACTGGTTTCTACTCCTGAGTCTGTCTCTGTCAGATACAAATGTTACCCAGTTTTCATGAAGCAATTCTCCTGTAAAGCCAGCATTAGTTAAACAAGTGAATAAACTATATACTTTTGCCATCTGCTCTCTGATTTTCTAGATCAACAAGCTCAAGGAATATGAATTCATGGTTTTCTTCTTGAATTGATGCTTTAATTGAATCTCTCATGACAGCTTTGTGACTTGAAGGAGAGGCCTCTTCAATTAGGATGGCTAACTTACTTGATGTTGCTATCATGCACTGAGGCTCTCATGGTCAAAAAAGCGTCTGATCTTTTTGGTTATAGCCTCCATTGCATTTTCAATGACTGCTCCCTTCTGATGTTCTGCCATCTTCACAGCTTGAGTGTGTCCCTTGAACAAAGCATGTTCCCTCACCTTCTTTGTCTGCAGACTGGTTTCTGTACGTCCCTGACCAGACACTTGAATTTGTAAGTTCATGAGAGAGAGAGAGAGAGAGAGAGAGAGAGAGAGAGAGAGAGAGAGAGAGAGAGAGAGAGAGAGAGAGAGAGAGAGAGAGAGAGAGGGTGTCTACAGAATGACAACATTAGCTCAGGGCTATAATTGTATCGATGGAAGTAATGACCATAACCTGAACATTACTGAATTTAGTTCCTTGACACAAGCATTTCAAACAAACTCAAACTCTTAATTGTAACCTACCGACTGACTGTGTCTCCCATGATAGAGCCCTGATGTTAATAAATAATTTACAAGGTCCTGTTATTAAAAAGGGCTCACTGTCACTGTCGACGTCCTCTCTGACTTGGTTTTGGGGACAGAACGTGTACGGATGCTGCGGTATTGTAGATGGACTTCACTGATTGGCAACAATTCTTTTTTTTTTTGTTTCATGAGTATTTGTTTCTGCATTTATTGAAAGTTTGTCAATGTATTATTCAATAATTTGGGTTATGATTTTAATGTTCATAGAATCTCTGCTTGTTATCACAGGTTAGGTTTAGTAAAAGATTGTGATTTGGTTTTAAGTATATTTGTTATGTAAAATATGTATGCTTGTTACATAACTTATAAACATAGAGTTAGTTAAGTATATACATACGGAAAGAAATCAAAGTCAATTTGGTTTCACACATGAAATGCACAGCGGTATCCTGGCTGAAAGTTGTGTTTTTTGGACCCATCAACTTGCCCGTCTCTGTCTCTCTGTCTTTCTGTCTATAAAGACATTAACGCTGAATAGTGTGCTTTCTTATTGCTGGTAGACTGAGTTGTTATTTTTCTGCAGAATTCACTGTAAGTCAGTCAACAGAATAGCGTCAGCTGAATGTCTACAATGTACAATTTAAATGTAACCTCAAATCACATATTCTTTACTCTGTGTCACTATGCTTCTATTCATGGTCTTTATCATCCATCCAACATGTCAGCCTCCCCCTTACCATCCTCTTTTCACCCTACCCTCCCCACCTCAGCTTCCCACCCTCATTCTGGTAGAACAACAGAAACCAAGTCGATGGCAGTGACAGGTGACGCTTTGGATGAAAGTCCCTGACTCCGGCGGCTGTCACAGTGCTCAGCAGAGAAATGAGAAAACCAAAGGCAGAAAGGTTTTGGTTGGAGGGGAATGGAGGGAGGTGAGGAAGGAGCGGAGGTGGATATGTGAACTGAAGTCAGGGAGTGTCGCCCCGGGGGCTATGAGCCTCTAATTGACTGCAGTGGGTTGACGGAGGCTCTTTGTGACTGTCACTTCCAGCACACAGACACACACACACACACAGTTTTTATTTCTATAGTTGCGAGGACCGTCTGTTACTTTTATTCTCACCAACCTTAACAAATAAACTCACATGCCCAGGCTCGACCGTTAACCAAACCTCATCTAAAGTCCACGCCTGCATTTGTGAGAGTAGAGTATCAAACAGAATTCAGTTTATTTGAATATAAGTAAGTAAGTAAGCCACATATGCAGGAGTCTGACCTTGTAGTGCTCCGTAAGTGAGGGTGAGAATTTTGAAGTGGATCCTAAATGCTACAGGGAGCCAGTGAAGAGATCGGAGTACAGGGGTGATGTGAGCCCATCTATTTGTCCTGGTGAGTAATCTGGTGGCAGCATTTTGGATGACCTGCAAACGGTTGAGAGCAGATACACTGAGTGACGAGAAAAGTGTGTTACAATGATCAATGCGTGAAGAGATGAAGGCGTGTTTGATCATCTCTAGTTCAGCTGTTGATACTACATATCTCAGTTTACTGATATTCTGGTGCAATAAACAGAACCTCCGTCTTGGTGCCGTTAAGTTGTAAGCAGTTTTCTGCCATACAGTCTCCAATAACATTTACACAGTCCAGGAGCCTAGTTACTGTAAAACCTCACTGGGTTTGAATGACAGATGGAGTTGGATATCATCTGCATATATATGATAGGCAACATTATGACTTTTTATAATCTATCCCAAAGGCAACAAATATAAGGTAAATAACAGAGGCCCCAGAACCAAGCCCTGTGGTACACCACAAGACAATGGAGAGATAACAGACACAAAACCACCCCCAGAGACATTAAAACTTCTGTCAGCGAGGTAAGATGTAAACCAGTCAAACGCTATGGCAGATATGTCCACCCAATCACGTAGCCTCCTAATCAAGATGTTATGGTCTACAGTGTTGAATGCAGAACTGAGGTCCAGAAGTACTAACACAGAGCAGTCACCTGCATCAGAGGACATGAGAATGTCATTTGAAACCCTCAGGAGAGCGGTTTCAGTAGAGTGTTTTTTTACGGAACCCAGACTGGAATTTGTCCTACATATTGTGCCTCTCCAGTGCAGCAGTAAGTTGGTTGGCCACCACTTTCTCTAAGATGTTTGAAAGGAAAGGCAGTTTTGATATTGGCCTATAGTTCATGGGCAATGCCAGAAGTTTGGTTTCTTTTATATAGGCTGGATAGTGGCATGTTTAAAATAGGACGGTACAATTCCTGTAGACAATGAGGAATTAACAACAGATGTTACTGCAGGGCCAATAATTGTCAGAACTTTCTGAAATAGAGAGGATGTTATAACATCCAGGGGGCAAGATGATGGCTTTGTTTTCTTAATTAAGTCCATCAGGTCTTGAAGACTGACAGGCTGGAAAGAGTCCAGAACAGTAGGAGATTGAGAGGAGCTACAGGTAGATGAACAAATCCCAGGCTGAATACCGGACCTAATAGCTATTACTGTCAGGTATCACAAAACGACAGACAAGAACCCAATAGCACGACACAGAAAACAGTTCAGGTGTAGAAACCGGGTTTAATAACCAGCAGATGTCAAACCAGGTAGTAACCTGCGTGGCAAACAAATCCAGTGGGAGCAGGCAAAAGGGAAGGTCCAAAGTCCAAAAAGGTAGGTCAATACACGAATAATCAGGATCAGAATCGGAATGACAGGTTGCTGGATAGCAAGGGAAACACACAAGACAATCTGGCAGAGAACTGAGGGAAATGGACCGGTACATATACACTGAGGGGCTGATTGCTGATGAGGAGCAGGTGAGTATGGAGGTGGGGCAGGCCAGGTGAAATGAAATCAGCAATTAGTGCAGAGCGGGGGGGAGTGGCAGATTCTGAAATGACATGAGAGTTAGTGTGGCAAAACAGGAGACAGACAAATGAAAAACTAAAGCCTGGCTGAAGTTGTGACAGAACCCCCCCTTCTAGGGACGGCTCCTTACGTCCCACCGGGCTGGTCAGGATGGTCCCTATGGAAAGCTGAGATGAGGTCAGGGTCCAAGATGTTACGAGCTGGAACCCATGAGCGCTCCTCAGGGCCATAACCCTCCCAATCGACCAGGTATTGAAAACCCCTTCCCCGCGGTCGTGACTTGATGAGACGATGGACAGAGTAAGCAGGACCCCCGTCAATGAGCCGGGGGGGTGGCGGGGGTCTGGAGGAGGGCTGGCTCTCCTTTACGGGTTTGATCTTGGAGACATGAAAGGTGGGATGAATTCTCATGGAGCGAGGAAGGCGGAGACGGACTGCAGCAGGGTTGATGACCTTAGTGATGGAGAACGGGCCCACAAACCTTGGGGCCAACTTCCTAGACTCTACCCGGAGTGGGAGGTCATGTGTGGACAGCCAAACCTTCTGACCAGGAGTGTAGCAGGGTGCAGGGATCCGACGGCGGTTGGCATTTCTCTGGTACCGGTTGGACGAACGCAGGAGAGCAGAACGGGCCCGCCACCAGGTGCGCCGACAGCGCTGGATGAACGCCTGGACAGATGGGACCCTGGCCTCTCGCTCCTGCTCCGGGAACAGTGGAGGTTGATATCCCCGAGAGCACTGGAAAGGAGAAAGCCCTGTTGCTGAGCTTGGAAGCGTATTGTGAGCATACTCCACCCACAGAAGCTGTTTGGACCAGGAGGTTGGTGTCTGGGATGCAATGCAACGCAAGGCAGTCTCCATTTCCTGGTTCATCCGTTCCGTCTGTCCGTTGGATTGAGGATGGAACCCAGAGGATAGGCTGACCGTGGCCCCCAACAGCTGGCAAAACTCTGTCCAGAAACGAGAAGTGAACTGTGGCCCCCGGTCTGAGACAATATCACAGGGGAGGCCGTGCAGACGGAAAACATGATGCAACATAAGTTCAGCTGTTTCTTTGGCAGATGGTAATTTAGGCAACGGAACAAACTGAGCAGACTTAGAAAATCTGTCCACAATAGTCAGAATGGTGGTGTTACCCTCTGAGGGAGGCAGTCCGGTGACAAAGTCAAGTGAGACATGGGACCATGGACGATGAGGAATAGGCAGTGGCTGAAGAAGACCAGAAGGGGCATGGCGAGCAGTCTTGTGCTGAGCACAAATCTGGCAAGCGGCGATAAACTCCTTGGTGTCCTCTTCAATGGAAGCCCACCAGAAACGTTGCTTTAGCAGAGCTAGGGTGCGCCTAACCCCTGGGTGACAGGCAAGGCGAGAAGAATGTCCCCACTGGAGGACCTGAGACTCACAGGCACATACAGACGATCATCAGGGCAGGCACTGGGAGCCGGGTGGTTGGCCTGGGACTGTTTTACCTTGTCCACAATGTCCCAGGTAACTGCGCCGATGACCACCTTAGTGGGGAGGATACTCTCAGGCTGTGTGGGACAGTTGTCTGACTGGAACTGACGGGACAGGGCATCTGGTTTGACGTTCCTTGTACCTGGGCGATAAGACAGGGTAAAATCAAAACGATTAAAGAATAATGCCCATCTGGCCTGACGGGAGTTCAACCGTTTGGCTGACCGGATGTACTCCAGGTTTTTGTGGTCTGTCCACACCACAAACGGATGCTTTGCCCCCTCCAACCAGTGCCTCCACTCCTCGAGAGCCAGTTTGACAGCCAGTAACTCCCGGTTTCCGACGTCGTAATTCCTTTCTGCTGGGGACAACTTGCGGGAGAAAAAAGCACATGGGTGTAACTTTTGGTCCTCAGCTGACCGCTGAGACAGGACTGCCCCCACCCCAGAGTCTGACGCATCCACTTCCACAACAAACTGGTGTTCAGGATCTGGAAAGATGAGAATGGGAGCAGAAGAGAACCGTGATTTTAACTCCTTGAACCTCCTTTCTGCAGCAGGGGACCATTGGAAGGCTATCTTCTGGGAGGTGAGGGCTGTCAGGGGAGCTGCCACAGAACTATAGTTGCGGATAAACCTACGATAGAAATTGGCAAACCCAAGGAACTGTTGAAGCTTCTTCCGAGTGGTGGGAACCGGCCAATCCGCCACTGCTTTAACCTTGGTGGGATCCATATGAATACGTCCAACTGAAATGATGTATCCCAGGAACGACACCTCAGTGGCATGGAACTCAGACTTCTCCACTTTCACAAACAGCTGGTTCTCTAGGAGTCTCTGGAGAACACTGCGGACATGCTGCACATGTTCCCGTTCAGTCTTTGAAAAGATGAGGATATCGTCAAGATATACAAACACAAACACATTGAGAAAATCCCGGAGCACATCGTTCACTAAGGCTTGGAATATTGCAGGAGCATTAGTGAGTCCGAAAGGCATAACCAGGTACTCATAGTGGCCTCTAGGGGTGTTGAACGCCGTCTTCCACTCATCCCCCTCCCGGATGCGAACAAGGTGATAGGCATTCCTGAGATCAAGCTTGGTAAACACAGAAGACCCTTGTAACAGTTCAAATGCAGAAGAGATGAGTGGGAGGGGGTACCGGTTTTTAATGGTGATATCATTCAGACCGCGGTAATCGATGCAGGGTCGGAGGGATTTGTCCTTCTTATCCACAAAGAAAAATCTGGCTCCAGCAGGGGATGAAGAGGGACGGATGATGCCTGCTGCCAGTGAGTTGTTAATGTAGTCGTCCATGGCCTTGGTTTCAGGGGCTGACAGAGAAAAGAGTCTCCCCCTTGGCGGTGATGAGCCAGGGAGGAGGTCAATGGCACAATCGTACGGGCGGTGTGGGGGAAGCGATGTGGCCCGTACTTTGTTGAACACCTCCCTTAAGTCATAGTACTCGGATGGGACACCTGAGAGATCTGGGAGCTCATTAGAGGAAGAGGTGTTGAAGGCAGGTAGCAAAGCAGATTTCAGACAGACCGCATGACAATGTTCACTCCATTGTAGAATTGAACCAGTCCCCCAGTCAATATGTGGATTATGTTTTATTAACCAAGGAAACCCCAGGATGATTGGGTGCTGAGGAGTATTTATCAGGTGAAAGGTAAGTGATTCAGTGTGGTTACCCGATATGCCCAGATGAAGAGGAACAGTGCGGTGGGTTACTGTGCAGAGGAGGCGCCCATCCAGAGCAGTCGCCTTGATAGGCTCGACCAAGGGTTCCTGGTTAATACCCAGTTGCATGGCAAGACCACGATCCAGAAGGTTGGCATCGGCCCCGGAGTCAATGAGGACAGAGACAGCGTGTGATTGTCCATTACAGTTGAGCTGGGCATGAAGTAGTGGACGAGAGGGCATTTCAGAGTTCATGATATGGCTCACCAGCACCCTCTGGATTCCTGGTGAGCCCTGTCTTTTACAGGACAGGAAGACACATAATGGCCTCCCTGCCCACAGTACATGCAGCAGTTCTCCCTTTGGCGCCGCTGTCGTTCAGCCGCTGACAGCCTGGTCCGGCCAAGTTGCATGGGTTCAACCGGGTCTCCAGAGGCACCGGCGGGAGGAGAAAACATTGAAGTGGGAGGCGACGATGGAGGACGTGGAAGGCTCCGGGGATTACTGATCAGCGCTCTCTCTCGTCTCCTTTCTTGGAGACGCCCGTCAATGCGGATGGCCGTGGCGACGAGCGTGTCCAAATCAGTCGGAGGATCCCGAGCCGCCAGCTCATCCTTGATGCCATCAGAAAGGCCGTTGTAGAAAGCGTCAGTCAGGGAGGAAGCGTTCCAGTCACTCTCCGCAGCAAGTGTCCGGAACTCAATGGAATAATCAGTCACTCTCCGGTTCCCCTGAACCAGGTTTAACAGTCCACGAGCAGCCTCTCGACCAGGGGTAGCATGATCGAACACCTTCCGAAGACCCTCAGAGAAGGCAGTCACAGAAGAACAGAAAGCCGACTGCTTCTCCCACTCAGCGGTGCCCCAGTCCCGAGCCCGCCCAGTAAGCTGGGTGATTATGAAAGCCACTCTTGACCTCTCAGTGGGATATGTGAGAGGCTGAAGTTCAAAAGTCAATTTGCACAAAGTCAGAAAAGAGCGGCAGGTACCTGGAGCTCCAGAAAAGCGCTCCAGAGCACTTAAGCAGGGTTCTGGACCCAGAACAGTGGGAACAGAAGGACTGGTGGGTGGTGAAACCGTTGGCGTTTGTCTGGGCTGTATGAGCTGCTGAAGCTGATTGCTCAGAGCCTCCAAATGTTGGTTGTGGCGTGCAGAAGTCTCCTGGAGAGCCGTTGCCATAGCGGTGAATTGCTTCTCATGATGGTGTAGGGCCGCAGCTTGTGCTGCCATTTCCTGCCTTATTTTCTCCATGTCGGCTGGGTTCATTTTTGGCCAGATTGTACTGTCAGGTATCACAAAACGACAGACAAGAACCCAATAGCACGACACAGAAAACAGTTCAGGTGTAGAAACCGGGTTTAATAACCAGCAGATGTCAAACCAGGTAGTAACCTGCGTGGCAAACAAATCCAGTGGGAGCAGGCAAAAGGGAAGGTCCAAAGTCCAAAAAGGTAGGTCAATACACGAATAATCAGGATCAGAATCGGAATGACAGGTTGCTGGATAGCAAGGGAAACACACTAGACAATCTGGCAGAGAACTGAGGGAAATGGACCGGTACATATACACTGAGGGGCTGATTGCTGATGAGGAGCAGGTGAGTATGGAGGTGGGGCAGGCCAGGTGAAATGAAATCAGCAATTAGTGCAGAGCGGGGGGGAGTGGCAGATTCTGAAATGACATGAGAGTTAGTGTGGCAAAACAGGAGACAGACAAATGAAAAACTAAAGCCTGGCTGAAGTTGTGACAATTACCTTATCAATAAAATATGATAAGATAATGTAATCCTTTATTAGTCCCGTAGTGGGAAAATTTACAGGATCACAGCAGCAAAGTGGACAGTGCAAACAAGGTACATGGTAAAAAAAACAAGAGCAGCAAGTATTATAAATAGTAATAAACAGTAAAGAATATCAACTAAGTATATAATAATATTATATATACAGACAGAGTATTTTTTATTGCACAGTGTAATTATTGCACAGATTGTTTAGAGTTGTTAGTGTTGTGTGGTCTACTGGGAGCACAGCTGGTCGTGCAGCCTGACAGCAGCAGGAAGGAAGGACCTGTGGTACCTCTCCTTCACACACCAGTGATGAATCAACCAGTGGCTGAAGGAGCTGCACAGAGCTGCCAGGACGTCCCGCATGGGGGGGGGGGAGGTGTTGTTCATCAGGGATGATAGCTTAGCCATCATCCTCCTGTCTCCCACCACCTCCACCGTATCCAGTGGACACCCCAGCACACTGCTGGCCTTCTTGATCAGTTTGTTGAGTCTGTTCCTGTCAGTTGTCGAGTTGCTGCCGCCCCAGCAGACTACTCCATAAAAGATGGCTGATGCCACCACGGAGTCAAAGAGAAGAGCATGGTAATGTAGAGACAGATGGTGAAACAATTCTATTAATTGTGTCAAACTAAATCTTGGGATTTCTCTTTGAAGAAGAAATTAAGTTGGCAAAAGAAGCAGTTCTAGCTTCCTTCACTACAACATGGAGAAGCAGGATATGAGGCCTGTGCTCGAATTTAAACCTTCACTGTTCACTCTGAATGTGGAATAGTATTTTGAGACATTTTGAGTGAATACTAATTATGAGACTTTACCTACAGTTTGGTTATTGGTCCCTGATCTCAGGATGGTGCTCTGTTATTGTTAATATATGTTAATAATCGTATTGATATTAATAATTTGATTAACGTCAATAATATAGTTTTCATACTTTCTAATAACCAAACACGCTCATTCAAGATCCCAAAATGAATGTCTGTTAACGTTGTAACACACAGTCAACATTACAAAGCGGTCACGTTTAATGTTGTAACATGTGGATAACGTTGTGAAACGGTAGCGGTTAGGTTAAGGCTACGACGCTATTTGGTTAGGGTTCGAACAAATAAGAGTATGCGTGTCACGTAACTCCAGCTATGGACGTAATTTCCCTTGACTCAGTGACGTAGCGGCACAAAGTCAAAAGTAAAAATGGCTCTTAATCTTTTGGTTTCACACAGTACACTAACGCCGTTCCTCTGAGTTAAAGTCTTGTTTGTTTGTTCTTTTTTTTATAGCAAAAAACAACATCACGCATGTCTCTGATGTATTCCAACCAATTAGACTCCTTTTCCTCCAACCTCTCTTTCCTTCTCACCACTTTCCTGACATACACACACTGTAACTCTCAAAAATTGGCAATAGATGTACCCATGGAGGTTTTAGAAGCCTTTTATCATGCCAAAAACTCCACTGGGAATCATTCAGATGGACTGCTGTGACTAAAACATGTTGATAATGGCTGCGTCACACACAGTATAGCTGGAGCAGAGGACCAGAGGGGCCGGGGGGATATTCGGATGACTGGATGGGCGAATGAATAGATGGCTTGATGGCAAAAATGTATCAGTGGTGTATGAGTGGTGAGGTGAGACAGAGGAGGTCACTACTGAAATCCCAAGAGGTGCGGTCAAGACCAGATGGCATTTGTCTGTGGATGTGAGACCAGGCTGTGACAGCAGGGAAACACACGCACACACACACACACACACACACACACACACACACACACACACACACTCACACACTGAGTTTTGGTAGGAAAAACTCAATGGAAAATGTCAATTCAATCAGTGTTTTTGAAAGTGTCCACAATACCTGTACAAAACTGTACAATGAAGTATTATTTGAACGGTGTAATTTTGAACATCACAACAACCAACTCAAACCACTAGACATCTAGTCCTCCTCAACAGATGTTTTTAACAAATATTGGCATGGCAACCTTCTCTGATGCAAGTGTAACAGAAGGGAGCTTTCATCACTCGCTGGGCCTCGGTATCGTCCCTTTTTAATTACAAGGCCATCACCAGCCAATCACGGTGGTTATTTACATAAGCAGTGCTACATGCCCTCCTCCCCAATTCTGGAGCCAGACAAACGTTGCCTAAACAGTAGGTAGTTTTACTTTGCTAGTTTATATACTTTAGCGTTAATTATTATTATTCTGTTCATTTTATGCCATCCTGTATCACAGGGGACTTTAGGCGGGTTGGAGCAGAGCTTTGCTAGAAAGTGGCTACAGCAGCTAACCTTGCTCACCTTTTTAAGAACGCTGCTGTTTTGCTTACCGGGTTTTGCCCTACTGCGCTGTGTCACCTGCCGGGCTTTGCTGTACCTGTTGCATTGGTCTATAGTGTCTGACGCTGCTCTTGACAGCACTGCGTCCCTGCTCTGTGCTGTTTTTAGTTGTTTGGTTTTGCCTTTTCTTATTTCCCCTTTTTTGTGAATTGAAGCCTGGTTAACTGTGTTCCCTGTCCCGGAAGGAGCTGCTACGCCTAGGTGGTGGGGTTTGGTGCCTCCTGGTGTTGGCGTCTCCCTTTGTGTGCTGTGTGGTTTGGTGTACCGCTGGTTCGGAACCCTCACGTGTGTTTGCGTGTGTGTGAGTGATTTTGTGCCCACGTGTGATCAGGGTGCCCCCTCTTTTTGGGATCCTCACCTTTGCTGGCCTACCCCCCCCACTGGTAAGCCACAGCCCTGCACATCTTTCAAATAATCGTATATGGCTCTTTTATTAGTAGTAATGATCTTTGAACCACTGTTTTGAATACTGATTGTTATAAAATGAATTATTTGTAATGGAACCACATCTCCTGCTCATGATGAACCTGCGTTTCCTCTGAATTCTTGACACTGTGTTGGCAAAATTTATTCTTTAGGTGAAATTCCTAAGGTGGCGTTGTTGTGCTGTTACTAATACTATTGGTTAATGTCCTTGTAAACTCCTAACCACACCCTTCTCCCGCCACACAAGGCATGCTCTTTCATTGCTGATTGTGTCTCCATCAGTTGTAAGAATTTGCGCCGCTGGGGTGGGAGTTGGCTGAACACATGTATAATCAGAGGCTGGGTTAAACAAGGTGGTGGAGGTCACTCTCAGCAGCTTCATGCCTTCTCTGATTGGTCAAGGAGTGTCCCTGTTTGGATGTTTTTATGGGCCAGGTCCCCGCAATCAGCTTTCCCAGAGCGAGACACACATGGAGTGACTCAGTCTATAATGGTAAGTATCAAGGTAAAAATGCATAAATCAAGGACACTTGATTGAGACTAACCAGAGGTAGGCACTAAAGCAGTGACACCATCTCATTGCTAAGTGCTTAGATTTGTCTATTTAAGAGATGAGTAAGTAATGAGCGGTAGGTATTCTTGAAAGCTTACATGTATGTTCTCTAAAGATGCAGCCTTTTTCATCCTCTTCTTCCTCCATCCTCTCATCTAGTTAGTCCTCTTCATCTTCATCAAACGGAAGATGTTCTGCTCCGTCATATTGACGGCCGTCCCAAAGCTCTTATTTCTGAGGATGGATCTCCGAGGAGCCATGAGCGAGGACGCACGAGAACAGCCTTCCAGGAAGTGTGTTAGTGGTTGACACGCCCCCTCATTGTTCATCAGTTATGTGATTGGACGCTGCAGCTGATCGAACTGACTGACTGGAGTTTCATACCAGAGTGAAGACAGATCACAGATTAAACTCTAGTTTATATTTGATTAATTTTCTGATTCACCATCTGGTTTAAATATATGTTCATTGTAGACTGAACAACATAAGGACCACAAACAACTTTCTTCATTTATTAGAAAGATTTGTCTTTTCATGATCTGATATTTCCCTCAATAACTTTTATTATGGATACAATTAAAGTCAGAGAGAGCTTTTTACATCATTTATCATCATTTCATTCAGTCACGTGAGGCTGATCATTCCTGAGTCTCTGGTTTGATGAGTTATATCATTTAAGTTTAACCTGAAACATTGAGCCTAATAAATTAATTCCAGTGTTCAAGAGAAACCATAATCATATTCTGGGTTATTTATTAATGACGTCACAATCTGAGTTTCAAAACGTACAGACGCAAATAATTCATAAATAAGACAAACACATGCTGCCGGTAGAAATCGGTCCTGTGCCTATAAACAGGACACAGTATAAATACCACAGACTGTGTATAAATACTCAATGCAGTTTGTTAAAGAGGTAACAGGCTACAGAGAGAAAACACCTCTACAGTGATGATTACTGTGTGTCTTTATTAGTTGTTAGTATTATTAGTTACAATTATTAAGTACAGTGATCATTACTGTGTGTCTTTATTAGTTGTTAGTATTATTAGTTACAATTATTAAGTACAGTGATGATTACTGTGTGTCTTTATTAGTTGTTACTATTATTAGTTACAATTATTAATTACAGTGATGATTACTGTGTATCTTTATTAGTTGTTAGTATTATTAGTTACTATTATTAAGTACAGTGATGATTACTGTGTGTCTTTATTAGTTGTCAGTATTATTAGTTACTATTATTAATTACAGTGATGATTACTGTGTGTCTTTATTAGTTGTTAGTATTATTAGTTACTATTATTAAGTACAGTGATGATTACTGTGTGTCTTTATTAGTTGTTAGTATTATTAGTTACTATTATTAAGTACAGTGATCATGTGTGCAGACACAAACTATCAAAAGTCTCTCCAGCTGTTAAAGCCGACTGACAGCTGATCAGCTGTGATCAGAGGCCGCCGTCATCAGAAACAAACGTTGCTTCACGTGACGCTTCAGAGGAAAGGACGTCTCATTAAAAGATATTTCCTTGTTTCCTCTCTCCTCACATAGTTTAGAAAGGACGCAAGTGAGGGAAACGGGGATGCAATTAAGAGACTTGGGATGTACCCATAGTCTTCGGCGCAGCCTTCAACTTCAACCTAGTTGTCAGGATGTCTCTATCTAATAATATGCCAGTTCTAGAGTAAGTAACACCCTTTAATGAGGTAAATGTAGTCCATTTGTATTTTTGGTGATTTATAACAACAAAATACATATTGTCATCACACCCACAAACTCCTCTGCATGCCTCAACTGATTCTCTCCAGCCTGAAAAAAGACAACAACCACATGCTCAAAAACAGTTTTACTATAGAAATGAATGACATACAATGTCACAAACCAGTGATGTCATGCACATTGAATCTTACCTGTCCATCGACTTCCTCAATCTGGCATCCAAAGATGATGCCTGAAGAGCTGGATACTGCTCTACAAACCGTACGATCGTGAGATTAAGTGTATTCCACCTGGTTCTCACATCAAGCACCATTGCATGATCTGCGAGATCTTTAAACAGATACATTATGGTGCCCAGATAGCTCATTTGGTCGGTAAGTTCTTACCATAACGTTTCTCCATGTTTGATGAGGTGCTATTACTATTACTTTTATTCCCAGTTTTGCCTGATATCACTGTTCCACATTTGACGCATTTTTACCAGATGCCACAGGTATATAACGGTGTAAAAAGGCATATTTTGGACTGTTCTGGTGGCCTCTCATCATGCCCGCATCATTTTGTGCCGCAAATGCACTCGATTTCACCTCACCCCTGGTTTTAGCTGCTGGGATAGTGGACCAATCACACAACGCATTAAATGTAAGAGCGCTTGTGATGATTGGCTGCAATCAAGCTTTTAGATCTAGGCACAAAAAACAATCAATTGCAAGTAACGTTTGACTGGACGGCTTACGATACTGCTTGGTTCTTGTTTTTTTTTAGGTCGATACCGTAAAGGTATCCAGTACCGGTACCCAACCCTAGTCAGCGAGGGGTTTTTGCCTCGTAGAGTTTCCACAGTTTACATTACTCCGGTTATTCCACTTTTCGCTATTCCCGCAACCAGGGGATGGCAGACAGACAGTACAAGTGAGGCTTATAAGGAACTAATCTTAACACTAATGGTGTCATTATTCTATAGCAATTACATTGTGCAATCAAAAAGTACTTCATAATAATGAGTTAAAGCAGATAAGGTATATATTGCTACTTTAATTAAATATCCAAGTAAAAGTGAAAAGTGAAGTGAAAGCTAAAATGTTGTTACCCAAAAAATGACTTAAAGCGCTTTGAGTTGTTGGAAGACTATAAAAGTTCTACACATATAAAAGTACAACTCTATTTACCATTGCCCTAAAGCATCCCCTGCTTTATGATCTGTTTGACTCTAAATGGACCATAATTTACTAAATGAACATCATGCTGTATTGAAGAAGACTTGAAACTAGAGATTGAGACCATAAACTCATGTTTACAATGTTTACTGAGGGAATAAATCAAGAGAGAAGTAGAGTCATTTTCTCGTAGACTTCTATACAAACAGAGGAGTCGCCCCCTGATGGACATTAGAGAGAATTAAGGCTCTTCCGCATTGGCTTCACTTTTCAGAACCGGAGGGTGCCACCTGAGCCCAAACTGTTTCCTTAAATTGCTTTAATTTCTGTCATATACATGCTGACTGGAGTTTACGTTTCTCCTTAAAGTACTTCTCAGATCTCCACTTTTTTACTGACTAATGACATTACAGCACATTCTCATGCACCTGCACAGTTCCCTTCCTATTGATATATCAGCAACAGTAATGTGAGTTGCTTTTTCCTCTCAGTCATCAATAAGCTGAATGCTTTCTTACCATTACAACAGGATTAACATATAAATGCTTCTAGGTTGTAGCAATCTTATTTCTTGCCTTCTCTAACTTAATGTATTTTGATTCTTACTGTTGAATGGAATCACATTGTCTGCTTTTACCTGTGGGGATAGGAAAAAGAAATATACTGGCAAACAGGCCCTAAAATGCGAGGTACATTACTTATCGTGTTTTCTCGCTGCTCCTCTGCTCCACGCTGCCTCACACACTTTCATGAAATATTCCTGATAAATAAATCAGTGCCCACACAACTCGCACACACACAGAAACATGCAAGACACACTGTCAACATCCTGATTCCATTGCCCTCTGGACTGATTTCACGCTCATGCATAATGCATTAGCTAAATGCTTAAGTTGAATTATTAGGATGTTTTATTCAGGAAGGGGCCTCTTCTCTCCCCGTTAAGGACGGCCGGTTCGGGAGGGCGAGGTGCCTAAGCGCAGGGGCACCGTGGAACATGATTTGGATTAATTAGTAATGGTGAGTGTAAGGTGCTGGAGATGTAACATTAATGCAGACAGGTTGAGGGCTACGACGCTTGCAGCTGCTTCCTCTTATCTGGAAGAGTGGAAAGGATGCCAGGGTTCAGAATTGTATCCTCAGGTCAGAGGACCAATGTATAGCGACATATTATAAACTGAACAGTAATGTTCTTTTATTTCATTACTTTTCATTAGACATGGACCTGTGCAGGGGTCATAAATCAGTAGTTGTCCAATCAATGCATTCAACCAGCTAACGTTCACTCTATATTTTTGAATTGTCATCCTTATCATGCGTACTTGGTATCAGGGAAGCTTAAATGTCATATGGGCTTAATCAGGACTGGTCTAGCAGCCCCTTTATTTGTAAGGTACCATACCAGCAACAAACAAATGCCAATATTACATACACATGACTCAAGTGTGCTTCCAACATGAAAGTATGTTGGCATTTCACTGATCCATATTCAAACAACACCGAAGACATCTGCAGAACAACTCCAAACTTCCAAGCTTTTTTCCTCATAATCCAATTTCCGCTCCTCAAACAAAATATCAGTGCAAAGCTCTGCTATATCACTTTATCATGTGTGTAACACACACACACAAAATGTGTGCAGGCAAGTTCCATCAGGAACACAATGACTAGAGAGCAAATAAAGTTTACCTTTCCACCTCTGGGTTCTAAGCTCTAGCATCTGCTGCCTCTTCTCTTTTGGAGCAACGGCGGTTATGAAGGCACAAGTCGTCCTTGGTCACACTCCCCGGATCAATGTATCTTAAAAATGAATCCCTCTGTTTTTATCCTTCATTTGTCTTCCGTTGATTTCCGTTGTTTAGACATACTGCCGTATTTCCTTATTCTCACATTGCATGTGTTTTGTTTTTCCTCAAAGACAATTGAACCTTCTGTAAGAAGGCCAGTCTACCACTGACTCATGAGAGCTGGGGACTGGATGCAGTTGAATACACATTCCTCAGCAATTCATTGTGCTTAGAAAACACTCAGTCCTAGCAAGACTGCATTAAGTTCTATTGGTTACTCAGCAACTTTGCTCATGAATACATTACATTACAATCATTTAGCAGACCCTTTTATCCAAAGTGACTTACAATAAGTGCATTCAACATTGGTATTCAAGAAAACTACTTGTCACCAGAAGTCATAAGTGCATCTCCTTGTTTACGCAAGCATCTAAGAGCATAAACCAGAGCAAAAGTACAGTGTAGAAACAAACTAATATGAATTCAATAAGTGCAACAAACTAATACGAATAATAATATAATAGTGCTAAGTGGAAGGCTCTAGGTAATACTTCTTGAAAAGGTGAGTTTTCAGCCTGTGCCGAAAGATGGGCAGCGACTCTGCTGTGCTGACGTCAGTGGGGAGTTCATTCCACCACTGTGGGGCCAGGACAGAAAACAGCTGTGACCGGGTCGATTGGCCACAGGGACCTCTGAGCGACGGGGCAACCAATCGCCCCGAGGCAGCAGAGCGAAGTGGTCGGGCAGTGGTGTAGGGCTTGACCATGGCCTGGAGATAGGAAGGAGCTGTTCCTTTCACTGCCCTGTATTCTAGCACCAGAGTCTTAAACTGGATGCGAGCTCTTACATGGAGCCAGTGTAGAGAACGGAGAAAGGAAGTTGTGTGGGAGAACTTGGGGCGATTGAACACCAGGCGAGCTGCGGCTTTCTGGACAAGCTCCAGAGGTCTGATGGCCGACGCCGGGGCTCCGGCGAGTAGAGAGTTGCAGTAGTCCAGGCGGGAGATGACAAGAGCCTGGATGAGCACCTTCTTGCTCTTCGGTGGAGGGTGGAGAGGAGAAGGTCAGTAGCAGTATCAGGGGATAGGAGAGAGAAGGATTCAGGGTCAGGGAGGGCCGAGGTAACAGAAGAGGAAAAAACTGCAGGAGAGAGGGAGCGGAGATGACTACGGGTAGAAACCATGTGGGTAGGTGGAGGAAGTAAGGGGGGAGAGGAGAGGGAGTAGGACATGAAATAGTGGTCAGAGAGCTAGAGGGGAGTGACAGAGAGGCTAGCAGTAGAACACTGTCTAGTGAAGATAAGATCCAGCTGGTTGCCGGCCTTGTAGGTAGGAGAAGAGGAGAGGTAAAGGTCAAAAGAGAGGAAGGAAAGAAGAGGTTCTAACTTATCAGTCTGGATGTTGAAGTCGCCGAGCAGGATGAGTGCAGAGCCATCGTCATGGAAGTGCAAGACTAATGTGTCGAGCTCCTGCAGGAACTCACCAAGAGGCCCTGGTGGGCGATACACAACAGCAATGGTGAGCTTGACTGGATAAGTGACAGTAACAGCATGAAATTCAAAGGAGCATGGAGAGAACTGTGGAACAGAGACAAGAGAGTATTTCCATTTTGGGGAAATTAGCAGGCCAGTACCACCTCCTCGCCTCTCAGCTCTGGTAGTGTGAGAGAAAGAGTACACATCTGACAGAGCTGCAGCTGTGGTGTCTTCTGGTGTGATCCAGGTCTCAGTTAGAGCAAGAAAGTTGAGGGAGAGCAAGGAAGCATAGCCTGAGATGAACTCAGCTTTTGGCACTGCCGACTGGCAATTCCACCACTTGCTTGCCATGAGCTGCGACAGTAGGATAGATGAGGTTAGTGGGGTCACAGCACCTGGGAGTGGCCCAATGTCTACATGACCACCGGACAGAGGAACGGACAGAATATAGGATGCAAACACATGGCAGTCAATAGAAACAGATTACTGACCCGCAAGTACATGCTCAAGAAGTTGAGCTTGATGAAGTCGAGCTTGATGAAGTCGCCCTAGCCTTCGTTTTCCTGATGCTTGGAAGCTGACGCTTTCAGCCTCCAGCAGTGCTCAAGGACAGCAATCTACTGATTGCTCATTGTCTGCCAGGAGTGCAAGCCCCTCCCTGGCAATTAGCAAAGCAATTCACCAGGTGAGACTAAATCACACCTGCCTCAGACAAGCAGAAACTCCCAAAGTACTAACAACTGAGGCAGGCCTAAGTACAGCTAAAGACAACTTGTAAAAGCAAGAACAAAATACTTATTCTATTCTAGGTGAGTCAGTAGTTCAGTGTCCTGCCAAAAGAACAGTTGGCCCACATTTCGCCCCCCTTGCCATAGTTCCGTCCTAGGCAATTGTCTAGTTGACCTATATGGACAGACGAGTTTAATACTGCTTTATGTTTTCCAGCCTGCCAAGGAATATTAGAATCTTTAATGCAGCAATGTCGATTGGTTGGTTGATCGGCCAGTCCACTACTGTGGTTCAGATTGAAATTACTCTAAAGTTATTGGATGGATTGTCATGACATTAATTAGAGGCATTTTGAAGTTGAATACAGAAGCCCAGTTGAAAGCATTTCAGCATGGTACAGCGTCTCGAGTGCAAAGAGCAAAAACAAGCTTTTCAATTTACAAGTCACAGAAACAACAGAAAAGCAATCATTTGACACTTGTTTCAACTCAGTACTCGCTCTCTCAGTCCGGAGTTCTGGAAGTTCCGGAAGGTCTGACTGGTGCTGCGCAAATCATTCACTCACCCACAAGTTTCATGCCACAGTCATGAATTAAAGTTTGTACCTTTTTAGTGGTTTATTACTGATCAATCATGAAATAAGTTTGTAATTAGTGTTTAGAGCAGAGGTCTTCAACAGGGGGTCCGCGACCCCTAGGGGTCCGCGGAGGTACTGCAGGGGGTCCGTGAAATCTTTGTCCCAAACATGAATCTGTCCATTATTTTAATAGTTCAGTATTGCATGCAAGATAACAGGTATGTTTATGCATGGCAGTGGTACTAATAGGTCATCACTCATTTTTGTTTCCACATTTATGTTTAAAATAAAAATGTCAATTTGAATAGCTTGTATGCATGATTATCATACAAGGTATGTTTATAAATGGCAGTAGCACAGCCACCATACTCACTGTACCTTTAAAATAAAATCATGAATATATGAACCTGTGTATTATTTGAATAGCTTAGTATTGAATGCACAAAAACAAGGTATGTTTATACATGGCACTAGGCCCAGTTTAATATAAAACACAATTTTATACAATATACTCTATATATAATACAGGGTCCCTGCTCCATCTCTTTATCAGTTTGGGGGTCCTTGGCCTGTAAAACGTTGAAGACCCCTGGTTTAGAGTTATGTTCTTTACCTTAGAGTTCGTTTAAGTTGTTCAATGCTGCATGCGGTCAGTTGGTCTCATTTGCTACTGCTGGAGTTGGCGACTCCGCTAACATTATTCACTGTTGACCGACTTGATGACTTAGGCGACTTGGAAACCGACTCGCTTGTGAGCGACAAATACGAACCTAAACTAATAAGTGGTGTCTGCTTAAATCCATGTATTTTGGGATAGAATGACAGGATGCAACGACGACAAAAAGAAAAAAGAAAAAGGCCTCTTGAAAAAACAGGAGTAAAAAAACTAATTTCTCTTAATGGGGAGACTCTCTTATCATTTCTGCTGTTGTGGGATCGCTGTAGGTATTTGATAAACTAGAAACATATCTCAAATGTCTAAAATAACAGAATGTAATTAATGTATTACCTCAATAAAAGGTATTATTTCATCAATGTGTGCAGAGGCGTGTATAGGTACAATGAAGGGAGAGAAGTTAAATGAGCCCGACCCGAGCCCCAATCTTCTCAGCACGTTGTCTGGCTCATGCTGAGTGTCACCACTCACAACCGATTGGCTTCATGTGCATTTATACTTTGCCACATGGATAATTGCTTTGAGACGCATAAAAGTGCAAATGTCACTCAGATGCAAAACTTAATGGCAGTGTTTACGCGTAAAAAGACGCACACACACACTTGCTCTATCATTTTCAGCCACATTGACCATGAAACACATTTTTTATTGTTTACACTATTGAGGTATAAAAGGTTTAATTTTTCACTTTATAACAATATCAGTATTGTTTTTGTACAAGGCCATTCTTGGCTTCCGCACACAAGACACAGATTAAAGACTGGGGGAATTATCTTCATGCATTAAATGTGCACGTCAATATACTTTTTCTTTTTACTTTGTATTGAATACTTTTACACAGAATGCAAATATTACGCGCCAAAAAAAACCAAGGTAAGGAACCAGGAAAATCTTTTTGAGTTCACACACCGCGAATAAAGGCATCAACCAACCACGTTGTGTGGAACAGCCATATTCAATATGTACATTACAGTGTACAACAACCTGGAGGCTAAATAGTCTGAACCAAGACCCAACTTTGTTAATGCTTTCAACCTTGACAAAAGCAACGCATACCAGATCTGCTTCTTCTGTTTTTTTTCCTTTCACAATAAAAGCCCAAGACATACACACTGCGTAGCTCACCGTTAATTTGTGTTTATTTGTCATGCCTGGTGTGTTAAGTCCTTAAGAAAAGAATAGTCACTCAAAGCAGCTGAGGCCAATAATATCCTGACTAAAGTAGCATAACAAGGACACCAATGAATGATATTATTACTTTTCTCATTGAGTATCAAGAAAAGTAATATCATTTTAGGGGAGATATACATTATTACCATTTCCAGTGAGTCCAACACTGCTGGAATTCTTGAGATGTTTGTCTGAATTAGTAAACTGTTGAGGAGGTGTGGTGCAGTATCATCATTATAGGCAGTGTAGAATAGGGATGCACCGATCCACGTTTTTCACTTCCGATACCGATACAGATATCTGAGGTTTAGTATCGGCCGATACCGATCTGATACCGATCTAATAGAGAAAAACAGTGCTGAATCGATTTAAAAAACGCAGCCGACGCTACGCGCCCCCAGGTTGTCCATCGCTTTTCTCATGTTGCTGGCGTTGTCCCTCAGAATCACGTGGATTTTGCTCAACGGAATTTGCCACTTGTCAAACATTTCCTTCAGGCTAGCTGCTATCGCTTCGCTGGTGTGTGACCCACGAAAGTTTGTTGCATTTAATATTGCACTGTGTGGCACAAAAGTTTCATCCAGCCAGTGTGCTGTTAAACTTAAAAGTGACACAGGGGAAACGTCGGAGCTCCAGATGTCTGTCGTGAAACTTATCGATTTGACATCTTTTATCTCCTTCAATATGTGTTTGCACACTTTACCGTGCAGTTCAGGTAGCGCCGTCTCCGACAAATATTTTCGGCTTACCATGTCGTAGCGTGGTTCCAGGTGGTTAACTAGCAGCCGGAATCCCTTATCCCCGACAACTGAGAGCGGCTGCCCGGTTCCAGATGGCTGATCCTTTCGCTCGCTCCATTTTGAAAACAATCTATGCGGCCAGTTCGCTAGCGCATGACGTTACGCAGAGCACAACGCATATAATTGGACTGAATAGATTTGCCTTTATGGATCGGTCACATTGTCACCGATACCCGATCTAGAATTTTTTCCTATATCGGGACCGATACAGATATTGATATCGGATCGGTGCATCTCTAGTGTAGGATTATACACTGTTGAAAGAGTCTGTGATGTCATTACCTTAAAGCAAATGCAGCTGATGGCTCTGAAGGTGGATATATTAATATCCATAATTATTTCTTTATAGGCCCCAATACTCAGCAGATTACAATAATTATGTTATCAATCAAAAAATGCCTGTTGGTGTGATAGCCCAGTGTGTGTGTGTGTGTGTGTGTGTGTGTGTGTGTGTGTGTGTGTGTGTGTGTGTATGCGTGTGTGTGTGTGTGCGTGTGTCTCTGTCACTCACTAACTGAATCCCCTTAGGGGTCAGTATGTTAGGCTGCACTCCCATTGCACAATATGGTACAATTGACAAATTAGCATGGAGTATGACCACACCTGAACACACACAATCTGTTGCACCTATGTTAACGTGGGAATACACCCTCTCTCCCTGGGTGTGTGTGTGTGTGTGTGTAGCAGTCAAAGGTCCAACAGATGGTCAGGTCAGTGTTGCATATGCTCTGCCCCCACTCTTCCAGTGGGGAAATATAAAACACGACTCCATTTACAACTTCATTTACACCACAGATCCCTCTGCTTACCTGGGGGCATTAGCAGCAGATGCTAGTTTGAGCATTTTTTAATCACACCAATAATAATCACTCCCAGAGGGTATTGTTGCAAGACATTGCACATTAAGGTCATATTACACATAAATTGATGGATGTGTTGTATTTGTTAGGACACATTCAGCTGCTCAGACATTCATGGCTCCACTGGTGGGTCAAGAAAAGAAACACCACATGACAATAAAACAAACGAAAATAAAAGTA
The DNA here is from genome assembly GCF_023349555.1 of Cebidichthys violaceus. Lineage (NCBI taxonomy): Eukaryota > Metazoa > Chordata > Actinopteri > Perciformes > Stichaeidae > Cebidichthys > Cebidichthys violaceus. Next base: position 4,123,281 of record NW_027176372.1, read on the forward strand.
AATATAATGGATACAGTATTACAATATTAATATCAGTAATAAACATGTATTCAGCACTTTTCCAATTTAAGTTACACAGTGCTTTGAGGAGGTAAATCAAGATAACAAATACATTTGAATTGAGATTACAATAAATTTAAATTTAAAGTGCAAAAAAAAAAACAACATCAAGGAACCAATAAAAAAACGAGTTAAGAGGCCACATCCCCACTTGTGGCCTTATGAGCCTCTAATGTTGTTTATAAAGAACAAATGTGATAACACTGTTGGGCCTCTGTTTTACTGAATAAAGACCCACAAATGCACCCGGGAAGCAATGTGTGTGAGTTTGAGTCCTACACCATAGATGACAAAATTATTGACAAAGATAAGGCTGTTTGCCAACCTGCTCTTAGTCTTCAACAACAGGAAATGATGAGAACCCTCCTGCTAGCTTACCACCCAAATGACGGCAGTAGCTCAGTCATGTTTGACGGGAGTGGAAGACTTTTGTTGCTGCCCTACATGCCAGGAGGCATAAAGGGCAATGATGATGATGAGCTCAGTCATGCAGCAGTAGACTGCAAGCTGGAGAGGTGCCAGTTCGCCTCCTGGGGACTGCTGAGGTGCCTTTGAGCAAGGCAAAGAACTCCCAAACACCCATCCTAATACTAGGATGGGTTTAATGCAGAGGGTAAATTTCAATGCTTTGCGCTGTGTTTTCTTCGACAGTGTGTGTAACGTCAGCTGTACAATCTCATCTGACTGCCACACTTATCTTCAGGACCCTCACCAGACGGCCAATGCTAGTAAAATAGCAAGTTTTATGTGCAAACATATGCGGCCCTTTGGCATTGTTTCAGGAAAAGGTTTTCAGGATATTGACAGAACTGGAACCACAATGTAAAATTCTATGGCACACCACAATCTCAAGACACATAGTGCAGTTGTATGGCACCACACGGGACAAAGACTATTTTCCTCTAGTGATGCACATTGCTCGGTGTGGGTAGGGGGTATTGCTTTTGAATAAATATTAACAAATTACTAGGGCTACATGTATTATAATTCATAGAAATATTTTTCCCATTATCTTATTTTCTCATTGCCATGGAACACACACACACACAATCTGTTGCACCTATGATAACATGGGAATGCACCCTCTCTCCCTGGGTGTGGAAATAGTTTTGGTGACCCCCACATGTTTTCTGTAGTGCAACATAAGGCCAAAGTTTCTCTTTGACTTTGAAAAAAAAACTACTGAGTAAGACAAACTAGATGTTGTAATTAAATGGTAACACAGGTTCATTCACTCCAACATTAGCCCCGTTCACACAGCCTGTTCAAGGGGGGACAGTTGCTCCGTTATTCTGCCTTGCTATTCTGTATGCAGGGTACGGAGGAGTAGCGCACGGGGGGGGGGGGGGGGGCACCACTGATCTGGCAGCAGAGGAGATAGCAGCAGTAACATGCAGAAAACCGAGAATGGCAGCTAATTGGGAAGACAACAAGGTGCTGGAGCTCCATATTCAGTTAAACCATCATTATTGTTTATGATGTAAGTTGCTGCCCGACGCGTATGTATTCCTCACACTGGACACTAACGTTGCGGTGGTTAACATCACGCCTCGTTCGCCCCTCATGATGCCGGTGTGCTAGCTGAAATCACACGGGAGCAGCATCATGCTGCCGTTGTTTGGTTCAGTGTGAAAAAGCAAAGCCAGCGTAACTGCTGATCTTTTTTCACGGCAGTATTGCAGAATCTCTGTGTGAATGGGGCTATTGTGGGACACAGCGATCATCCCAGACTCTGTTGGACCTCTGTTGGAGTCTTTGAACTTGTTCTCATTATTTCTTTTCAGTTAACTGCAGGCGGGCCACAGATTAAGTGTGATTTGTGATCAAATATATACAAAGCCTGGGAAGTATCATGAAGAAAAATACAACTAATTTGTGTTCTTGTTTTAATGGCCTGTTGTTTTGGCTTGAAACGCTTGCTTTCAAGCTTTGTCTCTAACTCTCCTCCCCACCCAAACTAAACCACCCCTTAATGAAAAATGTAACAGTGGCTGTTTTGTTTACACAGGGGTGTGAACACTTTTGCAATGACCTACACAAAATGAAAAACACTCTTGTTTCTTATCAAATGTGAACTTTGTTGGTAACACATTACAGACTTTGTAGAGAAAAGTGATAAACTCAACAGAAATTAAGGGTAGTGATCAACGACAGGTATGTGTGTGACTCCACCAACTACATCTGCACAAATTGACAGACATTGGGTACATCCCAAGTCTCTTATTTGTCATTTCCTCGCATGGTTTCCTCCATGCATCCCTGGTGGGAGGGACTAAGACGCAAGGAAAGGACGCAAGTGAGGGAAATGGGGATGCAATTAAGAGACTTGGGTTGTACCCATCGTCTTGCGTGGGGAGGTAGTCTAGTGAAGCAACACAGCTACTGTTTCTTTTTGTCCGTAAGCTGTGGCTTTGTGCCCTTGTTCGGACACGAGAACAGAGGCAAAGTATACGAACCATAGAATAAACAGGAATTAAATAATCATTGAACAAAAATGATCAAAGCCCAGAGCACACAGTACAAATTGGATGACTCCGGAAATATAGGAACAGAATACACTGACGACAAGAAAAAGTTAATCTAGGCTGTGGCCTTTTCTGGAGCTCAGCCAGATTTTCACACTGGGATGCAGCTAGTTGAAGGCAGCGGGTGACAGATGAAACAGAAACATCACTGCATATTCATTACGCCTCTGATCTCTATTTGTGTGGTGTTGATTAACTTATGTATGTTCCCTCTGTGTGGGTGTGTGGATGTGTGTCCTTTGAATTTGCACTTGTACATGAATCATTTATCATAATATCACGTGACGCTTCTTTTCTGTCACCACCGCCACCACCAGAGATAAAATGTTGAACTGTTAAAGTTTCTTTTTCCAAAAAGTCCTTGGTGAATGAGTTTTTCTGTCCAGGCGAGGGCGGTTTACGAACACGGATGTGATAAATTACTTTTTGGCGTGTTCGATGTGGGCCTAACATCACTCTCAACAACTTTGACATTTTTTTTTAAAGAATAAGAACAGCAAACTCATCATTGAAACCTAAGTGCAGCATAATGATGGGCCTCCCTCACTCCCAATAATGACCAGTGCTGCTGCCATACAGTCCACAATGTATTTATTTACACGGTTGATGGTAGCAGTAAGCGTCAGAGTGAGTCTGGCCCAACACAATAAACATTACAATCTTCAATTACATACTAATTTACCTAATCCAAAAGAAAATACAGGCAGCTAACCTAAACAGGAGAAAACAAAGTGAACTTCTCACCGCTCCACCACCGGACTGCCCTTAGGCTATAAACTACAAGTTGCCCCTCCGATCGGTCAAATAGCGATCAACTCAGGCCTCATCAGTCCCCAGTCCAGTCAAAAAACACGGACACAATGTAAACAGCACCACCCTCAGGCAGGGAGGTACACAGCACGCATGTCCATTATATTATGACGCTCTAAGTCATAACACCAGTTCAACCTCTTTACGAATGATCTTACAAATCCGAAACCTCTTTTTTTTTTATCCAATCGCAGCGGAAAGATGTATAAGTGAAGTTCTGATGCCTTTCGCCTGTAGATTGTCGGTTACTTTGTTCCTTGTCTGGTTATCTGCCTCTCGACTGCCACAGCTAAAGCTCTGTGAACATGTAGCGCTTTGGCTACTGCTGTTGGAAGTCCAGTGTCGGGGTTCATTTAGATTAATGAATTATTTTAAAAGGTGTGCCCTCAGGTAGGACAAAAACAACCAAAGTCCAGTTTTTCAAACACCCATTTATGAATAATCTGACATCCGAGTCGCCTGAGCTTTGTAGTGTTACCTGCTCCCGGTGCCTGACGGTGGGCATGCCTCTGCTGAGCTCAGCATCACTTCCCTGGAGAAGCCTCACAGAGATAAACAGAGAGGCTGCATTTCATCTGGCATTTCTGTCCTGTTTTATGCAAAAGTATACTCGTTAATCGTTAACGCTATTATAGAGTTATTTGGATAAATATAGGTTGAATAAAATAAAGAAATAGGGGAACATTTGATGTAAATGATTAAAAATGATTGAAAAGTATTTTGTACAAAAGGGCCAGATTTAGTGGTGGACGTAGTGCATATGATTAGGGAAACACTTTGATAAATGTATTAAATAATAATCAACAAAAAATGGTATTTGCAATATTTTAGGAAGGCTTTTGTTCAATGAAATAAAGAGGCGTTTGGAAAAATGTCTATGTCTACTATGTATTCATTTCTAATGCCTGCCAAGTTTTGATATTTTTATTTCATTTCAATTCAGTGATTTGGACTTTTGAATGCATTTGCCTGCAAACAGGTTCTCATGAAATTAAATGACATGAAATGAATACTTGATGTTTTACAGAAGAAAGTATGTGAGTCACACACTTTCCCAAAGTTTGAATGATTTGTCCAAAATTCTGTCAGAAATTTTGCTTCAGCATTCATAGAAGCATATTAAGATCTACTCTCTGATTCTCGTAGCCCCCCCCCCCCCCCCCCCCTGCAAATTCTGGAGCCCGCTTGAGACACCAGACATCTTCATCAACTCATCATTCTATCAGCCTCATCAGCCACCACTGTCTGGACTCCAGACAGTGCTCAGGGCAGACGCCCCTCCATTACAAATCTCCCTGTAGAGTCCAAGCACCAAAGACTCTGTCAAGACTGTACCATCACATATCATCTGCTAATAATAAACTATTATCTATTCTTCATCTGACTCGCCTCTCCTGATTGTGATCCTATTATTCAATATAAATACTGATAGCAATTTGAATGTCTTTAATGTTGTTGCATTTGCAACACTTGTAGATGTCGGAGGTCAAACTTACGTTTGTTTGAACATACTCTGCAGTCTAAAAAGGCCAGAAAAGCGTTATACAAGTAGCCTACAGTCCGTTTACCATTTACACCACTTTACCGTACCGGACCAAGCCCTTTACCTCTCCTTCACACACACTCACACACTGATGGTGGTGGAGCTGCCATGCAAGGTTGCTGGTCTGCCCATCGTGAGCAACTTAAATTTCATTGTCTTGCTCAAACTTCTCCGTTTTTTTCTCGATGTCTTTTTTTTTTCTTTCTCTCCCCTATTCTCTTCCTCTTCACTCAACCCCTCACTATCTCCCTCCCTCACCACCCTCCGTAAACACAAACGTCTCTTTCAAGTAAAATGGCGTGCCATACCAGGGTTTGACAGTTCCTAGTCGTCAGCGCTTCTGTGATTCCAGCCTGGGCTTTTTTTTTTTTTTTTTTTTTTTGAAGTCACTCAGAGATAAACACATTTTTGGCTGCAGGAGGGAGAGAAGAAGGGGGAGGTAAAGTGAGAGAAAAAAAAAAGGCAAGACTTAAACAGAGAGAGAGCGTAGGAGGGAGAAAAGGACAGGCGGAAGGAATGATAGAAGAAATGTGAGTAGAGTAGTGAAGTTTGAGGCTCCCTCTGATCTGCTGCCTTTACTGATTGGAGGGAAAGACGCTTCCTGTCGACCGTCCCACATGCACAGCTGAACTGTGAAGAAAAGCAAATGACCCCTTGTTTGTCAGGTTATTCAAGTGTGTGTGTGTGTGTGTGTGTGTGTGTGTGTGTGTGTGTTGGGTGAAGGTGGCTGCTGTTGTGAATGAAACACAATATGTTCTTTGTTTCTATTATGCATGTTTCTATGAAGTAAAAAAATACTACTTCTGAGCATTATAGGCTTATTATGACACACAATGCTGGACTATAGCTCAAAATGACTTCAACATGTATTTTTATGTTGAATGGCCTTGAATATCTTATTTAAAGAAATCTCACCAAAGAAATTTACACACAGAAAGACGTATTCATTGATTGTTTTGTTGAAGGATAAAAACAGTGAAAAGTGAGACTTGGATTCAGCCGGTTTGGTTTGCGGTACCCAACAAGCACACAAGTAAACACACGCATGCTGAAGCTGCAGTTACAGTAGTTACAGTAGAGGTGAGAGGTCATGGTCGTCTCACAGAATCCGTTGGATTGATATTCATCCTCTCATCTCGCAGCGTGGTTCCCAAAGTTAAGTCAAATGAGAACTATTCCTTTAGTGTCATTTTAGGCATAGCAGATCATGGAACATAAAGCTCTTAAATGAATTGCCAAAGCACATTCAGCAGCGGGTAACCGATCAATGCTACCACAGATCACAGAATGTACCAGATATACTATACAGACACCATGGCAACAGCAACACTGCTATTCAAATAAAAGACAGAAATCAGCGGGCACATTAATGAAGCAGTGTAGAGCCACCCTCAGCATTTGTCAGCAGAGAGATAAGAGTAATCCTGCTCAGTGTTCCCTCACTGAGGTCGGTCAGAGACTCGATGTGCTTGAAGTTCAAGCCTGTGGGAGACGGAGACTGTTGTTTGGTCTCGGTGTTGTTGATGGGCGAGAGACGGAGGGGAAAGGGCACAGAGACCCCAGGAGAGAGAGAGAGAGAGCGAATGAGAAAAGGCTGGAAGATGAAAAAAAACATCATGTGATGGAAACAGAGAGAGAGGAAGGTAATGGAGACCTTTGAACAGCAGCACTCTGGGCCCTTGAAAGGATTCTGGTGTCTCCAGAGTACTCCGTGACACTCGGCTCATGAACACACACAAACACACACACACACACACACACACACACACACACACACACACACACACTCTGTCACACACCAGCAAACAAACAGACTTCTTCACCTGAACACAGAACCCTGGCTACCAACAGAAATGATGGAGGAGCGATCCGTACATGGCAGTGGAACTAAAGCTTTAAAGTGTGGTGACTCACACTAAAACAGAAACATCCCTTTGGCTTTTCACATTTAGTGTTTTTGATTTGCTGGTTGATGGTCACAAACCATCTTGACTTTACTTGTTTGATTCTTTTATGTTAAGTCCAGGGACGTGATGGAACAAGAAGTGTATCGGCCTGAGCTGAGAGTTGTGTGGGTGTAAACCACAATACAGAACAATCAACCTCCAAAAGATAAAGTGAGCATTTTCATTTCCAGCCCCTCAGATAGGTCTGGTGTTGTCCTCATAGAGTTATGAACCTCCGGTTACGGAACTATTCTCACCTCTTATGAATTCCCATTGAAAGTATCCTTGTCTCCTAAATAATGAAACAATCTTGTATGTTTTGATCAGTAGCTTTCTTTTTCTTTTTTTGTTCTTTAAACAGCTGCTTGCTGCTGCTGGATACCAGGCTGATGAGAGCCGTGAGAGTGAACTGTTAATCTGTGGACAATGAAGCCGAAACAATGAGCTGAAAGAGACTAAAACACTCCATGTAGCTGATGGGAACTGCGGAGCAGGCAGATACATATTTGATTTGATTAGGTTTGTTAACATTTTGCAATTGACCTCGTTCGTATTTGAGGTTTTTTTCATCATTCAAAGAACTGCTTCATTTTTTTAAAAACATGGTCCCTTTGAACATAAAATGAGATCTCTTAAACATGGACGTGTCCTAAATGTACTATAAAAGACTGCAATTTTTGACAGCTTTTAAAGGACTATGTGTCGGAGACAAACTTGCTTGCGGCCGTACCTCTCTGATCTCGTCCGATCTCGGGAGCTCAGCAGAGTTAGTACTTGGATGGGAGACCGCCTGGGAGTTCCAGATGCTGTAAGCTTTTTCACTTCTCTCTGCAGAAGGCAGAGGACACTGCTGCTTTTTCACTGGAGAAATATGTGAGAAAGAGGCAAGATTGAAGAAGAGATGCATACAAAGAGGTGGGTAATGGTAAAAAGGGAAAAGAGAATCAATCAATATCATATCAATATTTTCTTAATTTTGGAATGTTAAGCAGTCATTTGATTTATTAATACTAATAATTACAGCAGCTTTAATCTTCACAATTTTAAAAAAAAGCTAATTAAATTCTGGGATCGTTTCATTTCGGTGTTTAATTTGCTGGTCGGTGTGGTGAACGCCGCAATGGACCTGACTAAGCTGACGAGGAAACACAGCTGGTTCGGTGGAGGACTGCAGCCTGGCCGCGGGGATGGTTGTCGGTCACAGCAACATCAAGTCCGCCGCTCGCATGAACAAAGCTTATATTTGTCGATAGTGTAGGTAAGGCGAACGCGGTGGTGGAGAACGGGATCATGGTGAACGATACGCTCGTACCCGTTCTGCCTCTGGCCACACCAGTCACTCTGTCCAACGTTCTACCGATCATCGGAGACGAGACACTGACCAGAGAGCTATCTAGAGACGGGAAAACAGTGTCTCAGATTAAGAAAGTGTCCCCAGGCTGTAAGTCACGTGGTGTCTCACAGAAGACAGCTCCACATGACAACAGGAACGAGGAGCTCAGCCTGGTGTTCAAACTCAGAGTAGACAACTTTGAATATGTGATTTTTGGAACATCTGACATAACGAAGTGTTTCAGTTGTTGTAGAGAGGGACATCTGATCAGAGCATGTCCAGAGAAAACCTCTACTGAGCAGAACGCTTCTAATAAAGACCAGAACCAGAACGATACTGAGGAGGGCATAGGGGACAGTCAGGAAGGACAGGAGGGGACAGGTGGGGACAGTCAGGAAGGACAGGAGGGGACAGGTGGGGACCAGCAGGTGAGTCAAGTGAGTGATAGAAGTCAGGAGGACAATCAGGTAAGTACTGGAGGAGAGGTGGAGACAGGTAGGAGACAGGAAACAGTAAAACAAAGATGTGAAAGTGTGAGAGTGAAACAGTGTGGGGGAAATGAAAGTGGTTCTACAGAAGACCAAGAACATGAAGGGAGTGAAAGTGGAGGATTACTCCTCTGATAAAGAGCAGCTCTGTAACTCTGCCCGGTTACACATGAGCAGCAGAAGTAGAGGAGGATTTACTGACCAAGAAGTGTACAAGGAAATAGTTCAGAAAATAAGCAAAGAGCTAAACAATGATGATGGTGATGATGAATAATAAGGTCAAAATGCAGCACAGGGATACTGTGATGGTCGGTTTTAAACATCAGCACATTAAACGTAAACGGGGCCAGAGATGCAGTGAAGAGGTCTCTGCTGTACCAGCTGATGAAGCTCAAAAGGACAGATGTGATGTTTGTCCAAGAGACTCACAGTGACTCGTCCAACGAGACTGACTGGAATAGAGAGTGGGGGGGGGGTGAGGTGGTGCTGAGTCACAGGAGCACCACCAGTGGGGGGTGCACAGAGTCTTTAGAGATGGAACAGGTGGTGGAGGGCGGATGTGGCTGGTGGTGAGGGCAAAGTTTGAGCATTTTAATTTTGTTTTTATGAACGTTTATGCTCCTGTTGCTGGGCCTGACCGAGTGTATTTTTTAAAGCAGATGTTTTATGCAGAGTGAATATGGAAGATTTCAATTTTTTAGGAGGAGATTTTTAGCTCCACTGAAAATGATTCTATGGAGAGGAATCATCTGGGGCCTCACAGTCCATCACAGCGTGCACTGAGGCGGCGGCGGCGGCGGCAGTGGCTGCTGGTGGAAACTTTTCTAGGTAGGGCTGTGCCCCATTCAATCAATTTCAGCAAAAAATGTATCAAAAGGTATCAAAAACACATATTTAACATTTATTCCAACGTGAAAAAAAGCAGTAAATAACACCTTATTTTTGTCACCCTCACAGGCAATTCAGTATAATATAATAATATATATATATCATATAATATTATATACATTCAGTATAATATAAAACACACACACACATATACACATATACACATATATATATATATATATATATATATATATATATATATATATATATATATATATTCATGCTGGACAATTACATTTTTTATTGTTATGCGCAAAGTTCAATAATTAATTAAAAAGTAGTGTACTGCGCACTTTTATTTTAAAAGTACTGCTATATGAACAAAAGTGCAATAACATTTGGTTTGCAAACACTTTAAACAAATAAGGTTCTTTTTAACAGCAGTATTCCTTTTACACAGTAGCAGTTAAAAGGTAAAGATCAGGAGTTGTAAACATGAAGTGCAATTAGGAATAATGGTGTTAAATTAAGCTATGATGGGTTTTTACTGTTAATTTACCATCTCAATTAAATGTTGATGCCTCCATGACCAAGTTAATCAAATGAGACTGAGGACAACTATGTCCAAGAAAAGATGTTCACTTTGCCTAATATGGCTGCTTGACAGAGTTCTCCATGTGTGCCCTGGTGTTCTCATGTTTCCTCACGTTCTCATCCCTCACTCCCAAATCTGTCCATGCTGGATCTGTCCCTGTTGTCTTAAAAAGCTAAATAAGTCATTAGCATGACTGCATCCAGCTAGCCAAACCTGGTGTACGAAGCTTTGCATGTACTGCTTCTCTTTCCCGCTAGTCTGCTGTCTGGTGAGGTCAGGTTGATCTGGGATCAGCTCTGTCAACTGCAGTTTCTCCGCCAAAGTTCTCCTCTCAAGCGGGTCTTGGAGGAGAAGTGCTCACGCTGAGCTGGCGCTCGCTTGTAGTAATGTAGTAATGACTAGTAACTACCTGAATTAATCATGAATTGCACTATTATTGCACATTTATAAAGCATATATTAACATAGTCCCTAACCATTAGTGCATATCTAAATCATTATATATATATATATATATATATAAATGCATGAATAATGTACATCTAAATAAGTATATAAAGGATGTTATTAATCATCTACAACTCATTAATAATTGGTTTGTAATATATAATACTTCATTTAGTAATGGGGAATCCATCATTTTATAAAGTATGAAAACACAATCATGAAACACATAATAGACAAGGTTATTAATCAAAAATAAAACATTTAGGAATTATGAATTCATATGTTATACGTATGTTATACAATTCATAACGTATATGTTATACGTTATGAATTGTATAGTGTTAATGTTGGAACGATGCTTTATAAATGATGAATTAAGTGTTTACTCATACTTAACTAATGCTTCATAGTGTGTAGTTATAAAGTGTTACCAATGGTGCTATAAGGAGGCAATATGTTGTGTGGCTGGAGATGATTTATTATTTAACACTCCTTGTAGTACATTTTGAACAGGTTGTATTGCTGTGTTTAGTGTCACTAGAACAATGTTTTGTTCTTTCATAATGTTTTTTAAATAAATGTTTTTTAAAAATCAAATCTCTCTCTCTCTCTCTCTCTCTCTCTCTCTCTCTCTCTCTCTCTCTCTCTCTCTTTATGTATTTCTCTCTCTCTCTCTCTCTCTCTCTCTTCCCACAGGGCTCTCTGGGCTCTCTATTTCTCTCTGATTTCCATCTTTGCATCATCTGACATTGCGAGCCCTTCTCTAACACTGGGATTAGCCCAGTACTCCACTTCACAGGCAGCGCTGTCGGTGTGTGTGTGTGTGTGTGTGAACCACCAGCACACACACACACACACACACACACACACACAGCCTCACTGCAACTTGCTGCACTGTACACAGTAGACGGAGTTACAGTGGCCTTTGCGTGTCCTGTGTTTGTTTTATTGGTTTATTTGGTAGGGACAGTGCACATTAATAAAACATTCCTATAAATGCGCCAGAGTTAGCCAAGAGGCTATTTTTCATCATTAGTCTCTGATCTAATGAACGTTTGTTTGAGTTTGTACTGCTGAGTAGGAGACCAATTTTCGCCTCACGTGAGTTTAACCGCGGGGTAATTCGTGATTCATCACCTCACATGTGATGATGTTTCATCAATCACGGCCCAAAGAACCACTATTGCTGCTTTGTACATGTTGTGGACAAAGTTGGAAAGCTAAACACCGTTCTGTCTGGGTTCATAAAATCCTCCGGAGGAACACACAGCTTAGTGAACTTCACAAAGAGTTTTGCCCGGTGTCTGTACAGATATGAGGTAATTGTAGAGCTCCGGGTGTCCATAGACGGCAAACCTTCAGTTAGCGGAGGGACTCGCATTCAGCCAGCCCAAACCCCAGTGTCGGGGGTTTGATCCTGGGGGGACTGACCCAACTCCACACCCAAACTGAACCGTTCCCATCTTGTCATATCAAGTGTTATTTGGCTGGGGCTAGCTGGTTAGCATGCTTAATTCAGTAGATATCTCTGCAACACAGACGTCTTTGACATAACGTCACACTTTAACCTCTTCACATTCTTTAGATAAGGTTAGCTCATTCTGAATATGTACACATTGCACCTTTAGGGTAGAGGAGAGTGTAGAAGAAGGAAGAAGGAGCCTTTACAACTCTCTCACTTGTTTGTGTCTGTGTGCGTGTTTACCCATTTGTGTGCAGTCTCGGTTCTTGAGTATGAAAACAAAAAAAAGGTGCTCTAGGTGCTGCTGTGTCTCACAGCCTGTAATGTTCTCTTCAGGTGCTTGTTGAACTGCCAGGTCTGACATGCTTCACAACTTAGTACAGTTTTCTTTATTCTGCAGTTGCGTAGCTGGATTTTCCTTTTGCCGCTTCACAGGTCAGACTTCCTGTTGGCTGTCTACTCAGGTGAAGTATATTTTGAATTAGGGTTGCTAAACATTCATTCCTATTTAAGAAAAATACTGATGAAACGTTGGGCAATATAAGTGCAGCAGTGGTGTGGTCATACTTTCAAAGCATGCACCCCATGGTGATTTTATCATGGGTACAGCCCAGTACCAGCCTTCTGCTCTGCATGGCCTCATGGGGCAACCAGCCTGCAAACCGTGGTTCAAAAAGAGCTTCCTTGGTTACATAGACCTAAAGTTCCTAGAAAAAGCCTGAGAAATGCACGGAAACTGGTGAAGAGTATTAGATGATAAACCTGTGAGAGGTACAAGTCCTCGACACCACCCATATGTGTGATTTTCAGTCAGGGTTTAGAGTGCATCATAGCACAGAGACAGCACTGCTGAAAATAATTAATCACCTTCTAATTGATGAATGAACACCAACGTTAGTCATGGAGTTCCACAAGGTTCTTTTATTGGATTCATTTTATTCACCTTATATATGCTTCCTTTTGGCAGTATTATCAGAAAACACTCCATAAATTCCCATTGTTATGCAAATATACTCAATCAAGCCAGATGAAACCAACCAGCTCTCTGAACTTCAAGCATGTCTTAAGGACATAGAAACCTGAATGACCTGCAACCTGTTTATAGTTAGGGCTGGCTCAGGTTTATAGTTAGGGCTGGCTCAGGTGTATAGTTAGGGCTGGCTCAGGTTTATAGTTAGGGCTGGCTCAGGTGTATAGTTAGGGCTGGCTCAGGTTTATAGTTAGGGCTGGCTCAGGTTTATAGTTAGGGCTGGCTCAGGTGTATAGTTAGGGCTGGCTCAGGTTTATAGTTAGGGCTGGCTCAGGTTTATAGTTAGGGCTGGCTCAGGTTTATAGTTAGGGCTGGCTCAGGTTGATAGTTAGGGCTGGCTCAGGTTTATAGTTAGGGCTGGCTCAGGTGTATAGTTAGGGCTGGCTCAGGTTTATAGTTAGGGCTGGCTCAGGTTGATAGTTAGGGCTGGCTCAGGTTGATAGTTAGGGCTGGCTCAGGTTTACCTTGGACCAGCCCCTACATAAGCTGCTATAGGCCTAGACTGCTGGAGGACTTCTGAGGATACACTGAACTCCTCTCTATTCTTCTCTCTCTACTTCTGTATGAATTCATGTCCCATTAATGCACATTACTAACTTTGCTTCTTCTTCTTTGAGTCTTGGTGCTTTCTCTTCTCACAGGTTTCCATGGATCGTGGTTTTATCTGGACCCCCCCGTGGTCCTGCCTGACACCCACTGCTACTGTCATTATTATTAGTAATTGCATTGCTTTTGCTGTTATTATAAGTAGTACTATTTTTTCCATCATTATTATACTTACTACTCTCATTATATGAGTCATTTCTGTCATATGCATTGAATGTGTTGTAACTCTGTTCTGTTGTTCATTCAGTACACAAGACATCTATGACACTTCATCCTGATAGAGGATCCTCCTCTGTTGCTCTCTCCTTTTCTCCCCGTTAAAGGTTTTCCTGTTCTGATGTGAGGGTCCTGGGACAGAGGATGTCATATGTTTACAGATTGGAAAGCCCTCTGAGGCAAATTTGTGATTCGTGATTATGGGCTATATAAAATAAATTGAATTGAATTTAATTAAATTGTGTCTGAGCCTGTACACCAATGGTTGAACAGTTGCAATCACAATAATTCAACCCTGTTGTGTCTTCAAGGACTTACACAAGGTTTTCTGAATATTTCATGTTTCTGTATTTTTTCATCAGCTGAGTAACATATTCAAATTGATAATTAAAGTATGCAATGTCATATCTCTAAGAAGGGAATTCTAATAAAAACTTTGGGAAGACATTCAACGCACAAAAAAAGCAATGACTACTTTACACTACTAGATGATTCAAGGATTAGGGTTATGTGCACGGATCACAGGACTACCTAGCTATTGTTCATACGATAGATGATCTAGTATTCACACACATATTTATAAACATATAGTTGTATATATCCTCTTATATATGAAGCACTATACAGAGCTCTGGTTGACCCCAGACAGCTACAATATTGTTTTCCTTCATTTCTGACTCAACGACCTCAGGATGTCAGTGACGACATGAGGAGAATCTTAATGCTGCACCACATGAATTTGGACAATGTCGGATCCTGATTCTGAGAAAACAGCTCATGAGAAGTAAACTGGGGAGTACCCATAATTTGCCGTAAAAACAAGAGCTCAGAAGAATACAACTGAAGGTCTTGATTGTTTCGTATGTACTCATGAGCCATTGCTTCAAGTCTTAGATTCCTCCCGACTGATGTTCCCACGAGAAGTGAATGCGACATCACTCCAATCACTGCTGAGGGAGCAGCAGACTGAGCACTGCAGGTTCACAACCTCGACATGGGGATGGAAAGTTGACAGGAAAGAACACAAACAATTCCTCAAAATGATTTTGACCTGATTCTGATGAGAGCTAGAACCCCCTTTGCCCTTGCTCTCTCTGCCAAAAAAAACACTCTGTAGTCATAGCAACCAGCAGCCTGTCCCCTGTGCTCACTCCAAATATTGTTGATTTCACTCTCTATTTCTACGCTGTGCTGCTGCCAGTTACATGTATTTATTGAACCACATTGTACCTGTTAAATGTTGCAATAAACGGGTGTCAATCTGGTGAAAATGTGCACCTGTTATGGCACATGGACAGAGATAATTAACTGATTTGTCTCTCCTTAGTCACATGAATCCAGTCGTGCTGCAAAAGGGACTAGATTTACCTCTACATGTAAATGTTTGGTCATTTCTCTCCAGCTGGTAAATCACAGCTGCAATCAAAGCGCGATCCAAAGTTAGCCTTGCACTTCGCTTAAGCCGCATGAAATGAAATGAACATCAGGACAGATGCGAGACATGAGAACGACAGCGCTGTAATCTATCCACACAATGTTCACAACCTGCAAAAGCAGTACACAACAGATTGTTTTTCTTAGCAGTAAGTAAGTAAATGGACAGCTTCACTTACTATTCACTGGCTCGTTGTCGATTCCTCTGTCTGGGTATGAACTGGCTGTTTACTAATGAGCGATGATGGGCCTCGGAGAGGCAACATTAATAAAAAAAAAATTCTGAATTTGCTCTTTTGAATTACAGAATATGAATTTACAAAGCAAACATTTCTAGAAGAATTAAATGTTCAGGCAAAGGCTGTGATGTTTGTAAACAATAACATAATTATTGAACTATAGAAAGTTTTGTCTTGAAGCTTTTTGGGTGTTATCTATAGTCATATTAATGCACCAACATTATGTGAAATTGCATAGTTTTAAGTGAAAAACTGAAGGTGTTTTTCTTGGGGGAGTTCCAAACTAAAAGTGAATCAGCTTCAGAGAAAGAAGATACTTTAGTAAAGTTTAACTTTTATTAAAACCCAAAACAATCATGTGTGTGATAAATTGAACACCTCCAAATGTCTGTAAATAGAAGTGTTGTTATATTCCTTAATAATGTAAGACAAGGCAAGGCAAGTTTATTTGTACAGCGCATTTCAACAACAATCACATAAAACCATTAAAAGTAGCAGAAGAACTGAACGCTGCTTCTCCATGTTTAGTTCTGACTCTGGGAACAGAAAGTAGACCGGTCCCAGGCGACCTCAGGGGTCGGGATGGTTCATAAGGTAGCAGCAGATCAGAGATGGATTTTGGCCCTAAACCATTCAGTGCTTTATAAACCAACAGCAGGATTTTAAATTCAATTCTTTGTTGGACAGGAAGCCAGTGAAGACCTCAGAATTGGAGTGATGTGATCCACTTTCTTGGTCTTAGTGAGGACTCGAGCTGCAGCGTTCTGAATCAGCTGAAGCTTTCTGATTGACTTTTTACAGAGACCTGTGAACACACCGTTACAGTAGTCCAGTCTACTGGAGATAAATGCATGGACAAGTTTTTCCAAATCCTGTTGAGACATAAGTCCTCTAATCCTTGATATATTCTTCAGGTGATAGTAGGCTGATTTTGTGATTGTCTTGATATGGCTTGATATTCAGGTTGAGGTCTGAATCCATAACTACACCTAGATTTCTGGCTTGGTTTGTGGTTTTTAACATCAGTGATTGAAACTGAGCGCTGACTTTCAATCGTTCGTCCTACCAAAAACAATTACTTCTGTTTTATCTTTGTTTGATTGAAGAAAATTCTGGCACATCCAGTTGTTTTATTTGTTAAATGCATTTAGCCAGCCCTTGTATGGGATTATAGTCCCCTGGTGATATAGTTATGTAGATTTGTGTGTTGTCTACATAATTATGATAACACACTTTGTTGTTTTCCATAATCTGAGCTAGTGGAAGCATGTAGATGTTGAACAGAAGAGGCCCCAGTATTGAACCTTGGGGAACACCACATGTCATTTTAGTCAGCTCTGATGTGTAATTAGCTACAGACACAAAGTATTCTCGGTCCTTCGAGTAGGATTCAAACCAGTTAAGTGCTGTGCCAGAGAGTCCCACCCAGATTTTTAGTCTTTCTAGTCGTATGTCATGGTCGACCGTGTCGAATGCAGCACTGAGAGTTTGTGGTAGTCGACTGTGGAGAAGGGAGGCATCTTGCTGCTACTTAGCTTTAGCTTAGCTGCGAGTTAAGATTAGCAAACAACCCAAATAGCTTGACTGCTTTCTGGATTCCTCTTCAGTCAAATGTTAAAGAGTGATATATGTGATGTATTTGGGAATTTGAATAAGAAAAATAAGAAGAAAAACAACAACATTAGCAGTAGAATGTAAGCATTGCAAGAGCAAGCAGCAAAGTGTCTGCACTGTAAGCAAGCAGGAAACAGGAGCTTACACATGTATGCAGATGTGATGATTTGCACCTTCATTGGGTGTGTTGCTAAGATGGCTGTTTGATTGTGCTGTGTGGGTGTAGGTATGTGATGCTCTCAGATCTCCAAGGTGTCAGCAGTAGAGGAGGGTAGAAGTCGACTTTGTGACAGGCTGTCAAAAACAAGTCATATTTAAAATGTAACTCTCCCCTGAAGGTGTGATGATGTGTATATTTGTGTCAAACTACTTCAACTCCCAAAAAATGTCAGATTTTATATTAAATATACATCACCCGCCCCAGTGAAAATTAACTTAAAGCACTGTGAGCCCATTGTTATTTTAATCAGAACAAGGCAGGACATATTTTGCTTTTCAATGTTATGATTTTTCAATTCCCACATTGCATTTCTGTCCCGCACTCCAAATAAAACTGAAAGGTCAGACTTGAAGGAAACAAATCAAAGTGCAGTCTCTAGAGGAGATGCAGACATTCTCACCCTCAGTTAGAGCAGAAGAGCAGCACGCTCACATGTTGCCACGCTGAATCTCTTTTCAGTGGCGCTACAGCATTTTGATTCAAATCGTCCTCTTTACATGTGATTCACAGAGATTAGGCCCTAAACGTCAGCCGTGCGTTGCCCCTAACAGGGCAAGTTAGAGAGCTACTGTGACTGTGGAGCTTACTGGGAACTTGATAGCACTAGCAAATAGGGATGAGATACTGTGGTATTGATACTTTAATACTCACAAGATAGTCATTTGGTAGTGATTTCTTTAAAAAAATATGGATAATCAAACAATGATTATAAAAACGTGGGTAGCTGCATCACTCCAAATGTTTTCATCACTTCTGTATCATGCTAGTTGATTTCAGGGTTTACTTTTTAGTTTATTTTGAGTAGCAGGAGGAGCTACTCATTGACTCATCAGTTTTGTCACACTAGTTTCAATCCTGGACGCCAAAAACTTTGGCGTACACCTTCACCTCGGTACATAAAATGCTTAAGGGCTATATAGAAACATAGAGTTGGTACAATCAAAATCAAAGTCCAAGAACAAACTTAAAGCGTCCTGGAGGAGAAAAGGGTTCTTTCAAACTCAATAGAATTCCCAAAAATGCTCAACATCAATTGTTCCACTTTAAGGTGTCTTTTCCTCCTTGAAGAGGTCTGAAAGGTACTTTCCTGAAGGTTGGTGGGTTTTTCACACCGTCTGTGCAGCTCCTCAGTCCTGCTTCGATTAGGTGGCTTAAGCACCTACACTTGTGTGTAGGGGTGAGGCATTTTGTGATGCTGCTGCCCATCCTGTATGGGAATGTAGCACCCTCTTCTACATGGCTCCTTGTGATGCCACACTACATCATGCATAAGAGGAGAAAATACAAACGTTTGTGTATGTATATATATATACGATATTACATTGTAGCCCCACCCCGCTGGCCTGCTTTTTTGGCGTAAACTGACCTGTGTTCTGACATTGACACTGACATCTTGGTGTCATGCTTTTGGCTTCTAGTCTGCCATTTATCCAGACACATTACATTAAACTGTGTGCAAACAACTACAGAAAGGACTGTATTTCAAAATTTAGGACAAAGCAGGAAGTCGATCTGTAAACTGAGATGGTTGGGATGTTCACAATCTGTGTTGACAGTTTGAGTAATAATTGTCTCTTCCAAAGGCTTACTGGCTTTGTCATTTTTAGCGTTTCAGCAATAACTGATATGTTCTCCCAGATCTCAGAAATCAACTTGGTGAGTACAATGTGATTATGACCAATAGTAATGATGGGCAGAGAATAATAATAATTGGGTTGTATGAATATTATTCATAACGTTGTTGACTATGTATTTTAATATCTTTTAGCATTTTTGGACAGTTTCATTTGGAGACTCTGAAGATTAGATAAAGACGATGAGAAATAGCTTGTATACAGTGATATAAAGTATTTCCCTGTGTCATCACTTCTCCTTCTCTTCTTTGACTAAAAACCCACCAAACCAGCATCTGAATTTCTTCCATTTAGACTTTGACAGAAGTTTGCAATGCGTGTCCTGAGCAGCCCTCCTGCAGGCTATCAGCCTCCTACATCACACAGCATGCAAAACTGAAATACACATCCGTTCTTCAACGAGAGATGAAGAAAGATGAGACGAAAACACAGAGAGACGGGCTGAAATGGACTGAGGCAACAGCGTGTCTGAGAACGCTCTGATCTTGATGCCGAGTCCAAATCAGAAAGCGCAAAAGATTTTCCACATCACCTTTGAAATACTTTAGAGAAAAACTGAGCTCAAACTTTATGAAGCCACACAGAGATACATCAACTTCTACAGGCCACCATTTCACTGCTGTCAGGTGAAAAACCTCATATCTCCCAAACCTTGTTTAAGCTGGAGGCCAGTGAATTTACCATATTATTATTACCAATTCATGTTGAAAGGGTTTCATGGGGAGCCTCGCGGAATGGAAAATGCTTTCAACTCCTGGAGGAACATTTAATCCTTAGTCAGTTTGAGAGTATGTAATATACATGGAGATACAAGGTTGTTGCCAGACAGTGAGGATTTGACCTCTTTTACAGCACCTTTTTTTGGACCTGCCAATAAAAGGTATGTGAGTATTCAGGCTTCATTCTGATTTATTCCTACAGACCCATAGTTGTATTTTTTACACTGTGACACTGAGCAAATGTGACCAATAAATAACTTCATCTCCCTCTTAATAAAAGATACAGTGGGCAGTGCAAGGTGAACAAGATCTGTGTGTGTGTGTGTGTGTGTGTGTGTGTGTGTGTGTGTGTGTGTGTGAGTGCATGCATACAGTATATCCAAGTTGGATCTGTTTGGTGTTCGCTTGGCTGTGTGTGCCAGTATATATATATATATATATATATATATATATATATATATATATATATATATATATATATATGTGTGTGTGTTTCTACTATCAGTATTTCTTCCCCTCTGCTGCTCCCGTGATGCAGTTGATAATAAAGATGGAGGTTACCACCCCCCCACCGCACACTGAGAGTGTGTGTGTCTGTGTGTGCATGTGTGTGTGTGGGTGTAAACAGACGGTGGTTATCCCTCGCTGCACACTGCGGTGATTTGTTTGTATGTATTCCATGTCAGGTTTGATGTATGTTATTAAAGTAGGGCCCCTGCAGCCGACAAGGCCATTATGGAATAGAAAGTGCACACACACACATATACAGCATAAGCTAGAATCACAGTGACACACACACACTTCATCCCTCCTAGGCAATTCAAAAGTTGACACAGCTGACAACTAATACAAACTAATGTATTTGCGGTTTCTGGAACTGTTCTGACCTTTGCAATCGCTCTCCCTCTCCTTCTCTTTTAATCTTATATCTTAATGTTTCTTTTTTTCTATTGTACTCCACTATTCTTTGTAATCCTGACTTGTTTTTTTCATCTTTGTCTGTATTCATTTAATAATTTTTTTTTGGGAGACTTGGTTTGCCCGTTAGCAAAGAGCTATACGGTTATTTACACTTTTTTGAGATTGTAGTTTGTAGTTTATGTCATTATTAATGTGCTAATATGTGCTAGCCTGTTTGGCAACGGACATTTGCCTGGGAGACTCCAGGAAGAGCTTGCAATTTATGTAAAAAATGTTATGTTTTGTTTATAGTTTTCACCGTGTCTGAGATGCAGAAGAGAGAGAGAGAGAGAGAGAGAGAGAGAGAGAGAGAGAACGTGGCAAATAAAGTTCATCAAAGACATCAGTACGAAGCGTCGCCATTTTTGCTGGACCAGTGCAGCTACAATTATTCATAAAGAAACCAATAGGCAAAATATGTCGAAAAGCTCTGTAGAGCTAAGGGGAACTGCAGACGCTTTGCAGCTAGCTAACACATTGTGCAGCAACATATATGAGGCAGGGCGTGGTAGGTGTGAACCTATGTCTTCGTCTCGACGCTGATAGATGATCAGACAGACAGACAGACTCAGGCTTGAGTTGGGAGGAATAAACTACAACGGTAAAGTTAATACATCCACCGTATATAAGAAGTGAACAGAGTCACCATGGCGTCATCCATTGGTTTGTAAACTACATCTTGGTTGTCTTCAACCAGAAGCGATGCGAGAGGGTGGAGCTAGGTACAATCAAATGATAAATAAGAATGTTTTACTAGACCAAAAAGGTTACAATTAACTTTCATGAACTCTGGGTCGTGACCGAAAGGACAAGGTCGCGGCTACGAGCGGCCGAAATGAGTTTCCTCTGTAGGGTGGCCGGGCTCAGCCTTAGAGATAGGGTAAGGAGCTCGGACATCAGGAGGGAACTTGGAGTTGAGCCGCTACTCCTTCGCGTCGAAAGGAGTCAGCTGAGGTGGTTTGGGTATCTAATTAGGATGCCTCCCACTGGAGGTATTCCGGGCACGCCCAACTGGGAGGAGACCCCGGGGAAGACCAGAACACGCTGGCCTGGGAACGCCTCGGGATCCCCCAGTATGAGCTGGAAAATGTTGCGGGGGAGAGGGAAGTCTGGGTCAGCCTGCTTGGCCTGCTGCCACCGTGACCCGACCCCGGATAAGCGGAGGAAAATGGATGGATGGATGGATGGATGGATGGAACTGAAAATACCCTGTGAAGAGGATTCAAGTTCTAAGATAAAAACACACACAACTTCCAGACTGTGCTAGCGACCTGTCAATCACTAGGTAGCCCCGCCCCAAAGCATTCCCTGCTTTATGGTCTATTTGACTCTAAATGGACCATAATTTACTGAACATCATGCTGTATTGAAGAAGACTTGAAACTAGAGATTGAGACCATAAACTCATGTTTATAATGTTTACTGAGGGAATAAATCAAGAGAGAAGTAGAGTCATTTTCTCATAGACTTCTATACATTATTAGAAATAATACAAGTTTGGCTTTACTTTTTAGAACCACAGATTGCCGGCTGAGTTCATAGTGATAAGGATGGATGTCACTCAGTGCAACAGTGTGGCTCTTTCATATTTTCCTAGTTTCCAAGACGGGAAAGTTCGGACCCATTTAAGATCTCCGTGTCCTAAACCGATGCATTGCCCACATACTAAGAAATTTGTATGTAGAATATAATACATTTGGTGTTTGTTTCAACTTCTACTGATTTGGTCAAAATTGCCACTACTAAAAAATTAAATAAATACATAAATTGTACATGTCTGTAATGATAGCGCCGTATATTGGTGTTTGTGTAAAAAACATGTCTGTAATGCAATGTCATGCAATATCTGTTTGTGCATTGCAAATGTGGTTTGTTTTAAGGTGCCCTATGAATCAAACTCTTCTTTGATCTCTGCTTTGTCTTGTTCATTGAGGGACATTCTTTTTCTTTTTGAGAGTTTTTACATTGCCTGCGATTGTGCATAATATCCACATCAGTCTCTCTGGTTTGTGTGTGCTGAGGCTGAGATCTGGGTGGCTCAGCAGGGATGTTCACCCCGCCTGAGGGTGGATGATCCCAGCAATCCAGATCTTCCTCTGTGGATCAGTCCCAAAGCTCCCACTCAAAAGACCAAATATCCTCTTGGCTTCCGCTTATCCCAGTCTAGCGCAGCGAAAACACCCAGGCTACGCGGCTGTCACATTTACTGTGGTTCTGAAGGTGATTACACGGGTAAATTCACGAGTGCCCATTCACTTATTCGTAATCTTTAGAAAGGTAGTTTGTAAAACAATAACAGTGAAACGGGAGAACATTTTGGAACTTCAGGAAGCAAAATCAAGGAACTTTCACGATCCAACCAGTCAAGACGTACGGCCGCCCACCTAGAGCCCACTTCTGATCGAGGTTTCTGTACAACAATGAGGGGTTGTGTGCAATCCCCCAGGAATAGTGCCAGGCTTTGAAGCACATTTTACATAGATTTAATTATATTGATTAGAATAAAAAAAGAAGACCACAATATGTTCATTCAGTTAGAAGAGTGAATATACAGTAACTATGTATTGTTACTTCCTCCATTGATATTGTTTTCTTGTTCCAAATTCATTCCTCTTATGGATCATCTGTATTTGTAACAGACTTGCAAACTTTTAAATCCATGTATCATCATAAAGTGTGAAGTCAGTTGCCCTCAAGCTGACAGGCTCTTGAGATTTCCCACTCAACATCCATCTTTTGATTGCGCTTCAATGACACAAAAGTGCACGTCAAAAAAGAAAAATTGTAGAGTAGAGTATTGTAGGGTGATGATTCTGAAATGTCATCCAGAATCCTCTTGAGTTCCATGCTTTTTCTTATGTAAATGAGACATTCTGGTGATTCTCTTATACTATAATGATAGCAGGACATCTTCTCTTTAGCCTCGGGTAAGCAAAAACACAATGATATATTGTCTTTTCGTGGCTCAGCCTCATCAACTCTCCCAGTGCCTTGTGGGAATTGGTGTCCAAACAACACTCATCACTGTCATGTGTGAGTTATACTGTATGTATGACTAATGCGTTGGAGACAGATTTATTTATGTGTGATCTCTACTAAAGGGCATGACTGCAATGTGTTGTAAGTCATTAGTTAGAATAACAGATGGAGGTAATGTACAGTGAGAGTATTACGGAGGCCTTCATTACTCACAAAAAGCAGATTAATGCCACTGTGTTGGTAGGCTTAATGAACAGTGGGTGGAGAAGCGTTCAAATCCTAAAACAACGAGATTCTGCCCGAGGAGCTGGAATGAATTAACCAAGGGAGGAAGATGCCAAAATCCAGATTTTTTTTTCTGAAACATATCATTGAAGGTATGGAGGCCTCCCACAATTTGTAAGCCAAAAAGTCAGAAGCAATTACAAACTCAAGACCAGAGGCAGAGTGTTCCTCAAAGCTTATTTTTTTAACTTTCAACTCAGCCCATTCTCTATGCCTGCCATTGATTTTGAAACCAATTAAATTGAGACAAGAGTGAGGAGCGCCGTTCAGGGCTGAGAAACGACAGCAGTTATTGGGCAAATAGTGAAATCTGTGGATCACATCAAAACTTGATCAAACTTGTCTGATGTCTTGGCTGCAGTGCATAAGTCACTGTGGGAATCCAATCAGCCAAACAGAATAAGCTTGGTGTTTTTCTTTTTTTTCTTCTTCTTTCGAGTTAGATTGCCTCAGAGCAGCACACTTACAAGCAGCAGCCCACACAGTGAAACTGATACAGACTGAGAAAACATCTGCACATTGTTCATCATAACACAGCAAATTCCCCCACGCAATATGTTGAAAGCAAAGCAGGCCCCGTTCCCTCCTGCTCGCTCAAATAATTGTCTCTCATTTCCGCCTGCAGTTGCCATGGCGATACAAATGTAATTTTATGAGAAGATGATTTGATGAGTTTCTCCTGTAAGCTTTTATTTATTTATTTGAGTTTATGTATTTGTTTCTTTCCTTTTCATGTTTTATTTACAAACAAGCTGAAATATGACACAAAATAAAACAAACACACACAATAAGGATGGAGTAGGAGAGGCACTAATAGAACTTGTGTGGCAAGGTATGGCATAAAAGCAGAGTAAAGTGTGGATAAGATTATGGAGTTGTATAGTTAAGTTATATCAACTGATAGCAAGAATGTAAACACACAAAGGCAAACAAATTATAAAAATTGTTTTTTTGTAAAGGGATTAGCCTAGCTTAGCATAAAGACTGCAAGCAGGGGTAAAGCTAGCCAGCAACTGTCTAAAGTTGTAAATTGCAAATAAAACAACACCTCCAAAGCTCACTAATTAACATCTTATGTTTCATGTGTTTTAACCTGCTCCTATCTTAACAGAAAGAAATAGAAAAACTATAAATTCGTAATTTTGTACTGTTTATTTATTATTTGAATTTGCACCCATTTTTTAGGCTATACTTAAAATCAGGCAAGTCAGCCATGACCGCTTTGTCAGTTCAACCTGCTGGTCCAGACTGAAATATCTCTGCAACTGTTTGATGTGTTGACATTTGGTACAGACATTCAGTTTCCAGATGATGAATCTTAATGACTTTCCCACCAACAGGTTGATGATTTTGGTTCAGATTACGATGTGTGAACACCTGGATTGCCATGGCATTTGGTACATGTGGACATACATAGGTCAGAAAATGTAAAACATTCAATCGTGTGACTCACAGTGTCCAGTTCATATTTCTATTTGAACTTAGGCTATACAACTTATGTAGCCATTAAAGCAATAGCTCAGTGTGGTGAGTGCGCATTGCAAGTGTGCAGTCAAACAAAAGAGAGCGAGAGTGATGGCGAGGCTGTGCCCAGAGCAGGCAAGTGTTGGGATCAGAGCGGAGTAAGGTTGGCATTAAGATGGAAACATTGTAAAGTGAGTTTCTGTGTTTTGCTTGGAAACTGTTGAGTAAAGTAAAAGGGGTTTACGGTCTCGATGCTGAAAGGAGAAACGGTTATTTGGTTTATGACCAAAAATGACGCTGAATGTCACTAAATTCTATTTAGTGCAAATAAGCTAACCAGCAAATGTAAGCATGCTAATATGCTATTTAAGATGGTGACCATGTCCTTATTGTGATTCGAGAGCCTGCCTCCAGAGACAGATGGAAGGCAAACATCTAAAGCTTTGGATCAGAATCAGAATCACAATTCACTACAAAGTTTGTTTGCTCATACAAGGAGTCAGGGTCTTTATTGCCCTCCTCAGGCTCCGGGGGGGCAAAGAAGTTGTAGTGGTACGGCAGATTGCAGCCAGTCACCTTCTCAGCAGAACAAATGATACGCTGACCAGACGCTGATGGAGGAGCAGAGGATGGACTCAATGATGGCTCTGTAGAAGTGCACCATCGTTGTCTTTGGCAGGTTGAACTTCTTCAGCTGCCTCAGGAAGTACATCCTCTGCTGTGCTTTGTTGGGATTAGAGCTGATGTTCAGCTGCCACTTGAGGTCCTTGGTGATGATGTTTTCCATTAAATCCATGGTTTTGACTACACTTTTCTTGTGGAATAGAGTGTGGATACCAGACCCGTGCGGGGAGGGACCCAGGACCAACAGCAGGTTTTTTTGGGGTTTTTTTTGTCAGGGCAACAACCCCGCCTTTTTCACCCCAGACCAGTTTGCATGTCTGAGTAAGGAGACCCAGATATCCTGACTCTTAATCCCTAGTGTAGTATGCTTCAAGGTCCAAAAGCATTGGATCATACATTTCCCATAATGCAACTCAGTAGCGTCTGTCACCAGATGCTCTCTGCTGGGTAAATGGGTCAATCAATCCCCCCCCCCCCCCCCACCCACCCACCCCATTTGTAAAACAAACATTTGGTCTCAAACCCATGAGGCGATCACCCTGATGACCCTTGATCATCGGGATTTATTTTCTCAGAGCTCCTTCAGAGCCATGGAATACATTATACAACTGTTTTTTTACAGGCTGAATGGTTAGAAGATGTCAAGTCAGCAGGGTGAAGTTTTCACACAAATTTTGTATGGTTTTTTTTTGTTTTTAAAATTTTCACCCATTTTAAAATATTCTAAATGTTTTGAATATTCTTCTTCTTCTGTTAAAATAAAAACACATTCTGACTATGTGTGTGTTATCACTAAGTGGATGTTTTTGTAATGTTCTGTTTTCCTGTGCGCACGAGTTCATCGAGCAGTAATGATTGCAGACTCTCTGGAGTTGGGCTGTGGTCACTTTGAATTAGGGGCTTTGTCTCATCAGCCCTCCTCACTACCTGACTCCTGTATTGCTCACTAGACCTGAGTCACACACACGCAAACACACACTCAGCGCTGTGCATGTGTATGTGTGTGTGTGTGTGTGTGTCAGTCAGCCTATCTGACAGCAGCAGCCTCAGGCCAATCAGCCTCCTCTCCTTACACACTTACATGCAGAAAAACACGGCCTCCATAGTTCTTCAGAACGTCAATCCATACATTCATCTCTGCTCAGAAGAAGGGAATAAAACACACACACACACACACACACACACGCGCACACACACACATACACAGACACGTTCTTGTCACATCCATTTGGGCCATGAGTAGCCCTGAGGGTAGACCATTCCTACCTGAGGGGGTGTGCCGCTTCCTGTTAATGGGGATGACCCTGGAACCCCAAGGTCCACCAAACACACACACACACACACACACACACATACATACACACATATACATGCCCCATTAGTCACAATTTGCCAGGGGAATCACCCCCCTTCGCTCACTGAGTTGAGTCACAGCCCCTGTATAGTAAACTCACACAAACACACGCTGAAGAAAAACATCATTCTTTATAGTTTTGACCTACGCACTAACCTTTAATCAATTTCCTTTTAGGTGACCTTTGACCCTGCCCCAGGGCTCATTTCCCATAAATACCTCACACAGACTTTTGAGGCGCATTCACCCTAAATCTGCGAGGGTCGCAGTTCCGCAGACTTTGCCTAACAGGAACTCCGCACCGGCGGAGCGTGCAGAACCTCCCATAGACGTTGGTACATTTATGACAAATATATATACTCATTAACATCAGAAAAGAAGTCACAAGGATTGGATAAAGCTCAGCAGATCTCGAGACGATCTTCCAACCACTCAGCCGGACCGGCCAAAGAAAAACACCATCAATAGCCATGTGATGGACCCAGGAAGAGAGGGAGGAGAGCCGCGATGAGAGATTTATGACATCACTGCTTCGTCTAAAGCACGATCGATCTGACTATAATTACACATGAATTATGTTTTTACATTTATTTGCTATTTGCTCCCAGGCCACTTCACACCGCCGGAGTTCCAGCTGAAGAAATAAGGCTAAAATATTGTCATCAGAATACGTCCAAGCGACACAGTAACTTAACGGAATCCACATGAAATTATAGTCAGCTCTACCCAGTGAGACTTTAGCCGTTGAAAATACATTTAGGCAGCGATATTATAGATTGTTAATTTACACATTCACACAAATAGATTCTTACCAGCTGTCCTTTCTGCATTTGGCAGTTTAAAATATGTTACTTTCAGCCTGTATTTAGGGATTCGTTTCAACCTATTTTTTCTAATTTTATAGTTTTCTCTTTATGTGAACGCATAACCAGACTGAGAAACCCTTGTTGACTCGCTGAGTTGATAACCAGCTTCTTGGGACCACTTCGCAGCATGGCGGTTGTTAGGGTTAGTTAAACTAGATAACCTAAAGTTACCCTGGGCATTTGTTGAACTTGCTTCGTGGAACAGACCTCAGAACCATCGAAGAACACAGAAACCACTTATATGAAGAGCTGTGTTCTTTTGTGGCACATGCCAGTGATTTAAGAGAATTCTCGTTTTCCAATTGTTCTCTTAGTTAGGAATGGAAATGATGAGTTTTGTACGAATTGTCCGCATTTCTCATTAGTTTTTCAAGCTCCCCTGTGGAGTTTTTCTATAAATAAAGTTTCAGTCTACATGCATCGTTTCTCACCAAAACACATGTGTGTTGATCCCCACGGTTACAACATTTCCAAACTTTCTACGTTTTCACCTCGGTGTCCTCAGAGGCATCTATGGCTCTGGCTGAAACAACATGATAAAGAATGTATTCATGATTCTGTCAGTGAAATATGATTTTAACAACATTAAAGCTACTTCAGAATGTCAAACATGGAAAACCGTATGATACAGGGACAATAGTCAATGTAATTGAGCTGGTAAATGTTGTCCATACTTTACTGTCCACTGTATCTTAATCACCACAGAGACAACTAACTGGGTTAAATGTGTCCTGTTAGAGAGAGATATGAAGAGAATGAGGATAAACTATTATAATACATCAATATCCCCTCCAGCCTCTCTCCCTCTCTCTCGCTTTCTCCCTCTCTGTGTTTTCGACCTTGATTTAAAAAAAAAGAGAATCCATCTCTCCAACATTTACTAACCATGGTTTGCTAGAAGAATAAGAGCCGTTTCTGCCTTTAAAGCCTGCACTGTTGAATCTATAAAACATTCTTCTATCGTCTGATGGAGACACTTCCTCTTTCTAAATGAATGCAGGTCAGGAAAACATTTTCATTTCCCTCTGTTGCTAATCGGAAATCATTTCGATAGTGAACATGTTTCTAATTTTTTCTTCCTCGTTGTTACAAGCAAATAAAAGTTTCTAAATCGTTTACAAAAAGTCAATAATTTCTCTTTTTGGTGTGTTATATAATTTTGTGTGCACTGCTTCTCATTGTTTGATACTGTTCTGTGCTTTTAACAGGAATGTCATCAGCGTTATGAAGCACTGCAGCACCCCCATGTGTCTGCCCACAGAACTGCATCTCTACATGGCGAGGAGAACTTAGAGGAGAAGAGAGGAGGAAGCAGTAAGGTAAATGAATTCAATAAAAAACATAATGCAAACATGCAAAAACTGTATATTGCATGAAGCAGGTAGTATACATTACACATGACAGTGTGATTGACAGCAAAAGTGTTTTTGGAGGTAACTCATGGATGGAACAGTTTTTGTATTTTAGGGATCACTTAGAGATCATTTTGTTTACATTTTGAAGTTTAGACTTTGAGATCATATCTCTATTATCACAAAATGACTTTGTGGGTTTGCTTCGGTTTCACCAATAATGAACCTATAGAGTTCACCTGGAACACCTGACCCAGCATTTTTGATCTGCTTGTCTAGTCCGCGCCAGATACAGTTTTCACACTACCCTGAACCTGACGCTGACAAACTAAATTTAGGAGCCCACACACAACAGACTCTGAACTCAATCTGCATACAGTGTGTCTACTGACAAACTGTAGTGTTTTGTGGGGCTGCTTTTGAGCTGTGTTGCTCCGTCTTTTCTGTCAGTGTCCTCAAGTGTTAGACATTTCATTTTTCACCGCATGAGAAAATAGACGTGTGGCGTGAGAGCATGTAAAAAGTGTCAAATGCTGCATGGTCAATGTGTGTGAGTTGGCAGTCCTGGTTTTGTGAACGTATGTATGACTAGCGTCTTATTTCTTATAAATTTGATCACAATCTTTCCCTAATCTTCCCTAAAGTCGTTTCAACCACGATGATAAGGGTTCATAGTTCAAAATGCCTTTTTGTGCGTCAACCTATACAATAGATATGTCAGATTAACCTGTTAACTAACCTGACTGCTTATGTTTCCAGACCCGCAGGTTATTTTTGATGATGTTTTCCATCTTCACACATCTCTCCCATTTGGGTTCATCTGGTTCCATCTGGGTGTGTGGTGTCTCAGATTGATTTCTCAGTCACTACACACTCTGTATGTATATGCAGGTCGGTGATGCCTTCTCAGAATGCTTCTCTCTCTCTCTCTCTCTCTCTCTCTCTCTCTCTCTCTCTCTCTCTCTCTCTCTCTCTCTCTCGCTTTCTTTGTCACTACCTCTCTTGGCCTGCGAGAGGGGAGAGAGAGAGATCAGAACCCTTTGGTACTGCGCCACCTCCTGGCATTTCTTCTATATCAGTACTAGTGTGTGTACACGTGTGTTATCTCTTAGCTTGCAGCATGAATGTTCAGAGCTGACACAGTGTGGTGATAGAGCCATTTCATCACACACACACACACACACACACACACACACACGCTGGATAACACCTTATGTACGTTTGTGTTTCATCTTGCACCTGGAACCTCAATTCTTTGGTGTGTTAATTATCTCTCTATGCTGGGAGGTCAAATTAAAAAGTCACACCTCTGGACACCGAATCAGACACAATCAACATTTATGTACAGATTTCCCTGTTCATCATTTCTTTTAAATGAAAAAAAGTAGTCCTAACTGTAGACTGTTTTGAATGTAGAGACATGGCACATGTTCAGGGATGCTGTCACCCAGGAGAACTGGTGGAATACACATCAACAGTGGTTATATATTAGTTAATGTGTTGATGATGTGATGATCTCAAAAATAATCAAAATCATTGCCGCACTAGAAAGCCTGGATGAATGGAGACGTAATGGTTATATCCAAAGCCCCAAAAAAATCAGTCAATTCAGGTGACAAGAAAGCATACAGCATCACCAGAGCAAGACAGAAAGCTGGCATCAAGGAGACAAAGAGGAGGCGTCAAGATGGACTGATGAGAGACCTCAACACCAACAACACTAATATGAGGCAAGTGATCCACAATGTCACAGGCTATAACAGCAGGAGAGCCCCATCATGTGTGAGGCCAGGCTGCCAGATGAGCTGAACACCTTTTATGCTCGCTTTGATCTCCTCAACAAAGAGTCAGCTGTCAAGTCTGCTCCGCCTCCAGAGGACCGCCCACTGTCAGTATCCTCAGAGAATGTGAGGACAACCCTGATGAGAGTGAACATGAGTAGAGCTGCTGGGCCTGATAACATGCCTGGTCGTATACTAAGAACACGTGGCGACCAGCCATAGGAGAGAGTTCCACCTGCTTCAAGACAGCCACCATCATCCCTGTCCCTAAAAAGTAGTCTGCAGTGTCCAGTCTAAATGACTACCACCCTGTGGCACTCACAGGTGGTTTGTGAAACTGGTTGTCCAGCATCAAAAACAAGCCTGGACCTAAACCAGCATAGAGAGCCAACATATCCACAGAGGATGCTGTCTCCACTGCTCTCCACTTAGCCCTCACTCATCTGGAAAACAACAACACCTACATCAGAATGTTGTTTGTTTGAGTTCAGCTCAGTCTTCAACACAATATTTCCAATTAAACTGATGGTAAACTTTACACTCTCACAAACGGACCCCAGGCCGTTCGGATTGGCAGCCACACCTCCTCCACTCATGGTGTTGATTGTTTGCTCAGCACCCTCCTGTTCACGCTGTACACCGACGACTGTAACCCCTAACATGAACAGACTGCCGCTGTGAAGTTTGCAGATGACATTATTGTCATCAGCCAGATAAAAGGCGACAATGAGACTCCATATAGAGAGGAAATCAACAATCTTGTTCCGAGAACAAACTACTGCTCAACATCAGTGAAAGCAACTCTAAGAAGAAGGATGCAAAGACCCACACCCTTGTCTGCATCAACAGAGCAGAAGTGAACAGTTCTCTGTTTCTGGGAATCAGCATCGCAAAGCCGCTGACGTGGTCATGACACATCTCGCTCACAGCTCATGAACAGCTGTATTCCTCAAGGAATCTTAAAAGGGCACAATGCAACCAGCCAAGTTCTTGTCAACTGTAACAGAGGAGCAAATGAAAGTATCCTGACTGCAAACATTACAAACTGACATGAGATGTGTACAGCCCCCAAACAAGAAGGCTCTACAGCTGGTAATTTAAACCGCCCAGAACATCATTGGTACCCATCTTAGGAGCATGAGTGATATTGGTGAGAAGAGGTGTGAAAGAGCTCAAAGGATATTAAGAGACATTACCCACCCAGCCACAGCCCGTTCCCCCTGCTGCCGTCTGGAAAGAAACCCAGAGGAATCCCTGATGCTCGGTGGATGGTACCAATGAAGGGCTTTGAAGTTTTAATCACCCGCTGTAGAGTCCTCCTGTCCTGGCCGTGTACATCCCATGCCAGTTTGTAATGTTTGCAGTCAGGATGCTTTCTATTGCTCCTCTGTAAAAGTTGACAAGAACTTGGCCCGGGAGTTATGCCTTCTTAAGTTTCCATAAAAGCCGTATATGATTTTTTTTCACCAGGATGGAGATGTGTGATGACCATGTCAGGTTGTTTGTGATGCTGATTCCCATTGCTCCACTTAAGCTCCATTGATGTAGACAGGGGTGTGTGTCTTTGCCTCCTCATTCCTAAAGTCAACATTCAGCTCCTTGGTTTACCACCACTCTGTAAGATCGACCAAGACAGGCTTTACAGGAACACTGTTGTTCATTTCCTTCCGTCTCAATCACCAGGTTATGTGGTGTTTCACTGTTACACTGTGATCAGTGGCTTTAGCTTCTAAAGGTTCATCTTTTTTACCTGTTTTCTCTGCTGAATCACTTTGACATCCTGGATATATCCTTCAAACACATATTGTTGTAGACCTTTCTGTCTGCTTCTCTTTGAAGTTGCTTTTTTCCTAAATTAGATATTTATTCAGTGAGTGCGGCTAGTGAAAGCTCCATGGTAGCTCTGATTGCTTGACGGAGTAGCAGCAGGGGGCGGGGCTTAGCAAATGGTCAATCAAGGCTCATATGAAGTCAATGTTAAAGTAATACTCCAACCTGAGCAGTGACAGTCTGGACCATCAACAGTGTGGTAAAAGGTTCATATGCCTGCAACATGGGCAGAGCTAGCTTTTCTCTCACAAAGGCTAATGCTAGCTGAGTTTAAGCCAGCTTTTTCACTGCTCAGCGCTAAAGTGGAAGCTCCGGGGCATTTTGACTCCATCCTGCCAGCCTCTCATCAGCAGTAAAAGCCCTCCATTTACAGTGCTGAGAGGGAATGCAGTGTGCCACAGGGCAGCGGTTACACAGATAGATTACCTGCAAATCCCACCCAAGAGGGATGGAGAGCAGCCACATCAGCAGACTGCATGCCACACGCACACACACACACACACACACCCACACACACACACACACACACACACACACACACACACACACACTGACCTCGGAGTATAAGACTATAACCACACCAGGCTGCATAGGGCCAAGCCAGTTCATGGTGCTGCTACGGTCTGACTGGCTAATGAGTGGACTACCAGGGGAGCAGAAAATCCACACAAGATTGATGAAATTGATGAAAAGTCATAATAACGATTGAATCAAATGGCAAAGGTTAGGGCTGGACTATCTGCAGGATACAACCTGTTTGAAAGAGGGACACAACAATTTGATGCAAAACATGGGTTCTTCTTACTGAGCTAAAAATAAATAAATACATTTTAATTTTTATAATAAAAATAATTTTACCCCACCTGCTGACAGCAGAAAAACATGTACACAGAGGTAACTTAATTGAATATGATTCTGGATTAACGCACGGTGACAAACTAGCTTTATGTCCAGAGACCTTCAGACTTTTTGATAAGACTAAAAGACTACAGCATTACATAGTTTTAGTTGTCTATATTGGTCCTGTGATTTGTCTAGAGGATTTGGGTTTCTAAGTTTGGGGTTTTCTGTTTTATTTTGATATATTCACCTTTTGTCATGTCTGGTTTTATTTTCCTGCTCGTGCCTGATTTGTTCCTGATTGTGTCTAATCATTACAAAAAGCTGCAGTCAAGTCAGCCACTTTCCTGCAGCCTTCTAAGAATACAGGAAATCATAGAATTATTTACATCCTGTTATATATATATATATATATATATATATATATATATATATATATATATATATATATATATATATATATATATATATACTGTATATGCATGTTCCACGCATGCTTCAGCAAAATGACTGTTTTGTTTTCATTAGTCAGAGCATGTGAATGCAGCTCCCACTGTTCATCAATATAATGCACGGTGATTATGGTTACCCAGCGATGTCCAGTAGTCTCCAGTGAGAGCTGGTGCAAGTTGTAATGCCGTCGCTTTTGTAGTCCTCTCCTTTTCATACAACTCGTGTATTCTTCTTGTGATGGTGCGTCTTGAGGGAGGCTCATACGTGCCGTCATTCGTTGCGATCCTAAGAACGTTCCTCAGACGGACATCTTCCACAATACTAATTGGCCTGCAGTTTGTAGCTATCCACTTCGCTATAGCATTTGTTAGCTTGTCCTGCTTTTGTTTATCTATACTTCTCCCACACGCTGCATCCAACGTAGTCTGCCAAAGCCTCCCTTCACCGTTTGTTTGTTTGGGTGATTTGCTGGCATCAATGGTGTGTATTGATTAATTAATTGTGTTAACGCGATAATAACGCGTTAACTTGCCCAGCACTAATATATATACAGTGTATATATATATAAATATATATATATGAGGGCGTGAGGCACGCTACACTAAGCTATCTCATTGCAATATGGCTAGTAATGCCATTATTACCAGACCAGAAATAGAAGATCCTCCAATAACCTGCAAGTCTGGCATTTGAAGCCACTTTGGTTTCCCTATATATTATGAGGGCGATGGCAAGAGAGTGGTGGATAAAAAAACAACGGTATGTCGCATTTGCTATACGAGTGTAGGTTACATCAATGGCAATAACTCAAAATGTTAACTCATTTAAACAGACATCACCCCAGTGTGTCAGGTATGTGCACAGTGTGTGTTAAACTGTCGGAAATGTAAAGTAATACATTTCCAAATTGTAAGATTGCGTAATTTTCTAGTTTTGCACCTAAAAACTCTGCACAGCTGATGTAATCTGCCAGCAGCAGCATTTGTTCAGGGAAAGCAGTATTGTTAACTGATTACTTTGCACATTGCAATTCAAAAAAGCAAGGATAGGCTCAGGGTTAGATTTGTTAGCCATGGAGCAAAGCTTGGTATTTTCCACCTGCAACTGGATCCAAATCTGAACCAGCTACATGATGACATGATGCTCAGATAGCACCAAACAATTAACTAATCTACTGAAAGAACACACTTGAGTCTATGGTTGCTTAGACTTTACTTAGACCTTTCTATAAAGAATTATTTTCTAAGAAAATCACAGACAGTGTTTGTATAATGTGCAGGAACTTGCTCTGTTCAGACACAGCTGTTGTGGGTTGGTGAGAAGAAGAAGGTTATCAGATGGCATTTACTGTGACATAAACAATCACAATACTCACAAACACAATGTCATGCAGATACAAAGGACATTTTAGATAAATCTTTATTCTTCATTGAAACACATTATGTTAACTCACTCACATTCAGCAGAGACATTCATGATTGTATCTTTGTACTAAATGAGCACAACACCAGGTTTTCTCTGAGATGGAGATCAGTATATACATGTATGTGTGAGTAGAGGGGCCCAAAGAGGTGATGATCTGAACCGTTACTGCTCAGCAGGGACGACAACCAGGATGATCTGCAAGGTTCTGTTGAAGGAATCTGGGGACACAAAGAAAACCAAACAATTACATCATCTCTCATGTTATACGGTGACACATAATAAATAGTGTGGTGGAAAAAACCGAGGGGTGTTTTGAATTCACAAAGAACATTTACAAGGTTGTAACAATTTGGGAATTAGATACTACTAGCAATTACATTAGTAATACATTAGTAATATTGTTACATATTCGCAATGCAAAATCAACATGCTTTGTTTGCTACCTGAGTTTTTGACTCACCTCCTTTCATGATTATCTGTTAGTTATCTGTTAGTCTTCCAATCACTAAACTACTGTCTTGATGTCTTCCAATCAAGTTTTCAACCACGCCACAGCCGTGAGACTGTTCCTGTAAAGGTCTTCAATGACATCCCCTCAAACACAGATGGTGGCAGAGTCTCAGCCGTAGTTTTGTTGAATGTCAATGAAGCATTCGACGCAGCTGAACACAATAAATTACCAGAACAACTGGAAAACTGAGAGCGACTTTCTGGCACAGTGCTAAACTGGTTTGAATCCTACTGAAAGGACAGAGACTACATTGTGTCTGTAAGTAATACAGGTAACACATCTGAGTGGACAAATAGGACATGCAGAGATCCCCAAGGCTCCATTCTGAGGTCTCTTCTGTTCAACATCTACATGCTTCCACTGGCTCAGATTATGGAAGACAATAAAACAAGTTGCCATAATTATGTAGATTCCACACAATTAACATAACCATATTACCAGTGGACTATGCTCCAATACAAGCACAGGGTAAATGCATTGAACAAATCAACTTTTGGATAAAAAGGGAACTTGATACAGCATTGGAACTGGAGCCCCATTTATTCCCTTTGGTGCATGAAGCAAAAAAGTTTGACTTACGAATAAAGCTCCTCCGGCCATCTTTCACATCCATGGGCCCATAGAGCAATCACACTAGCATTTCCTTAACCCCACCTCCCAGCTCTTGGTCCAGCCTCTCGGTCTCATTCACGGCAGAACAGAGGAAGGAAAGTAACTATGGATTCTTTTAGGTGGACTTTTAGGACCTAATGTTTTAAATAAGTGCTAACTGTCTGGGAAGTTGAGTTACCTCCCAAAAAATTATCCACTTATTAACAGACGTCCATCCATTATCTTTAACCGCTTACCTTTTCAAGGTGGCGGGGGAGCTGAAGACGATCACAACAGACATTGGGTGAAGGCAGGGTACACACTGGACAAGTTGCCAGGCTATCACAGACCTGACTCATAGAGACAGACAATCATTCATGCTCACATTCACACATATGAGCAATATAAAGTAAAAATTGAACCTAACCTACATGACTTTTGACTGTGGGAAGAAACTGGAAAACCAGGAGAAAACTGACGCTGGCACAAGGACAACATGCAAACTCCACACAGAACCCGGGACCCTCTCAATGTGAGGTAACCTTGCTGACCACTACACCCCAAAGCTGCCCTGATTTGAAGTTGTCTTTTTCCTAATATGAATCTATTTGAAATATTTATGTTTTGACCAAACGGCATCATGCGACGGACCTGGAAGTTGTAACTCCGGGCAGTAAGTCTCACATTTGCTTCAAAGCCTAGCACTCTTCCTGGGGGCTTGTTTACAACGGTAAACAGTCTCACGATTGTACAATATGTGGCTCGGACTCACCATGCTCCTAAGGAGCAGGATGATCTGGATGATCTCCTGGGAGCCCCCAACGCCATGGATGGGCTCATTGAATCAACTTTT
This sequence comes from Cebidichthys violaceus, assembly GCF_023349555.1. NCBI lineage: Eukaryota > Metazoa > Chordata > Actinopteri > Perciformes > Stichaeidae > Cebidichthys > Cebidichthys violaceus. The sequence goes on from NW_027176372.1 coordinate 4,161,197, forward strand.
AACCACTGGATGAGGTGTCTATTCCTCCCTTCTCCACACAGGAGATGAGAGGAATTAAATACATTGAGAAAATAATCATACACAGTAAAACGTGCAGTGAAATTCTTAGTCAGTCGGCCAGCTGGCAGATATAATCCCTCCAGCGTGTTCTGGGTCTTCCCCGGGGTCTCCTCCCAGTTGGGCGTGCCCGGAATACCTCCAGTGGGAGGCGCCCGGGAGGCATCCTAATTAGATGCCCGAACCACCTCAGCTGACTCCTTTCGACGAGAAAGAGTTGCGGCTCAACTCCAAGTTCCCTCCTGATGTCTGAGCTCCTTACCCTATCTCTAAGGCTGAGCCTGGCCACCCTAAGGAGGAAACTCATTTCGGCCGCTCGTAGCCGCGACCTTGTCCTTTCGGTCACGACCCAGAGTTCGTGACCATATGTGAGGGTAGGAACGTAGACCGACCAGTTAATTGAGAGCTTCGCCTTCTGGCTCAGCTCCCTCTTCACCAAGACGGTCCGGTGCAGCGCCTGCTTTACTGCTGCAGCCACACTGATCCGCCTGTCAATTTCCCGCTCCATGTTACCCTCACTCGTGAACAAGACCCCGAGATACTTGAACTCCTTCGCTTGCGGTAGGCACTCCGTCCCCACCTGGAGGGAGCAATCCGCCGGTTTCCGGCAGAGCACCATGGCCTCAGATTTGGAGGTGCCAACTCTCATCCCCGCCGCTTCACACTCGGCTGCAAACCGCCCCAGTGGATGCTGGAGGTCACGATTTCCAAATCCAATAATCTTAGCAAAACCATTGGGGTTACTTAAGGTAACATTTTTTTAGACTAAAGAGCTAGTCCTTTGATTTTGTGTTGCTCAAGTTGGGTGACTTGCAAGTGAAAAAGTCATAAATATTGGTCAAAAGGTAATGATATTCTAACTTTTAGTCACTTTTATGAATCAAACTTCAAACACATTGGATCCTACAATTCCTATAATGCAATTCAAAAGCATCACTCATTAGACTTTCCCCCTAAGGATAAATACCCTCACCCCAATGCTAACCCCCCGGTTTAGAAGAACAATTTTCTATCTATCAATTATTTGAACTCTTTTGTCAGATTTTACAACCACAGAAGACATTCTTCAGCTGTGTGGTGACTTTCATATGACAAATGAGTGGAATGATCCTTTACCTCTGTGCTACATGACATAAAGGTTCAGCATGACCATTCATCCCAAAGCAGATCCATCGATTCCAGTCATGTGCTGATGAATGCAATGTTCCATTGGATAAGCAACGACTTACCTAAAGCCCACTGAAGCCACTTTGGTCTGTGGTTGAAGTAAATGAAGATATAGTAGGCAGGGATGCCAGTGAGGGAAATGGCAAATCCAATCCCTGTGTTGACCGGGTCCGAGTACAGAGACAGAAAGACCATGAAGAAACATGTGAGGCAGAACACCACTGGGATGAAGAGCGGGACCTGTGTCAGAAGTGACGCCTGTTATTATTATCAATATACTGTCTGCAAGCAGAAACGCACATATTTGTTGTCGTCAACTTTTTGTGGAAGTAACAAATTCACATGATACTTTTAAACGTCACTTAGGATTTCCTCAGCAAAATGAAACAGCTACATATTGTGGCACAGATTCAGATAGGATTGAGATGTGGACAGGTGTGGAAACACTGACCTTAAAGGGGCGGGGGAGGTCAGGTTTTGTATATCGGAGGTAGATTAGGCCCAACACCACCACACCGATGAACAGCCACCGCAGGAAGCTCATGAAGTTCAACAGGCTGTAGATGTCTCCCACAAACACCTGGAGTATGGTCATAGGGTACTGACCACACACACAAACACACACACACACACACACACACACACACACACACACACACACACACACACACACACAACACACATTTAAGAAGTCAAAAGATTTGTATCCAACTTGGGAGAAGCAATGGGTTGTGTAGACAGTCTTATTTCTGCCACGGTCAGTTGTCCATTCAAATCTACTATCGGGACACCTCAACCATAGGTCAATTGTTTAACCATATGCCAGCATGCAAGATATATGCAGGTAACCACAGCAACAACATTATGCTTCATGATATGTTACCACTGGCACAACAATTAACATATAATATGGTGAGTATGATTTGTTTCAACATTAGTATTGATGTCCTTGTAGATTGTTGTTAAATGATATTTGCAATTGCTGTTATCAATGGTTGTTATTTCAAATGGGGGTATGAGTGACATTTAGTGTTTTTTTCTAATGAACAGTTATAGATTTTTGTCATTATTGTTCAAATTGCAGTAAACTGACCAGTATGAGGACAGCAGCCAGTGGAGTGTGCCTGCGGACATGGATCATAGACAAAACCTCAGGGAGCTGTCCTTCTCGGGATGCTACGAAAAACATTCTGGTGAACACAAAAACACACATTACAAATATACATACATATACATATATATATGTATATATATATATATATATATATATATATATATATATATATATATATATATATATATATATATATATATATATACATATATATTACATATACACTGATCATCAACTGGCTGATGAGCTGAATGTGTTTTACTGCATTCAAACCCTTTACCCGCTCTGACTCTGACATCAATCAACAACCTGCACCCCACTCACCCCCACCCACTGACCCCACCTGTGAAGAGGATGTGTGTCAGCTCAGACGAACAGGAAAGCACCAGGCCCCAGGCGGCTCGTCACCTTCCTGTCTGAAAGTCTGTGCTGACCGTCGTGGCCCATTGGCATCATGTGCATTTATACTTTGTCACATGGATGATTGCAATCAGAAGCAAGTAAAGGCAAATTGCTCTCATCTGCAAAACTTTGTGTTTGAAGCATTAGCCAACTTATCCTCATGAAATGGTGTGTATAGTACCCTATGAAATACAGTCTTTAAAAAATAAACTTCCATCTTCACAGGAAACAACCAATTAGGTTCAGGCAACAAAACTACTTAGTTAAGTTTCGGAAAAGAATGCGTTTGGGTTAAAAAAATAAAACCTGTGCCGTTACTGAAGCAAGCAAATTAGGTGACATATCAATGTTGACTCCTCGTTTCACGAGGAGAACAAACAGCCGTCTCCCTGGTGGGACATCTGTAGATATGTGTTTCATTACACTTTTGTAAGAAGCTTCCCTGTTTCTCTTCCAATTTGCTATTTTGGGATCTTTAAAAAGTTATTGTTTATGAAACTCAACGCGTTCTGAACTAAATAAAAAATCCCTCCAATTCCTGGTAGACTTTTAAAATGAAAAATCTGCAGCAAGTGTTAATTTTCCTTGACTGATGGAAGTAGTGCTGTCCGTGGAAATGTATAATTTACTCATTTACAATGTGAACGAATAGAGTGCAGATAATTTCACCATTTCAATGACTTTTACCCAGTGTTTACTAGTGACTTACTTCATCTGTTCCTTCAGACCTTAACTGTTGTTTAAGACAAATACCAACTTTATTTGGGGAGATTACAGTATACTAACTACCATGACACCAGTCATTATTCTTTTAATAGCTTACAACAACTGAACAAATCATCAGTGCTATATGGCACTTTATTGACTTTAAAATACATATGTTGTGTTTTGACGTTGGTAATACATGTATGTGAGACAGCAGAGAGGAAGCATCTTTACCTTGATAAGGCGAAAAGGCCGCCATTCATGGATCCGAAGCAGGACAAGGCCACAAAAATTGGCACTGCTATCGAGAACTTCCCCATCAGCTTCTCTGCAAACGTCTGAGTAGGTAGAGACAGAGAGGGAGCAAAGAGAGCGAGAATATTTGTTGCTTCAAGGATGTAATAAGTTACCTACATATATCAGCAGTGTATCTTCTCACAAACTCATGGTATATTATTCATTCATTCATTTGGATTTATAACAATATTCACTAAATTGTTCTTTTGGGTATCAAGATAGCTAGCTTACTGGTTGAGAAACTCTGCCTTCATTGTCCTTGTCACTTCAAGGGCTCCTTTTCCAAGTAAAGAATGTATCAATGACACTTTGTTCTGATTAAGGGAGAACTTCAACACTTGGATGGATGGATAGATGGATGGGGATAGATCGATAAATAGATGGATGGATGAATGGATGGATGGATGGATAGATGGATAGATGGATAGATAGATAGATAGATAGATAGATAGATAGATAGATAGATAGACATCCTCTAAAGCGATGGTTCTCAAATGGGGGTACGTGTACCCCCTGGGGGTACGTGAAGGCACTCCAGGGGGTACGTGAGATTTTTTTTAAATATATTTAAAATTAGTATCCATTCAAAAATGGATTCCTGAAGAAAGCAGAGCTGTGGAGAAGGGCCTCTGCACAGGGGGATTTCACCTGCTTTCCTGGATGATTTTCTGTCTAGTGAGGATGTGGACAGAGCTCAAGTAAAGTCGGTCATAGTGGGACATCTGATCAAGATTTTCATTCCTACTTTCCTGACATGGGGGATAAATCTGCACAGCTGGAATGGGTGAGAAACACATTTATCTTGTCCGAAGCAAACGGAAGCAAGCTACCTGTCACTTATCAGGAAAAACTCCTGGAAGTGTCATCTGACCGTGGCCTCCAGATGAAGCCACCTCCACGCTCACACAGTTTTGGGTGTGTGTGTGAAGCAGGAGCTACTAACCTTTGCCTCCACATGTCAGGCCTCCTTCTCTGCAATGACTGTGATCAAAACAAAGCAAAGAAGCAGACTGTGCCTGGAGAAGAGCTCGATCACAGCAGTTGCCTCCCTGCCACCAAGACTGACAAAGATCCTCAGTGAAGCACAAGCACAAGTTTCTCACTAAAATGCAAATGCAAAAGCACTCAGTTCAATGCAACAATGCAATCTTCAGTGTTGACAGTTTAATAAATCAGACACTGATGGCACAGCGCTGTGTATTTTTTTCAACCAAAAATGCTTTGCGCTGGGTAAGGGGGTACTTGGCTGAAAAAATATTTTACAAGGGGGTACATCACTGAGAAAGGTTGAGAACCACTGCTTTAAAGAGCTAGAGCATTCCCTGTTTAACAACTTAATAACTGTATTTATGAATAGAGGGGGGAAAATACCACCACCCAGATGGCAACACTACAAATGAGGAGGCAAGGGGAGCCTCTGGTCAGCCACAAAATTGCTTTCCTTAATTTTGTCTCATTCAGCATTCCGTACTTGGCAGCATTATCCCAAGCAGCTTGCTGTCCGTTGCTAGTGGCTTGTTTGTCAAGAAATAGTTAAGAGAAAAAACCCACAAATAGACATTTTTATATTTTGTTAGGAATAGGTGACTTTTCTCCTGACTCCAGCTCTGAACAACACACTGACATTTTTGTAAAGAAAGCAAACAGGTATAGCCTATTCCGCAAAATGTTAGATATTGTTTTAAAAGAGAAGCAGGGTTTCACAGTGAATGCATCAAAGTCTCCAGCTATCAGTTTAGTGAATTGTAGCTTGTCTTTTTTTTTTTCAACTGTAGTTGGTTAGATGAAAAAAGAGCTGTTGACAGGGCTGCTGGCAGTAATTGTCTTAAATGGGTCATGCAGACGTGGGAGAGAAAGCTGCTTATTATTCATGAAGCCATTCAGTGCTGATTAATCCCAGTCCACGCTTATATGGACAAGGACGGGCTGTGAGGGAAAAATGTGCATTTGTAGTCTTATACAAATGTACACTGAAATGGTGTTGTCACTTGGGAAAATTTCTAAGCCACCACTCCTTAATGATGCAACACTGTTAAGCTTGACTTCTATTTCAATACAAATGGTCAATATATCGAACAGAGCAGGGAAATAATTAAAGTAAATGGTCATACAATTTGTCATGAACCCAAGTTTCATGCATTCCATCCACAGTCCGGAAATAGGATTACTCCTGAAAAATATGTATTTTACCATGTATATAAAACACAAAAATCTCAATGTGTGCAGTTATGATTAGAGATGGATTCACTAAAACAGGTCTCCACCATGAGACTGAGGAGGGATATTGTTTTTGTGTTGATGTCTTCTCTTAGAACGTGATTGATTCTGATTGTTGATTTTAGAAAAAAGTTCCTGTTAACTTTTACAGAAGAGCAATAGAAAGCATCCTGGCAGAAAATACAGGCTGCTCTTATCCAGCATGCGGAGCAAAATCTATGAAAACTAATGCAAAATCTGTAAAAATGTTTTCATATGTTATCCACGTCATTTTGTACAAGGACCTATAATGACGGCTAAATCACACACCAGACGGGTGAGAGGTGGGTGGGTCCAACAAACAGCGACCAAGAGACTGCAGTTTGTTCCCCGTTTGAAATGAGGAAAACTGGCATTAAAACTGGCATGTGATGTGCACAGCCCAGGACAGAAGGGCTCTACAGTGGGTGAATAAAACCGCCCAGAACATCGTTGGTACCATCTACTGGCATTAGTGGTATTCATGAGAAGAGGAAGAGCTCAAAGGACATTAAAAGACAAAACCCACCCAGCGACAACCTGTTCACCCTGCTGCCGTCTGGTAAGAGATACAGAAGAATCAGCCGCCGTAATACAAGACTTCAAAACAGCTTCTTTCCCCCAGCTGTGAGACCCCCCCCCCAACAACATGGAAATGCGACTTTCTACTTAAGTCCTACCAAGCAAATATAACTTGGAACCGACTAGGATCCAATCAGACCCTACTCAAATATCAAATGTAATTTAATCTTCCAAAAAAGATATCTTGAAAATATAACCATAACTAAGGTAGTCTTGTGTTTGTCGCTGACGTTACAGTAAAGGTGCGTTGAAATGTTTTAACAGCATTGAGATGCTTCCCCTGTCATCTGACATCCTGCCGTAGGTGTTTACCTCTCTACGATACCTCATATTAGTAGAGACCGGACCAAACTATGTGTATAAATGTATGTATGTAAATCATATGGTAAAAACAATGAAAAAGACACTGCCTTATTTACACCTAGATGACGTTATTTTGAGTGTTGATAGAGCTGCTACAATGTTAGCATAGCCTAGCACCGAGCTCCATTGAGAAAACAAGCGTTTTAAAAGATTTGCTTGTCGTCTTGCGGCGAGAACTAACAAAACATGAATTCAGACTTTTTACAAACTACGCATCATTACGTAGTTATTTCTTCATCTCTTTTTGTCCGTTTATTGCAGTTAAATCACAGCAAACTCTGTTTGTTTTGTGTTGGTTTTTGTGTAGTAAACCAGCCGACGTATGGCTAGCTAGAAACAGTGAATACACCTCGATGAAATCCACGGAGCTCCTCCGGATGACGTTATGAACCCAGACAAGAAGACGTTTAGTTTCCCGGGATATCTGGGACTTCCACAACAAGTACTAAGCAGAAATGGAGGTTATTTCTTCCATGGTTGATGGCGGAAATAAATGGCTTAAGTTAATAACAGCTTCCAGGGCGGTAAGCCACGCCCCCTCTCCGCGCGATTCACGCGAATGACCACAAATGGTCCCCGGCGAGTAACGTGGCATGCATGATGGGGTTTGAACGCACCAAAGAGGTTAAGGATATCATGTAAATGTATGTATTGCATGTATTACTTTTTGAAGGCAGTTGGAGTTTAGGAACACATGAAGAAAATACACTAACGTAGACATTGACAACTAAAGAGATGAAATGAAAAAAAATTCTGGTGTTCATACACAGCCCTGGCTCTGTAAATAGGAAACAACAAAGTGGCTCAGACCGGGCCACACAACACTATTCCAACCAATCAGCAACAGCGTTCTTGCTCGTGCACAGGACAGAGGATAGGCCATGGATGTGTAAAGAGAAAGGGATGGTACATCTGGCACATGCTAACGTGCTGATGAGAGTAGTGTATTTGTTTGAGTGTACTCCAGAACAGGACTCCAACTTTAAGTGCTTTCTTTTATCACCAGTGTATTTGTTTCAAGTGGCCACTGTGGAGTTTGTATAGTTTACACATAGCTGTGACATCTGCCTCGGAGGTGTTTTATTCTGCAGTTGATTTAATAAGGAGTGTCAAGCTGTTTGCTCTATGTGGCTTGATGAGGCTTGTTGCACCCTCCCTGGTTTCCCTTTTTATTTATGTGTTTATCATTTGCATTTAATTGACTTAGTTTTGTCTTTTTTCTGATTAATTCTAGTGAAGATACACCAAAAAACGTGGTTGTATATTAATAATGAACCATCAATTGTATGCACAGGCTGGAAAGTCCCACAGAATTAGTCAGAGTATATTTTATCTGACCTACTTTTAATGTCATCTCATCAAAATGACAGTACTTTTACTTGAGTATATAATATTGTAGTAATCTTCCCATCCCTGTCTATTGCCTCTAAGTTAACATTCTTGCTTGCTAACATCACCTGCACTACCTAACAACGAGTTTAGCATTGTATTTACATAACTAGTTCCGCAGAGCAGTCCTATTGTACAACAAGGAATAAAGTTGAACTAGATTTAGGTTTGTCCTTGGCTGCTACCTGACAAAAGACATTTTGCTGACGCTGTCCTGTGCAAAAGAAAAGGTTGCCTACGGAAGTGATGCATCTCACTGCTCGGGAACCTGATAGAACTGACGCACCCCACGCCTTGGGACCCTGCCCTCTCATTGGCCTGCAGATTCAGGGTACCCAGATGTGAAGGTCTACAGTTGGACCTCTTGAAGGACACCTTTTAAAATTGGTTTCTGATGGTTGTTAAAATGTATGCCAGTGCAGCTTGAAATAAGATTACAGTCAATAATCCCAGTTGATGTGGCATATTGATTGGTAAACCTGAGTAGATTGGATGAACAGGTATTAGATTTCAATTGCCAATACAGTGCATCAAGTTTGGCCCTATCAAACACAATTTGCAGTGTGATCATGTTCTTGTTGCGGCACAACTCTGGTTGGCCAAGCATGGTTTGCAAACAATATATTAATTATGAAGAATTTTAAAGATGTCATTTTTGTAGCAGTAATATTTCATTATGATAATACTGCATTAAAAGGCATAATTTGGTATCCGAATGTAAAATGTCACAACACCAAGATTAAGAACTCTGGAGTGACCCGCCATCACTCTCAGAGTAATTGTGAAAAATACAGACCAGTACAAGAGAGCTACCTTAAAATTAGTACTGTTTTCTGAAGCTAGCAAAAATTCTTAAGCTTAGTAATATGTGTGCAAACATTGTAGTTGAACAGTTCTATATTTCTAATTCTAATTAATTGAAAAACATGCAAGCTGCTTATTTTGCATTTATACTACAAAATCTTCAACATGTCTCAAACTTCTGTGATGACTACCTTGTAATGACTTTAAATACACATAAAATTGCATTTAGTTGTACGTAATTCTTCAATCTCTTGCATTATTTGAACAAACCTGTAATTTAAGTGGTCTAAAATGACTAATTTTGAGGCCAGCCTCCTCATGATAACTTCTAAACAAATTCAATTTGAGATGTAAACTTCTGCCTCCTGTCTGTGTGGAAGGAAGAACAGAGTGAAATTATTTTATCACATCACACCCATCTAAGAACAGCTATAGGCTTAACATAGCACTGATATCAGTCCTCTGTCAATTAAGCAATAGTGGCTGGGAGGTCCGTGATGTTATTGGTGTTATTGCTACTATAACCCCATATGTCATTTAGAGGTGTAGCATTTTGTTCCCAAGGGGAGCGGAATACAATGTCTGTCCACTTAAAGTGATATAGCACTAACATTCCTTGGTATAGAAAACATCATCCACCAACCAACATCCCAACTTTTAACAGTCTGAATGTTTTGGCTGAAATAAATTGTTGGAATGGGTTCCTGGAAACTGTTTAAATGTGCACATTACAGTTATTCTGTGAGCCAACACCATAACAACTAATATAGTTTTTTCATGGTCTCTTAAGTCCAAAAGAACATCTGTGTTGGTAAATGAATCCACATGCTCTTTCCCTTGAAGATGAGAGACAACCGAGAGGCAGGACACAGCAGCAGAAGATGCCTTCCAGGTATCTGCAAGTCTATCAAACTGAACTTCATGGCAAGTGAGTTTTAAAACAAAAACAATTTCCTTCCACACAGGCGTTTCAGTGTCATATTCAAAATGATCTACGTCATTACTATCACGTCTGAAAACAAATATTATGTGACTATTCACGTACACTGGAAGTAGATTGGTTGCTTAGTTAAAAAAATATACGACTAAGTGGTTTTTAATAATGAAAGGTCGTACTTGATACTATTTAGTTTTACAAGTTTTATTTTTCAGACTTAGTTACAACGCTGTGGGTCTTGCTCTAGCTCTCTCTCACATCTAATTTACTTTAAAATTAGCACTTACACATAAAGGTTTACTAGTTTATGATCCATAAATGCGGTCAACACACGTCTCTCGCTCGGTTCCTTGGTTTTGTTGTTGTCTGTTCTCACTCATATCTCTGCTGGTGGCTGAAGTCTCTGTCATACTGGAGAGCAATTCATGTTTTGTTCCTTTAAAGTTTATGTGTGTGGACTTCACAATAGTTGTGCAGAACAAAATAAGCATCAATAAGGACAGGAGAGTCCTCCGTTTTGTGTCTGTCATCCTCAAAGCCGCTAACCGTAACTTCAAACGTCCGCTCCGTAGGTCTGATACCTCCACTGGACACACCGCTTGCTAATTGCTCCAGTAACAGCTGCTTCTCTGCCTGCAAAAATGCGGACTTTAACTGCACAACAGCTGCTAGTAAAGACAACAAAGTCAGCAACACCTGTAATCAGTTGTCCATGTTGAATTAACCTGGTAGACGATCGGTGATGAATGCTGTTGTTGTTTGTGATTTTCCGTGAAAGGCTCACATGATAGGGGCGTGACCAATCAGGGAAGGACACGTTGTGACTGCTAAGAACCAATCAAGTAGCGAACGCGGGTGTCTACATTATCATTACGCAACTTATGCGTTTACGACCGTCCATACCAAGTGGTAACCCCAGAGTTTTCAAACTTCCTCCTCGGGAGCGTTTTCAAACGTTTTCAAACGCGTTTTCGGTGGTCTAAAACTCCGGCATAGTGTGGACGCTCAGTGTAAACGTAGCAGAACATATGCGTTTTTGAATGGAAACAGAGTAGTGTGGACATGGCCTCAGGGGGTGTAGCGGAGGAGTGTAATATACAGTGCCAGGAAGCCCAACAAGCACAACATGAATGTTATCAGCCTCTACCTACTAATAAAGAGGCTCAGTGTGAGAAAGCCCAATCTCAACCTGACCTATTTGAATCAGTACCTGCTTTGAACACTGGAAAAATGTCCCAATCAGCCCAAACACTGTCCTATGTTCTTAAGCCTTTGAAGAATGTGAGCATGAGAGACCTGCTTCAGTCTCCTTTGTAAGATATGGTCCAAATCATCGAATTCAGGAAACCCCAACTATATTACCTTCAGCTTTATCAGCACATGTGCCATACAACCAAGCATTTGCCTCCTACATACCTCAAAGTTCAGACCAGATTCAGGGCCTGGCTTAAGCTCAGTTTTGTCAACGTATAACCCTTCTAACCACACACCTTCATCAATTCCAACACCTCAAATTCACATACAAATAACATCTGTATGGATGCCAACAGCCTCTTCTTCCTGTGTGTTTTCTCACCAAATATACCCCCCGGTACCATCCCAGGGGTAAGTACAGCTCCAGCAGGCTGTGGCCCTCACAGTTAATTTCCTCTGCCTATCCCTACACCTCTAGTGTCATCAACCAATTCACTGTTATCTCCTTATCATCCAAGCTATCTCGCTCCAAACCAGTTGCAGTTTCATATGCCCCACAGCTTACTGGAGTACCCCTTGATCCAAGCTTCTCTTTACCTTTGGCTCCTGTACAGCAGACTACGAGTTCAAGGTATCTCTGGCGAGGGGAGGGACCCTCATTATTTCATCCCTTAACAACACTCATGATGGGCGACTGTGGCTCAGTGGTTGAGCAGGCTTCAATCAGAGGAGCGACAGTTCGATCCCCGGCTCCACTAGTCCATGTTGATGTGTCCTTAGGCAAGACACTTAACCCCAAATTTGTGCCTGCGGTGTGTGAATGTGTGTGAATGTTAGTTAGATGGGCAGAAGGTACCTTGCATAGTATCCTCTGCCATCAGTGTGAATGGGTGACTAGAAAAATGCTATACAAGTGCAGTCCATTTACCATTCATGCATTTGTAATGTTGAAGATGGCTTTAACTAACCTTGTAACTGTAGAAGAACCTGAACTGTACACATTTCCTATTATATTGGATTACCTACATCTCCCTTTGTCAGCTACCAATCTCTTCTGGGATGATTGGAAGTCCCCATGTAGACACACTGCACTAGGATATCAGCCACAACCCCAAATGAGGTATCTGTGTGCATGCTATCAATCAACCTCCCACTACCAGACAAAGTGTGGAAGCTCAAAGAATTAAGAACAGATAAAGTAAAATATCCAATGTTGGAAATTTGGTAGAACTCACAAAGCCGCAGATTTCCCCTTGGGAAGAATTTTTCCCACATGCAATGGCCCGCACCTTGGCATATTACATGATGTAAGTCCCCCACTCCATGAATGACCTCCGCCTGGCATACGAGCTGAACGAGTTCTACTGTGGTTTTGATAGACAATGGGACAGTCCTGACTCCATCCCCCACAGCTCCATCAACCAGCCCCTGACCACCATGTCCCCCTCCCTCAGCTCAGCAGGGGCCCATGCCTCTGTACCACCCATCCCAGTGGACCCATCTCTGGTGGGGATGAGTCTGCCTACAGGTGGGAGACTGACCATCTGGTGACCTGGTGCGGTCTGAACAACTTAGAGCTCAACGCTCTAAAGACAGTGGAGATGGTTGTGGATTTCCGGAAGAATGCAGCCCCACCAGCCCGTCACCCTGTGTGACTCCCCCGTCGACACTGTGGAGTTCTGGTGTGTTTATTTTTTTCAGTCGTCCATGTGTTAAAACTGCAATGGAATTGCAGACAACTGTAACGGGTGGTGTATGGACCCAATTGCAGTACAAAGGACTCAGAAGACAGAGGTAGAAAGTTCAACGTTTTACTTAGACTCCGGCAGACAGGCAAACGGTTTAGAAACCGGCAAACAGGAATCAGGAGAGGAGAGGCAAAGTTCTTGGTCAGGGACGGAAGGCTAGGTCGAATAACCAGGAGGCAGATGAAGCAGGGAATCAGGGACAGGCGAGGTCGGTACCGGGAAGACAGGCAGGAGAACGCTGGAAAGACTCGCATGGCAAAGAACAATCTGGCAAAGGAGTGAGTGTGGAGCTGGTGACTATATCCTGGGCTGATTGCATGTGATGAGAGGCAGCTGTGTGCACAGGTGAGTGGAGTGAACTGACGAGGTGGGCGTGGCTGACAGGTTGAGTGGGGCAGAGGCAGGATCAATGGAAAATTACTGATGGCTGGATGACTGAACTGTGACAACAACAATGGGATGGAGGAACCTTTTCATTCTTTAAAAAGTAGTCCAGGGACTAAGATTACCAGGATATTTATGTATTGCTATCATTGGTTAGGACTAGAAGTGTTACATTAGCATTCACAGGGTTGGGCTGTAACAAACACATTAGCCCCGTAAATAGAAATGCAATACTACAATGGGTAAAATAGAAGTTAGCCAGAAAATTGTGTTTTCTTTGGGCAATATTTTTAAAGCCTTTCCATTAGTATTACTTACCACAGCGACAGCTTCTGAGGCCAGGAGCTCGTCTGCTGACATCACAGTGTAGTATGCCACATTGGTCAGCACATAGCAGGAAGTCACAATCGCCATGGAGATACAGATAGCTAATGGCATAGTCCTGATGGCAAGAGGGATAATAACAGAAGCAGTACTGTAATTGCTGTAATTCACTTATGCATCTCATTCACATTTATTTCACCTCTGTTATGACCTCTGAATTTCTCTTCATCTGTATGATAATCATCTAAATAAAACACTGTTGCTGGGGCCAATAAATGCACAGAGTTAACATATTTCAGGATTATATACCATAAATTATCAAATAAAACCTGCTCTTCAAATGGTGGTCTATCCTACACTGTTTGCGTCTCTCAGCCCCAAGCCCTTTGAGTCCTACTGAAGACATGAACAAAATATAGCTTTATTTCTTAAACAGATGACCACTGTAGTTTTTAACAAAGGAAACTCAAAAAGGAGGAAATTGAAATGCATTTGTTGGGGACTTTTTTCAGTAGCGGACTAATTCACATTTAGTGCTCTAGTGAATATTTGTTGCAGCAGGATGGTGAATGGGGGATTGAGTAAAATAAACTACAGTGTGTGTGTTCAAAGTAATGAAGATACATGTCACCCAGTGCAACAGTGTGGCTAATTAATGTGTTTTTAGACAATAATGGAGCACTATGGCACAACCGGATGAGATAGGCTTTGATTCATACACACTTGTTAATTTATTCACTATGTGAATAGTTCACAGTACAACATAATCATTTGTCTATTTTAGTTAGAATTTTGATCTCTTTAGCTGCTGAATGATCCCGTGTTCACCAGCAAGTCAAAAAGTTTTTCTTTTAGCTATTAGGCAGGTAGTGTACAACAGGTTTTCCCTGAAAACAGCTAGCTGCTGGTGGAAAACCATGTGGTGAGAACCATGAGAGTGAACCAATTCAATAAAGTTGCAGACTTAAAACCAAAACAATAAGCTAAATTGGAGCTAATTAGAACTACCAAGCTAGAGATAACTGCTCATAGTGAGTTCATCACTATGAGCAACTCCTTTCACAAATCATGCGGTCTGTTGTTTGTATAAAACTATTGATTATCGTTGCATTAAACATCTTTCCCATTAATATGGTGCAATTTAACCTTTGTTCAACTACTGCTGAATTTAAAGCCTGATGGGAAATATTTTCTTGTTTTCCATTGGGTTTTAAATTCAGCAAATATAGATCAACTATGCGATACACCCAATACATACATTAAACTTACCGCTCAGGGTTATCTACCTCCTCTGTCACAAAGTTCAAATAGAACCTGCAAAAGGAAACAGTTATTGTAAAACCTCCAAGGATTAATGAATGGTAAATCATGTGCAATGTAAACAGAACTGAAGTGAAGACATCCAAAATGATATGCATCAAACTGAGACCAATTAAATATCTAGTGTGTAAGATTTGGCGGCATTGAGCGGTGAGGTTGCAGATTGCAACCAACTGAAACCTCTCATGTAGCGTGTAGGTGAATTACGAAGGTCAGCGTGAAAATGCCAACGGCACTAACTAGTGTAAGGTTTGTCCATTCTGGGCTACTGTAGAAACATGGCAGTCGGCTGCATGAAGAGGACAAGCTCAGCCGCTGTTAAGCTGGAAAAAAGTTTGGTGAGTTTGTTTTTTGCTTCTTCAAGTTTGTATGGAATGTATTCTTTGAGCCGATTGCCTGAGTAGGTTACTACATGAACACTCAACACTTAATATCCAAGAAGTTTCCGGGTCTTTCTTTACTCAGGTTTACACGCTTATTGTCAAAAAAATAGAGTTGAAGCCTAAGTTAACGTTTCAAGTCGTGTTTACTCCCATGTGACGTATGCCTGCACAGAACCGATGTAGGCACCTGCATTGATTAAAACACTGTTACGCTCCTGGTCTAGATGCGGGATAGCTATTTGTGGGTTGCATTTGTTGAATCAAACATCCCAGCAGTGGTCATTGCACACACAGTTTATTGAGATCTGGTCTCTACTGAGTGCACCTTTTTAGTTAATATCATATTCACAAACACAGACCATGCCACAACAATATGGCATTTAAAGGTTAATTCAGGAGGTATTGGATGTTCTGGACTGATGAATGGGTGTAGGGCTGAAGGTGAAAGAGGGATGTCGTCTGTTTGGCTGGTATGGTACAACATACTGAAGTACGGGCATTTCCTTCAATGAGACATGGGAAATGTATGTACTGTGCCGTACATGCATTGTGTAGGAAGGTATTAGGGGAGAAGGGAAGAGAGGATGAAAAGATGTGGGTAAGATGAAATAGGAAAAACAATGGATGACGGGAAGGGAAAGGAAGAGTGGGTCAAGAAATCTGAGACAAACCCACGCGGACCCCAAAAGAGTCAGATTTAAATTGAGCTGAGTTGAATGTGGGCTTGACAGGGATCACTAAGACTGTTGCAGATGTAGAACAAATATGCCTGAGATGACCAGCAGCAAAGGACCTGGGTGATTTGGTCTAAAATGCTCTGAGACCTATCAGACGCAGAGAGAGCAGGTACAGGGGAAAAGACAAACTGGCCCCCACCAGGATGGGGGGTGATGATGAGGGCTGTGGCCGCTGAGGCAGCAGAAAGGCCTGTAACGTCATACATGTCGACACTGACTGTGGTGGGTTCTAGTGAATGGAATAATGTGACCACATTTTTGATGCGGGAGAGGGGAATACCTTTCCCTTTCAGAAATCATTGGAGGCCGGCGACGTTCCAATCTCTGATGCCGGACTCCATTTGTGGACGTGGATACGACCAAATCAATAAGCTGGTAGCAATGCAAGCGCTCCATGGGGGGTTGTCAGGCTGGAGGGTTGTGGGTTGTAGACTGGCAGGAAGGAGGTTGCTGATAATAAGAGGTTGGTTGGCTATTACATTGGTGTATGTGGTTTTTGGCCCTCGCTGATGGAGGAGTGGAGGCTTAAGATCTACCGGGAGTTGGAAAGAACTCGTAGGGAGACCTTGAGCCTGACTGTTGTGTCATGGCTGCAGGATAATCGGTTTTGAACAGACTGTAAGTTTAGATGGTTTAGTTTAGATAATGCGATTAGGTATGAATCCCGGTCTCTCTGTCACCAAGAAATCTAAGACAAAAAGGTCAGGATGGGTTGGCCAGGTATTAAAAAGCTTGACAGGTGATGAGAGTGTGTGGTGTGTGAGGACCATACCTACCACCCAGCATATGCATACATCCCAGAGTAGAAGGCTAGTGGCATACCAGACAGCTTCACATTGCTCAGCTCAAAGGCATCCTCAAAGTTCTTGGTCTCTCCTACAAACACAAAAATGCACGCGCACACACACACACACACACACACACACACACACACACACACACATTTCTATTCATTGGGATTTTAAAGCACCATAATTGCTCCTAAATGAAGAGGGATTGTTGCAGCAATTGAATGATTTGTGCAAAATAGTTCTTACACCAGCAGTGGGCATAGCATAACAATAACAATAGTAACCATAAAAGTAGTTTCAACAATAAAACAGATGAATGCAGCAGTACTCTGCCTTATTAGCTTGGAGAAGTAGATTATTCTGTACAACAAAGGTACTTAAGGCAGATTTAATCACTGTCATTGTAATCAGTGTTCTGTTGTATATAGGAGCTCACATTTATGGACAAAAACTGCTCATACAAACATATAAAACAATCTAATAGGACAATCACTTCACACTAAAATGTTGAGAGCCATGACTTGTTTGTAATGAGCACCCTGTGAAGACATGCAGAGGTGAATACACTGCCCCCCTATTTGTGGTAATGTGTTTAAATGAACATGTATTTAAAACAATAACATACAAGACATATGATTACAGAAATTAACATTATTCCCTATCAGTTTTGTGAATGCAGTTTTATTAGATAGTGTTAAAAATAGTTAAGTGTATCTGAAGTGAAATTAAACTCTATCAGGGGTACAGTTTTTGATAACTCATACTCTCAAATTAATAATTCATACACACTAGTTAAAGCAATATTAAATAGCAAACATATACAGTTTATTCATCAGTTGGTTTAAATAGCTGCATGTTGCTATGCCAAGGACCCGTGTTCCCAACAGGGGACTGATCCACGTAGAATCATGTATGAGCATAAAATCAAAATAAACACTAATAAACTGCCAAAAACAGAGGCAGAAGCCTGGTCATCTGTGCTGGAAAGAGATGAAATACAGATTTGAAATGAACTACTTTTCACTATAATCCTTTCTATGATGGAGGGTCATAGGATGAATACAGATGCTGTAGTCATCAAGATCTGTTAATGTTATTGGCTTTAGCTGCAGTTCAAGAAATGTGTATGATAATTAACTGAAGTCATTTTGAGTAATACTATATATGATATGTAATAGCAATTCCAGTAGAGGTAGACATTCACCAGAATTGCATGTGTACTAGTACTTTATACACACACACACATATGCAGATTTAAAAGTGAGGTCCATTGCTGAAAATGGTGTCCGTGCGCTGTGATGTAGGGCCTCTTCTAACACCAGCAGTGAGGACATTGGGAAATGCCTGAGCTGTTGCTTGCTGTGAGCAGCTGTGTATCACGGACTGCAAGGCTTCAAGGTTATATTTTTAGTATGTGTTGTTGTTGTTGTTTGAGACAAAGGAAGCTACGTTAATTTTTACAGCTGAAAATGCTGTTTGGAGTCTGAGAATGTCCCTGAACAACAGTAACAAGGTTGAAACATTAACGCGTAACTTATTACTATACTACGTATATAAATCTTGCAGAGAGATTTCGCAAAGCCGCAGTGATGATTTTCGTACCTAGCGGAGCTTGCAGAGCTGTAGAGACGCGCTGCGCACCTCCATAAAGATGTGACTATGCGCCAGACACCGCTAACATTTGATTGGACAGTTACTTACATCTGTTGCAACAACAACAACCTAATTACTTCTAGGTACAGCAATCACATAAATCAAAGACTGTCTAACAAAGGATTGAAAACCGCAGGTGCAAATCTAAGAGAAATGACATGCTATGTGCAAACCACTGCAGTACTATGTATGCCTGCACTGTGGCTCAGAGGAAGCGTGGGTCGTCTTCAAAGGCTGTGCCTACAGTGTATGTGCGGGGTATGAATGAGGTAGTTAGTCCAAATGGGCAGGTGGCACCTTGCAAGTTGCACCCTGCCATCAATGTATAAATGGGTGTGAATGGGTGAACGATCAATGTAGTGTGAAAGTGCTTTGAGTGGTCAGAAGACTAGAACTAGGTAGACTCCATTTACCATTTGCAACCGCAGGATCCACATTAGTCATAACACCTCATTTCCACTGCATGGTTCGGTTCGGCTCGGCTCGGCTCGACTCAACTCAACTCATTTTTTGTACCAGGTCCTATTCCCTATTTACTTTTCCACTGCGGATAGTACCATTTAGGTTGAGTGAGGAAAAACAACTGAGGTTGCTATTGACGTTAGCATAGCTATTTAAAAATGGCAGGTTTGTATAGAATGTTCCGTGTCGCAAATGTGACAAGTCTCTCTGAATAATCAGTGGTCGGCAGTGATTTGACTCCACCTTCTAGTATCGGTGGAGTATACCACCGACATAGTGCCAAAAATTACGAGGTATTATCCATAACTTTTGCTTACTCTAACTCTTTTTTGCTTTTGGAAAACCAAAAAAGAGTGAGTCGAGTTGAGTACAGCCGGTATATATCTTGGAGTATATGGGCTCTAGAATAACACTAATAGATTCTAATAGAGGTGGTGTTGATGATGATGATAAGGATGATGGTACTGACAGTGGTGAAGATGAAGGTGTCTTACCCTTAAAGAGAAGGTACATTCCAGGTGCTATGATGATGCTGATGGCCAGCAGCTTGCTGATGGTGAGGATGATTTGAATCCTTGCTGTCCATGTCACGCTCATACTGTTCAGGTACATAACAGAAGCTACAGGGACAGAGAAAGACACACACATTTATGGCCAGTGACAACATTCAGTGCCAATGCAATGCAAGTAGTGTGTCTTTCGATAAGCAAATCAGAGAGTTAGGTCAGTTAAGGTGATGAATGGGCATGGGGCAGGTTTGGCTTAAATGTGTAGACTTAAGTTTGTGTCTTAACACAGTTTAACAGTTATTGTTTGCATCTTTTTAACTGTAAATCTAATATTTGCCTCAATTTAACCAAGTGGTTTAGTTGCCTAACCTTAGACCCATAGATCGTGAAGCAAATAGAACTTTTGAAAACCTAAAGACCTGATCAAACCACAACCAGTACTTTGGTCCATATGGTATTGTCTTTCTTGTGTTGAGTTGTCTTGTTTCTTGTGCCTACACTTGCACTGAAATAGTATGGACATGGCATTGACTGGGGCGACTGTGGTAGTGCAGGGTCGTCCTTCAATCAGAGGATTGGCGGTTCAATCCCCGGCTCTGCTTGTCGCATGTCGATGTGTGTTTGGGCAAGACACTTAACCAAAAGTTGCTCCCGTAGCTGTGCCTACGGTGTGTGAATGTAGTATAAATGTTAGATAGTCCTGATGGGCAGGTGGCATACATCAGTGTATGAATGAGTGTGAATGAATGAATAATGACATGTAGTGTTAAAGAGCTTTGGGTGGTCGGAAGACTAGAAAGACAAGTACAGTCCATTAACCATTTTTCCGTTGATCCAATCAACAATTCTATTGGATTCTGAGAAAGGAGCTGAGAAAATGTGACAATAAAGAAAATAAATGTATCCATGCACTGGATTAAAGCTACCAAAACCAGTGGATTTGTCATTGTATAATGTATAATCTCTTTTGAAAATTTCTGGAATCAAAGATTTTGTATAATCGTTGTGATTTCTGTAACTTATTTGCAACTAATTCTGTTTTTGATAATGTGACAAAGTCAGAATACTCATTCTTATCCTGCATCTGGCCAAACTATAGGAGTGTGCACATATAAACCTATGCCATATGACACTGATACATACATCATGATTCAGCCAATTCAAAATTAAAAACACATGCATGAATGTGGCTTTATTATGCTAGAAATTACCATGGGAAGATTTGATTTTGAGGCAGCAATGTTAGGCACTTTTTTCGCTGAGCTATCCAACAACAGCAAATTTCACTCTAGGTTGTATTTTACTTAACAGCGGCGGTACTGTCTACGTATTGATTTAATGCACAGGTTACCTAAGAAAAGATAGTCCTGGGTTTGTTTTCATGTGGACAGCTGACATCATCCTCTCTGTCCTCTAGTGGCAGAATGTAACTAAGTTAATTTACTCAAGTACAGTACAATTCTGAGATACATTTGTGTTGTTATAGAATGAACTACCAAACTATATATTTAATAGTTCAAATAAGTCCCAACTCAACCACATACAATAGCAAAATGCTAAAGTGTCAGTAACAAAATAAAGAAATAAAATACATTTGAATTAGTGTGGCTGTATGTGTTTGATGGTTGTAATGAGTGAATGCATTTTCTTGTTGTGATCTTGTGTGTATATCATTTGTTGTCAGCTCTCTTTTGCAATAGAAATCTTGATCTTGCCAAGAGATCATAACACTCATGGGGGTCACTACTTTTCATACTATGTACTTTTTTAAATAAAATAAGATGAAATAAAACGGTTTTAATCTGTAGGGAAATTGCAGAAAACAGAGACAGAGAGCAGCTGCTGCTGGCTGCCGCTCATTTATCGCTGGAATTCGAATTGTATGAAGTATAACTTTGAATGCAAGACTTTTTACTTGTGGAATTTTTTTTCTAAGATCATTTTTTTCAGCATTTCTGCTTTATGTGATAGAGAAATGCTGGAGAGAGAGAGAGGGGTTGACTTGCAGGAAAGGGCCCTGGTCCACATCAGCCAGCACTAAGCCTTAATGGTTCGAGCTCCACCCAGTGAGCTACCCTTGATGGAGTATTTTTTACATTGTAGCATTGCTACTGTTAATTAAGTAAAGGACCTCAGTATCTCTTCCACCACTGTCTTCCTCCTCCTTTAATAAAGACGAGCACATTTCCTGTCATTTACAGATAGGATTCAACGGGTCAAAAGGATAATATCCTGATATATTGTCACACCGATGTATTAATGGTATACATACTTATGCCGATGGCGGTGGCCAGTTTGACAGCCATAGGGGGGATAGCACAGGGCATGAACAGAGGCTCCAGGATGTACCGACCAAAGGTCAGAGAGATGACTGCAATTGCTGCAGGCCTGGAAGAAACATACACACACAGTGATGGACGAAGAACATTAGTCAATAATCTTAGCACATGGTTTTGGTTGTACAGCCCCCAACTTCAGTGAGAAACCTCTGATAAATCCAAAGTTCTCCGTTAGAGACTAGCTGGTAAACATAGTGGAGCATCTACAGAGCTGGGATGTTTTTTTCTCAGGATTTGGTAGCGACCAAATGCAGAGCTAAAAGATAGAGAATATTGGACTTATATTCATTAGGTGGACACACAAGGACTTCAAATGTATTTATTTATTCATTCCGTTATTTAAAACCAGATAAGTCAATTAAGAACCAGTTCACATTTCCAATGACGACCTGGCCAAAAAGGCAGCAACAGGTGGCAAGTCGATACAAGACAAAATAAAACATAGATACATCTCAAACAATGTCATACAAAAAATGAATAATAATGTTGCAGTCTGCAGACATATTATGCAAATATATAATGTCATCTATAGGTCGGTGCTGACTGTCTGTCAGCTTGATTCGCAGTTCTATTGTTGTAGCTTTCATGTACACACGTGTGTAATGTAAATAGAAAGTATAATGTTAATATCTTTCCCATACACTTTGCAGTGTTTAATCAAACATTTCAATTGTACACGTGTACAATGTACATGCATATAGGAAATACTTGACTTGACCGAGTTGCGCTATCCATGATACTGAAAGAGGGATTTAATTCTGGGATGTTAAATAAGCATTTAACCTTTGGTTTTGTTGAGTATGATCACATTCCGTTTGTGTCCACATGATGAGAGAAGGCAAGAGAGTAAAAAAATCATGCTACTTGAAGGATTACATTTTTTTAAATTCAAATATACCTGCAAATGCAAGTTCCCAAGATGTTTTATTAAAGTTCACAAGTTCACTTTACGAGCTGAAAGAAGCAGCCTAACAGGCTTCATTGTCTATGAAGGCCCACTGTGGTTTCAAAAACACGTACATCTGCATGGCTGAGTTTTACTAATCACGCACAGACTAACTGTGTAAATAATCAGACACCCATGTGTACGTGCATCTTGTCCTCTATGATCTTTTCTAACCCCATGGTATGTGTGTGTGTGTGTGTGTGTGTGTAGGTGTATAGGTGTGTGTGTGTGTGTGTGTGTGTGTGTGTGTGTGTGTGTGTGTGTGTGTGTGTGTGTAATATCCAATGGGCAGCTACAGACTTGGCTTCAATAAGAATCAAATAAGGTTGGCTGGTCCCATAGGCTCATCTTATGGCTCATCAGTGTTCCCCTCATTTCCCACAGCAGCCACTGAGCTGCTAAAGCCATGGACATCTCTCTTTGTCTCCCTCATTCTTGTTTTCCTTCTCTGCCTCTGTCTCTGTTCATTTCCCATGGCTTCCATCGAGTCCCACTAGCCCGAGGCCAGCATAAAATTGGACAGCTCAGGATAGCCACTGGACTGTTTAAACTATTCGCCTTGGCTGTGTACATAGACAGCTGCACACAGAGCCTTTTCTCACCTCACCAGTCTGAACTAAACTCAGTAGCTCACCTCACGAGGTCGCAGTCAGATAGGGCTTTTATTTGCCTGGTGTGCTGGGCTCTGTCACCCAACACAGTCTAATAGAAATTCTGAAACAGATTATATGCTAGAGAAACACATAATGTTCCATCATGTGTGTAAATGGCTTGAATTAGACTGAAACTCTCTCTCCCTGAAGGCTTGTAAGGTAGCTCTGAAAAGGTTGTAGCTTTCTCCGTCATTGAGAACGGCAGCTGTAGTCAACTTGGGTTCACAGCACTTACAATGGGTTTCAATGGCAACCAAAAATATACCACATGCCTAAATGTATCAAATGACACCATAATCCACTTCACTGTTGCTGAAATGTATGTTGCAAATGATCACCAATTAATAACCACTATTTTCAGCAATGGTTCGGAGCTATGAGGAGGCCACAGTGTGAAAAAGAACTTCTGTTATCTGCTCTGGTGTAGAGAAAGTGTGTTTGGAACACATCTGGAAAGGAATTATGCTGCAGGTTTTGAGAAGTGTTTTGAAACGTATGTACTCAATTAAGGCCATTAGAATCCATTATAAGTGCCGCAAATCCCAACTGTGTCTAGCTGTTGTTCATGAATCTGTTATTCAAACTTCCTGATGTACCTTTTGAAACTTAAATAATACATTCTTTGTGGAGTATTCCTACAACCAGTGTTAGGCTGTGTTCACACCAAACGCGAAGCACATTTTTGCGTGCCAAGATTACAATGCAAAGGCGGTAATGGACGCTTGTTGCATGAGAAATGGATGTAGCCGTAGGCGTTCCACGAGAGATCTACGATACCTACGGACCAAACTATGTGTATAAATGTATGTGTGTAACCCATATGGTACAAACAATAACAAGCTGCCGTATTTACGCCTAGATGACATTATTTTGAGTGTTGATGGAGCAGCTACAATGTTAGCATAGACTAGCATCAATCGATCCAAACTCCCTTCAGAAAACAAGCATTTTGAAAGTTGTTTGCTTGTCGTCTTGGGGTAGGCACCTAACAAAGCATGAATTTAGACTTTTTACAAATTGGCATCAATATGTAGTTATTTTGGCATCCTTTTTATCCGTTTATTGCAATTAAATCAAAGTATAAGTGTCTAGTCAGATCAGAAAGTGGCACAGTAAAATACATCTGAATTTTTCCTATGCTTTTTTAACAATCCGTCATCTGATAAAAACATCACGTACAGAGACCTTGCACACTGAGTCTGATCGATTTTAGTATTCTATTTGTTGCAGAATTTACAATGAAAACAAAACTGAATTAATAAGGTAGGTGCAATGGATAGTGGTATTCCCAAATGGGGCGAGTGAATGAATGACATTAGCAGGAAGCTTTTGTTTAGTTGCCAAGAGATTACTTCTTTCTTTAGGACATCCTTTGTTTTCTGACCATTCAACACAATTTTGGGCAGAGAATTCAGATTTGATCTGCAAAGGCCTTCAGTTTTGCACGTGAAGGACAGCCTCTAGTTATGAAAGGAGTGAAGCAGGAGGCAGGTATGCATGTAGTATGAAGAGCAACAAAGTAAGCGTACACAGGACTTTCACCCAGGAGACTGGTGTTTATGTTCCGTGTGAAACGAAAGGTCAACGTTGACTTATTTTGAATTACATATGTAACTTGTGTAACAAACTTAAGTTTTACCTATGTAAGTTAAAAAACATACACAGGATTTACACCCACAAGACAAAACAAAAAGTCACGGCTAACTTATTTTAACTTGCATGCAAGCTTGTGTAACTTACAAAAACAAATGTAGTTTTTATTAAAACAAACCATGATATTTTCCTAAACCTGACCATGTAGTTTTGTTCAAATTCACAACGGTAACCACAATGAGGTGTATCGGACAACCCTGCACATTAGAAAGATTACGCTAAAGTGTGTTAACATTGACGCCAAGGGGTCCCGGCCAAGCATCCGTATGTGACGAGTTGGGAAGAGAACATGTTGATTTGATCCATTGTTAGTATAAAACATATTTATTGATGCACTTTTAAAGTTAGGCTAAGGAGGAAGACATTACCTTATAGCTATGAGATCAGCCCATAGTCTTATGAACGCCATCTGAGGTCCAAAGGCTTCCATTATATATGTGTAGTGTCCACCACTCTTCTTAATACAAGTCCCCAGTTCAGCGTAGCACAGGGCTCCTGCAGTGACAGAGGTGACTGATTAGCTCTGGCTCTGAAGCAAGAAGGTTGGCACACAACAGTCCTATGGCTGTTTAACTGTGTCAGCCACATCTATAGAAATTTACAGTCCCTCCCTGGCCCCCACAATCACCCAGATATATGACTGTGGGAGCCTTTCGGGATGTCAACCCGTAACTTAAGAGAAACAGATTTAGGTGGACAAATTTGAATTACCAGTTCAGGGAATACAAATTAAAGGAAGCTGAAAAGGGGTTAAGGAAGGGTATTTAGGGATAATGTGCTCGGACTTTTCATTACTGTGCAAAAACTGAAAGATTTAGGGACACTGCAACGATATATGCTAGAATACACAGCTGTGCACAGCAATACTTCAGCACTGCGTCCTGCAGCACCAGTATTTCAACCCTAACTCCACAAAATTACTTTTATATTGTTCTATAATATTTTCCCAATTACACTGTGGGGACAAACCTAATTGCTGCTTGTCTTGTGTTTTATTGATTGTCAAAAGGAGTAGGTTAAGGTGGATGGAGGCTGTAGAAAGACACCACAGATTAGTTCAGACCAGATCAGTGAAGTCAGTCAGTGTAGTTACAAATATTAAGTTAAAAACATGACCTCCTGCTCGGTGGAACATATTTATATGTTTTTTTTGAAAAATGATCCATTCCCCCTTTTTTAAATATTTTTACAAAAGCTGTACACCAGCGGTAATCAACTACATTTATACAAGGGCCAGAATTTTCCAAGCAGACACTGTCAACTCACAGTAACCCCTGCACTTGTATGCCTGATTTGCAATGAAGCAATTGCTATTGCAAAAGAATACAGTTTTGGTCATCATTGATGACTATACACGCACAACCAGCAAAGCAAGCACCGCTTTGTGAGTGAGGAAGGCCTGACTCTTGCATCACATTGTGTAGGCTACTCGGATTTATAACGTAAATCATTCCTAATAAAGTTATATACACATTAACTGTTTTAGGGGCGGAATCAATACAAGAAAGTGGACTTCTGTTTATTTAGTTATTTAATCTGTGTACAGACAGTTAACATATTTTGTAACTTTTACCTCCACCAGCACTTTTCCCATTTAATGTTGCTACTCTCGAAGTAGAAAAGACATGTTTTTCATCTACTGATCCACCTGTGAACCAACTCACCGAAGAGGGACAGCACACCGCAGGCAATCCACACTATGAGTGACATTCCTATACTGCCTGAGTGCTTCAGGATGCCTTTTGGAGAGATGAAGAGCCCGGCTCCGATGATGGTGCCGATGATGATGGATATCCCTCGGAGCAGGGTCACCTTTTTCCCCAGTCCCACCTTCCTGTCGTCCTGGTCCTGCTTTTTCCCGCCGGGATCTGGCTGGCTCTCATTTTTGGAAACTTTGTGTCCACTTGCTGCGACTTTTCCATCTTTTTGAGTAGAATCTGACCTTTTGGTCATTTTTTTTAACACTTCCTAACACTGAAAACCACACACAGTCTGTCTGGAATAGAGTCAAGGTGTATTTCACCTGGGATCTGTCCCTCTGGTGTAGCCTGGATCCACTCAGCCTGTGTGACTGGAGCAGGCAAAGTTACAAAATACACTCTCTCTCTCTCTCTCTGTCTCTCTCTCTCTCTCTCTCTCTCTCTCTCTCTCTCTCTCTCTCTCTCTCTCTCTCTCTCTCTCTGTCTCCCTGACTCCCGGTCTCACTCACTGATAAACCTCTGAAAAGCTTCGGAGGCTTGCTCTTCCCCTTTTTGACTTCAAACTGTTTTCCTCTTGTACCTCTTTCTCGATAAGTATGGTCTGTGTCTGTTTTTTTGTAGTCCCTTCCTTCCTCTCTGTTACTGTCAAGTCTCACAATAAACCCATCTGTTGCTCAAGGGGGCGGGGTTTTGTCTACGTAATCATGACTCAACAAACAGGGTTTCACTCCTATTAACTGATTTCTCACAGATTACTTTGCATTGTGTTGGGGTGTGGCGTGACATGTTAGAAGCAACATAATCTGTGCAGGTGGCAAACCCTCTGGACTTGATTTACTTGGAACGTGAAAGAGATCCACTCCAGCAACACACACATCACACCAGTTCAATACTTTAAGTACTGCCCTTAGTCACATGTTAACATGTGTATCGGCTGGCTA
Organism: Cebidichthys violaceus; assembly: GCF_023349555.1. Classification (NCBI taxonomy): domain Eukaryota; kingdom Metazoa; phylum Chordata; class Actinopteri; order Perciformes; family Stichaeidae; genus Cebidichthys; species Cebidichthys violaceus. The sequence goes on from NW_027176372.1 coordinate 4,188,986, forward strand.
GCAGCCAATGACAGACCCAGCCTTCTTTATGAGTTTATTCAGTCCTTCTGGATAAGGTGCGGTGTTCCTCTTTCTAAAATCCACCACAATCTCCTTTGTTTTGGCCACACTCTGCTCCAAGTGGTTTTCCCCACACCACTGAACATAGTGGTCCACCTGCGTCTATACTCCTCCCCCATGGCCACCTTCCACCCCCCCCCCCCCACATTGGCAGTGTCAACAGTACATTTCTGAAGGTGACACAATTCAGGGTTGTATTTAAAGTCTCATGTGTAGATGTTAAACAGGAAGAGGGATGATACAGTTCCCTGTGGGGGGGGGGGGGGGGAGCCTCACAAACTGCAGTCTGCCAGTCAGGTGTGGCTGATACACAAACTGCAGGAAATGGGCCCACCACTGGTCTGAGGTATGCTAGGACGAGACTTTTATGATGTGACAGGTTAGTGCTATTGGCCTGCAGTCATTTAGTTCTGTGGGACGTCCCTTTTCAGGCACTGATGATGTTTTCCACAGCACAGGGACTTTCTTGAGGTACAGGTTCATGTTGAAAAGGTGCTGGACTACTACACATGAATGGTCAACTCACACCAACAGCACCCGGGGTCTGATGCCATCCGGTCCAGCAGCCTTACCCATGTGAAATCTCTCCAGCTGTCCTCACCTTGACGGCTATGATGTAGAGTCCAGCCTGAGAGGTGGGGGATGTGGCAGTGGCAGCAGTGGGTGTCAGTGGAGTGGTGAGGGGGGTGGACGGGAAGAGTCTGCTATAAGTTTCAGTGGGGGAGGTGTAAACAAGTTCTGAAGCCTCCTCTGATGGTGTCGACATTAGCATGTCGCTATCACGTGGGGGCTGCTAGAGGTGGTCCCCTGACCTCATGCCTTCTTCTATTCATTGAGTAGGGCAGTGGTGGCTGGTCAATAGAGGGCACTAAGGTGCCGCCCCCTCCTTGAGCCACACAACATTAAATAAATAAAAAACAATAATAAATTATACAAATTGTCAATATTTATGTTAATGAAATATGGAATGCACCCAGTAATATGTGTAAAATATGATATCTGCGCAAAATGTATGCTTTTCCTCCACGTCCTCTCTGCCTGTCTGCATGTCTCAGCAGCTTTGGAAAAATCGCCCGCTTCTGTGAAGCAGTTTAGCCAATCAGCATCCTCAAATACATTCAGCATTGGGCAACATTTGTATCGCCCTTAAGCTGCGTGTCCTCGTCAGGAGTAGTCTCTACAGGCGAGCGTGAGCACTTCTCCTCCAAGACCCATTTGAGAGGAGAACTTCGGCAGAGAAACTGCAGTTGACAGAGCTGATCCCAGATCAACCTGACCTCACCAGACAGCAGACTAGCGGGAAAGAGAAGCAGTACATGCAAAGCTTCGTACACCAGGTTTGGCTAGCTGGATGCAGTCATGCTAATGACTTATTTAGCTTTTTAAAACAACGGGGACAGATCCAGCATGGACAGATTTGGGAGTGAGGGATGAGAACGTGAGGAAACATGAGAACACCAGGGCACACATGGAGAACTCTGTCAAGCAGCCATATTAGGCAAAGTGAACATCTTTTCTTGGACATAGTTGTCCTCAGTCTCATTTGATTAACTTGATCATGGAGGCATCAACATTTAATTGAGATGGTAAATTAACAGTAAAAACCTATCATAGCTTAATTTAACACCATTATTCCTAATTGCACTTCATGTTTACAACTCCTGATCTTTGCCTCCCTATTGGTTTCCCCAACAAACAAGGTCCATAGGGGCATCTCAATAAATAAACATGTTCTATTATATTTAGTGCTGGGTAACGACTACAATTTTTAATCGCGATTAATCGCATAGTTATGCGCAAAGTTCAATAATTAATTAAAAAGTAGTGTACTGCGCACTTTTATTTTAAAAGTACTGCTATATGAACAAAAGTGCAATAACATTTGGTTTGCAAACACTTTAAACAAATAAGGTGCTTTTTAACAGCACTATTCCTTTTACACAGTAACAGTTATATTTCTTGCACTATCTGTGCTCAGTGTGCTGACTTTATTTGAAATGTTCCACTGCTGTGCAACATGAACAAAATGTTTTGTGCACGTTTCAGCAAAATTACTGTCTTCTGTTTTCATTACAGTCAGAGCATGTGAATGCAGCTCCCACTGTTCATCAATACAATGCACTGTAACTGAGGTGATTATGGTTACCCAGCAATGTCCAGTTGTAACGCCGTCGTTTTTGTAGTCCTCTCCTTTTCATACAACTCGTGTATTCTTCTTGTGACGGTGCGTCTTAAGGGAGACTCATTCGTTGCGATCCGAAGAATGTTCCTCAGACATAATAGGACAACTCATACCAAAACGGTCGGTGGAACAGAATAATCAAATTGTCTATTGCCCAGCGAGGTTTGAACAGCAGTGCTAGCTGGTGTTGAACATTAACTCTGTAAAATTTTACAAACGTACATGGTGTAGACCATAATGCTGCTGTACAATTATCTCCCAAAGCAACTCCCTTCAGTGCAGCCCCACCTACAAGTCCAGGGCAGTTGGGTTGGGATGCCAAATCGGCCATTCTACCTGTGACAGAAAATCAGCTGAATCAAGTCTAGAGTCCATGGCATTCCTGGCCAATGTGGAGCAACCAACAAAATGATGTAATGACCACGGCCTCTAGAGGACTTGAGGAATAAGAGCAAGAGGGGGTAAAGCATATGTTAAGCCTATTGGCCATTCCTGTGACATAACATCTACTCCCAAACTGGACCCGTGACCAATGAATGAGTAAAATTCTAGGCAATGGGTAATTTTTATGGATGAGAAACAACCATAAACAACCTGGGCTATATATTGAACCCAAATTTGAGTCATTAATATCTTGGTGTAGCCACCACTGTTTCCTACACTCGGGACTGCTCTCAGGGAGCTCTTGTGATTACATTCTACCCTGGTTGCTTAGATGGTAAAAAGCGGTGGTGCTGTCTGTTCTCACCAGCACAGGCTTGTGACGTATGAATGGCAAAAGAACCCTGAGAGTCAGATGAACGGCCATCAGTTAGAGCACATTTATATATTCTGATAAACAAAGGGGTTCCCACAGAATCTCACTGTCCTACCCACCACGCCGGCTCCCCAGCCCCTCAGAGATGGATCTGTTGTGATCACTGATCTTTTGTAAGGAAGGTTCCCTAGTGGGGTTTCTCAGAGAAGGAAGACCCTCTCCCTCCAGGGGAACAGGGCCCCATATGCAAGTCTGTGTCACAAGCAGGCTCATCTTCCTGTCCTTTTTTGGATGGCGATGAAAGGCGTTGAACAATTCGAAATGGGACACAAGCCAGCACCTTCTCTCAAAACTTGGCCTTGGACAGCAAAGCAAAGAAAATGTCTGTGTTCTGAATGTGGAAATATGCATCTCTTAAATCAAGTGATGTAATCAACTCTCCAGGGGTGGGTAGTATTGACAGACATTTACTCACGTTGCATGTAATAGTTGTACCTTTTCCGAGTAAATAGTACTTGTCAAATTAGTTACTTTTAACTTTTACTTGAGTAGATTTTTATAGAAAATTAAATGCATTTGGATGCATTCATCACGTTAGTTATTCATTTTTTGAATTCATATTTTGTTAAGATGTAGGTGGTCAGCTCGCCCCTTCAGCACTGACACAGTGCTTTAGAGGTCTGGCTATGAGGCTAGCAGGTATGTTGGCCTCTGTTGACCCACTGCAGCCATGCCTCCACATGACTATCTGTTCTCTCTGCTGAAGCAGCAGTGGCAGAGGATGAAAGCTGTACGGCTGGAGTTTTCCACACATTTGTAGACACAACAAGTGACTGCCCCCAACGTTATGGACTTCAAATAGAACTAGCAGCAGCCAATATTGCCAATTCTACACAGCCACCCACATTTTCAGAGGCTCAAAAGTAATTGAAAAATTGTCTGACAAACGGTTTCATGGCCAGATGTGGCCTATTCTGTCACTATTTCATGACAAATGATGCCGTTGGTAGTTGGTCCTTGGAACTCTCATGCGGACCAAAAAGGTGTCAATGCAAGTGAAGGAGGCTTTTATTAGGTTTAAAGAATTGGTGTACCTTGGTGAAGAAAAACCCCTTCATAACATCTACTGAAGTCAAGAACACTCTGGAGGAGGTAGGCGTTCCATTGTTAAAGTCTACAATCAAGTGACGCCTTCATGAATTTAAATACAGAAGGTTTACAACAAGGTGCAAACCACTGGTGACACTGAAGAACAGGAAGGCCTCATTAGACTTTAACAGAAAACATCTGAAACAGACTGACCAGTTTCAGAAAAAGATTCTTTGGACAGATGAAACCAAGATGAACTTGTACCAGAATGACTGGAAGAGAAAAGTGTGGAGAACGAAAGGAACGGCTCATGATCCAAAGCATACCACGTTATCTGTTTAACATGGTGGAGGCAGTATGACATGGGCATGTATGGCTGCCAATGGAACTGGGTCACTGGTTTTCATTGATGATGTCACAGCTGATAGAAGTAGCAGGATGAATTCTGAGGTGTTTAAGGCTAAACTATCTGCTCAGATTCAGCCTAATGCAACAAAACTGATTGGATGGCGCCTCACAGTGCAGATGAATTATGACCTAAAACATACTGTGAAAACAACCCAAGAGCTTCTTATGGCAAAGGAATGGAATATTCTTCAATGGCCAAGTCAGTCACCTGATATCAACCCAAGTGAGTATGTTTTTTTACTTTCTGAAGATGAAACTGAAGCAGAAAGACCCACAAACAGGCAGCAGCTGAAGGAGGCTGCAGTAAAAGGTCTGGCAAAGCATCTCAAGGGAGGAAACTCACCGTTTAGTGATGTTTATGGTGCCAGACTTCAGGCAATCAGTGACTGCAAAGGATTTTTCTCCAAGTATTACAAATAATGATTGTATTCACAATTATGTTAGTTTGTCCAATTACTTTTGAGCCTCTGAAAATGAGTATGACTGTACAAATGGCTGTAATTCCTAAAAGCATTTTTTTATCCATTGAATTAAAGCTGGAAGTCTACACTTCAACCACATATTGACTGATTTGTTTCAAATCCATTGGGGTTGTGTAAAGAGGCAACATTTGAAAAATAGTGCCACAGTCCAAATACTTAAGGCCCTGACTGTAAGTATGTGTATAGGCATGAGTATATGTACATAAGTATGTGTGTGCAAGACCATAAGTCCAGTGTGTGGGCATCTGCATGAATGTGTATGTGTGGGTGTACGTGTGTGCATATGAAGATATAGTTAGGAGTGTATACAAATGCCTGTATGTTAATATTATTGTATGCAATGCAGGGTTAAATAGAACACCTAACTTACACCCAGTTATCCACACAATAACATACTGTTGTATCTCTTTTTGTGCTAAATGTTGTCAAATGGTTTCTTTTTTTTTTCTTGTTTTGTTTCTTCTTCTCTTCTGAGCGACTGTGGCTCAGTGGTAGAGTGGGTCGCCCTTCAATTAGAGGATCAGCATGTAGCGCAAAGGGAGAAAGAAACACAATCCACAGAATATCCCTTTTCCACCCTGGCAGGAAAGTGAGGAGATAAATGAGACACACCTGTGAGCTGGGGGTGGGGAAGAAATCAACTGACAGGAGCTGTATGGAGGAGAACAGAGAGAGGAGTGAGAGTGGCTAAAGGAGGAGATAATTGAAGTATTATTTAGTTTCTGGACATCTATGCTCAAAAAACAAAAAAGTTGATGTAGACAAAACTAAACGGAGCAGCAAGCGATTCAAGAACAGGCTGGAATTCCTGAACTTTATTGGACAACAAGACCTTACTGGAAGTGTGCTGATCCTGGGAGCAGGATGTTTGCAAAGAATCTTGTTCAGCTACAGCTTGGACCTGCTTAGATGCAACTGTGAATAAGACTGGAATCTGTTATCTCATTACTTGTGCACCCAGATCAGACTGGTTTCCTAAAAGGTAGGCAGTCCATAGAAAACACTATTATAACACTTTATTTATATAAAACATTATTCTAATCCCTGATGCAGAAAAGGTGTTTGTCAGGATAGGGTGGCCTTTTCTCTTCACCTCCCTACAATATTTTGGCTTAGGCCACTGTTTCACTAACTGGGTTAAGTATTTGGTAACCAATATGACAAGAAAAAAAAGATTAGATTACTAAAGAAAACTGTAAAATCTGGCACAAAGGCTGACACATGTAAATAAGCTGCCCAGATGACGAAGTAACGAGTGCGAAGCATGACCTATAGAGCCATTGTGGGAAATTCATTAGATTCAAAATTACAGAATCGTCCTTTAATTCATGTTAAATTACCATTTGAATTGTGGCTAGTCCTGACCACCACCCTTTCAACTGCTGTGAACAAACCTGGTAATGTTTTCCCAGGAGAATGTTGTTTTTCTGTCTATTCCCAGGTGTTTTTTAGAGGACGAAATTGGTGTGGGAATCTCAACTGACATTCCTTTTGTCATTTGTCATACTGCTGAGGTGCAAGTACATACTGGATCAGCTCCCATACCACATGACAGCCGAGGTGTAACAGATGTCAGGTGAAAACGAAGTTGCACAGTAAAATGTAAAGTACGGAAAATGCACAATATATATAATACAATAAAGTAACAGAGCAGAACCTATTACATTTAAAGAAAATAAAGTAATAAAAAAATGCACAGTATGTACAATAAAATAAAATGGTATTAAATTAATTAAGTAGGAAAGCTAAACGGTAGTGCAAAAGATCGGCAACAGCAGTGTAGCGGTGTTATAGTCATTTGAAGGAAGATTTGGCCAGAGGTGATTTATTGTAAAGTCTAATTGCAGAGGGCAGGAATGTTCTCCTGTATCTGTCCTTGTGACAGCGGAGCTGGATCAGTCTGTTGAAGAAAGTGCTCCGCTGTCCCTGCAGCAGGTGGTGGAGAGGGTGATCCGGGTTATCCAATATGGATAATAGTTTCTTCAGTGTCCTCCTCTCCACCACCTTTTCCAGATTGTCATGTTTGCAGCCAATGATGGAGACGGCCTTCTTGATCAGTTTATTGAGTCTGTTAGTGTCTCCGGCTCCAATGCTGCTCCCCCAGCAGACTACAGAGAAGTAAAGTGCACTGGCCACAACAGACTGATAGAACATCTCCAACATCTTGCTGCACACGTTGAAGGATCGAAGTTTCCACAAGAAAAAGAGTCGACTCATCCCCTTCTTGTACACAGCGTTGATGTTGGTCTTCCAGTTCAGTCTGTTGTCGACCACCATCTCTCTGGTCTTGGCCACGTTCAGAAGCAGGTGATTTCTACCGGCCCACTCCACAAAGTCATCCACTACTGCCCTGTACTCCTCCTCTCGTCCATCCCTTATACACCCGACCACTACAGAGTCATCAGAGAACTTCTGCAGATGGCATGACCCCGAGTTGTACTGGAAGTCAGTGGTGTACAAGGTGAACAGGAAGGGAGACAAAACAGTTCCATGTGGGGCTCCAGCATCACTGACCAAACTGTGGTCTGCCTGTGAGGTAGTCAGTGATCCAGGAGACGGTGGACACGTTAGCCCCCACCACCCGCAGCTTCTCACTCAGTAGCACTGGTTGGATGGTGTTAAATGCACTGGAGAAGTCAAAGAAAGTGATTCTCACAGAGCCACCGGTTCCATCCAGGTGCGACTGAGCTCGTTGTAGCAGGTAGATGTTGGCGTTGTCCACTCCCACATGAGGCTGGTATGCAAATTGCAGAGGGTCCAGTGATGATTTCACCTGCGGTCGGAGGTGGGCCAATGCCAGCCTCTCCAGCACCTTCATCACATGTGATGCGAGGGCAACTGTTCGGTAGTCATTGAGGCCAGATGGTGTCGGCTTTTTTGGTACAGAAACCAGGCCCGATGTCTTCCACAGCACCGGGACTTCCTCCTGCTTCAGGCTCAGGTTGTAGAGGTGTTGCAGGACATCAGACAGCTGGACGGCGCAGGTCTTCAGGACCCTGGGGCTGATGCCATCGGGTCCTTCAGCTTTGCCTTGGTGTAGTCTTTCCAGCTGTCTTCTAACCTGGCCAGTCGTCACAGAGAGGGGCGGTGGTCATAGTGTTGGTGGTGGAAGAGCCCATTGATGTTGAGGGCTCTGTGTCCATACAGCTCACCAGAGGGGGGAGAGGGGTGAGGCACCCAAGGTGTTCAGGAGGTGAGGTTTGTGGAGGAGACAGATGAGGGCTGTGAGCTAAACCTATTGAAGAAACGATTGTCTCCCTCCAACCTTGAAGCCAGTAATCTGCTTCATTCCCGTCCACACCTCCCTCACATTGTTCTGCTGGAGTTTGGCCTCCAGCTTCCTCCTGTAGGTGTCCTTGCACTCCCTGAGCTTCACCTTCAGGTCACGCTGGACTCTCCTTAACTCATCCCTGTCCCCAGACCTGAAAGCTGCTTTCTTCTTATTAAGAAGAGCTTTAAGGTCACTGGTGATCCATGGCTTGTTGTTGGGGAAGCAGTGTACCGTCCGGGATGGAATGGTGGTTTGTTCACAGATTTTGATGTATTCTGTGATACAGTCCGTCATGCTGTTGATGTTCTCCCCATATGGTCCACACAGCACATCCCAATCCGTTGACTCAAAGCAGTCCTGCAGGGCGTCATTAGGCTCCTGAGACCACCTCCTCATAGTCCTGGTGGTCACAGGCTGCCTCTGCACCAGAGGAACATACTTGGGTGTAAACAGGATCAGGTCTTTTTACCGCTCTGTACAACATCTCTGTCTGCCCGAACAGTCCTGAAACCGGGCACCAACGCATTGTGGGCGGGGAAATCCGCGTGCAGCCATGTCTCCGTGAAACACATGTTAAAACAAATCAAACAAACACACAGGGACCTGCTGCAACAGGCTGCCACTGGCACAGCACCATTTTGCAGTTCCCATCCCTCCAGCAATATTCAGGAAAATTGCGAAACATTGGAGTGTTTTGCAGTGGAGTGACATGTTGCAACATTCTGCACTATAAACATGTATCATACATTTCGTCAAAGTTTGTCTCCTGTAAAAAGGTGCCGTGGGTTGAATGCAAACAGCAGCGGGCATCAATATCTCTGGCATGGGTAATTACAGCTCTGAAACGAGAGCTATGACGACATCCACTCGCTCTTATCCCAAATTAGTTGACTTTACTAGAAAATTACGTGGAAACCTGTTGCCTCAAACCATTGCGTTTTTACCAATTTTTGGGGGGTTGAATATAATTTTGATTCAGTTCTGGAATTTTTTTGAATACATTTTTTTTATTCATTTTTCACTTTCATATATATATTTTTGATATTTGAGATTCAGATTTTATATTTTCAGATTCAAATCTTTTTTCTTTTTTTTGGTTTCAAATCTTTTTTTCACTTTCAGATTGTTTTTTTTCAATCTGCCTGATCTGGCATGGGGGGCGTGGCTTGGCTTGGCTCCCTAGAAGCCCTCTGAGCACAAGTGTCCAAATATCAGTTCAATCAGGAGAGACAAGTGAATGATTAGTAGTTAACATTTAGCCAGCTATGCCCTGCTTGCAATGTATAGGCTCCAGCAATGGCTAATGGTCAGCAGTGACCTGAATAGGAACAGTTTTTGGTTTACATACCAAAAACTTATTGTATAACATTAACTAGCTTCTAAACTTAATGAATCCACAAAACGTTGAGCTTAATGTATTTTTAGTATTTTTATATATTTCATAAAAAAATGAATGTGCAGTTTTTTTGGCATTGGTGTTACCTATAATGTAAACAAGATTACATTTAAAATTACGTTTAAAAAATCTTTCTTTTTCACAACAACCAAAGGCAGAGTAATGGAATAATGAAACCGAGACATTTTTTTAAATTATTTTCATTTTTTAATAAAACTGCAAACGTTTAAACAACATTGTTAGGATTTATTTGATTTGAATTTGTTTCTGCCAAACAAACAAATGAAGAATATTCAAACAAAAATTGTTAGATACTAATTGGAAAATATCAACGTATCATTGCATCACCAATCAACACACAAAAGATTGCTAGAAATTTAAAAAAATGCATCTATAATATCATGTCACTGAAAAAATATGTAACACCAGTGATGCAATATAACACCAATGGCATTGTTGACATAAAACAGTATTTTTCATGTAATTTCAATTCATGTTTCAATTTATTAAAAAAATTATGTTTTCAACTTATTTTAAAGTTGAAAACATTTGAGTGCCAAGACCAAACTGTAACCCTAGAACAAGTTGTCAATGCAAGTTAACATTACTGAACATCAGCATTGGAAATGGCTTAAAACAAGTGCTGGGCGGTATGACCAAAAATTTGTATCACGGTATTTTTTAAGATTCTGGTGTTTTCACGGTATATCACAGTATTTTTTTTCTCCCTTGAATGTGTTTTTATATAGGTTTATAGTGGCGTCCTCTACTGTCAGGAGTACATGGAATATAAAAAAAATGTAATGTCATCATGTATAAAGGCTTTGATTACTAGAGGGTTTGCTTGGCCCCACAAAATGTTACAATAAATTAAGGAATCAGAATGCATGAAACAGTTGCAGAATGTAAAAACATTTTATTGTGCAAACTGCAACGTAGTAAAAACAGAATTTAAAGTTTTACAATTTTAAGATAGTTGTATAAACACTATAAACTGACCTACACTGTTGTAAAAAAGTGGGCGACTGTACTTAGTAGCTCCACTTCCAGCTTGCTTTGGTGTTGTTTGTATAATGTTGGGATCGCAGTTTGGTATTTTAACGTCCCGGTAAGACATACCTTGAATCCAGTGTTTTAAGCATTGCTCTGATTGCTTACTGTTTGTTTACTTTTAGTTCTAGAGGCAAATCACAGGTGTTACTATAACATTAATGATGGCTCCATCCAATACCAATGATTGGGCATTATTAATTTAATTACTTACAACCCGTTTTTATCGACTGTCTGTAGCGGGACCATGTTTTTGCAGAGGTGGATCGTTATTGCGTTCGTAATGTCGCTCCACCGCTTGCTTTTCTTGTCATATGCAGTGCCTCGAGTAAATGCCTCTTCAAGCGATGTCTGACCCTTTTCTTTAATGTAACGTTATTGTAGCCTCTCCCAGCTGTTAACAGACTAGCTAACGGGCTAGCTAGCGAGCTGTACCCAGCATGCCATTCGGCGGTATACTTTTATAAATGTACAATTATTAGTGTTACAAATCGTTTGTGTCACAAACTGTTGCGTGCCGTGGTGTTGCCCTGTTAAAGAGAATTAGTTGTGGGTTATTAATTGTTGTGTTATAAAGTTATAACCATAACTTAGGGGTCCCTCTCAATACATAACTAGCGTTAGCTCCGACTGTAGTGCTCTTCATGTGAACAATATATAGCCACTGGGCCATGCCTTCTACTTGGTGAGATGGTGGTAAAGGACACGTGTGGCTGGTCATGCAGATAAAGAACTCCGGTGTGGAGGTCGCTTGCTGGTGGACACATTTTTTGACTCTGAGAGACCATGATTGTACAGTGTGTCAGCCATGCATTGAAGATTTTCATGAGTCTTACACTGGCATGTCTCTCTGTCCTGCTCATTTGGTTTGACAACCCAAAATGGTCTGTGTCTGCAGAAGGTATAAGAAACAACCCTATGCTCAGCTACAAACTTCACATGAAGGTTGTGCAATAAGTCACAAAGTAACCTTCTCTGCTTCTTGACCTTCTGTGCGGTGATTGTGTTTGTTTCCCCTGTTTTCTTGTGGCGTCTTCACACCTGCTCCTCAGTTCTTTCCCAGCTTTGTACAAGAAGCCAAAGCTCTTCTGACACAGCGATTGGAATTTGTATCTTCCAATTTGTCTCCCTTTCTGAATTGAGGCAAAAGCCCTCTTTGCCTTTTGTCTCTCTGAAGGCTTTTTTTGCTCTCAAAAAGGTCAGTTTTTTTAGTGGAGAAATGACCTTGAAGTATTCTTTCTACTCTTGTAGCTTGACTCTCAGAATTTGCTAATTGCTGTTGTATTGTGAAACAGAAGTATCTCCTCTTGTAGTTGTTACATTGTTTTAGTTTAAGTTTCTCCTCCAATTCCTGGATTTTTCTTCGTCTCCTTTTGGCCATTGTTTCTAATTCACTAATAAATGCCGGGTCAGGAAGCCACTACTGTTGTTTTCTATGTAGCTTTCGAATATAGTGTTTTTTCCAGTTGTCATTCCTGTTATATTGTAATCCTAATTGAGTAAAAGCAATTGTTTCATTTTGCTGTCAATTGTTGTGTACCTTCACGCTGTGCTCCAAGAGTGCAGTCAGGGGGAAATAAAAGACCCACATAAAATATAAATTTATCTTAGTGTCCGGTCTCATCCTTTTAATCAGGCCACACACATAAGGAAAGTGGGTGATTACATTTTTTACAATGTTGTATTTTATATGATCTTTTTTGTTACCTTGGGATGCTGGGTGATCTTTTGGGTGAAGATTGGGGGGTCAAGACTGTCTGTGCTGCTCTCATCAGATGTCTATGTCTTGCTTGGTTAACACAGCACGCCTTTCTCTGAGCTCTCCTTTCCCTTTCAGTTAGATCTGTTATTTTGTTCCTCTTTTGGTCAGGATATCATTGACATAACCTTGACGCCGTTTCGTCAAGTACTCTGCTCGACGTGTAGACGAAAGGAAAAGTACAAAAGTTTAATTATACAATTGGACAATTTAAATTTTTTTCTTCTCCTCGTCCTTTTGCAGCTTTTATGTGGCTCATTTATACAGGAATGTCATTGGTGTTACCAGGAGGAGGAGTAACAGCAGTGACTGTAACTCCAATGACTATATAGAGAAAATCTACAATTTTAACAACAAAAATGGCTGTTTTCAGGCAAATCAAAATCATTAATCTGTTTAATATATTCAGTTTTATTGTTCAGCTTTTAACCCCCGTGGCCAATAAATGAGTAACACAAATGACAGACTTAAAAGCTTCACTCAAAATTCTCACATACGTATATCATGATATTTTAAACAAATGAAGTAAGATGCACAGTCAAAGTCCTGCATTCTAGTAGATAAAGTAAACTTGAATTAACTTAATATATCTGTTCAATGTGGAGCTTTCAATTCTAATATGATGCTGGATAGCTTAATTAAAGACCAATAATTCGTCAGATTTTAATCATATATTTTGTGGGTCGAATCTGCAAAGTAACCAGTAACATTTCTCCTTCAAGTAAATGTAGTACTACAATGTTTTCCTCTGAAGTAGAAGTACACGCTGAGTAGCATACACTTAAGCTGCATATTTTAATTGCTTTTGGGACTTTTGTAAGTTATTTCGGGGTTCAATGAATTAGAATAGTGACATTATTCAATGTTTTTCTAAACATCATAATAAATTATCTGTGAGTGGCCCTTTTACTCTGGGGGCCACCACTCAACTTTAATGTGAGTTAATAAGGTGAGGACCAAACAGCGAAAGGATTCATCTCAATTCTTTCTCAAAATGAAAAAGATGTGTTAGTCATTCACCTTGTGGGTCTTTTAAACAAATATTTCTTTCTCATTAACTCATCATTCTACACACTGCATGTAACTGTTATTTTCTAGTATTTCTATCAGTAAAGTCTGCCTTTCATGTTTTTTTCCTGTGAAGTAAATTTCACTGACATTTTTGATTGTGAGTAGCCGCGACTTTGGTGTGTGATGTAACTACTGTATGTCATGGTGTGTTGCTAAAGACCCAATGAAGAGCAGTGCTTAGTGTGAAGTTGTTTAAATAAGTGGTTCTCCAGAAGGCAGACATGCTTTCAGCTCTTCAACTCTTTCAACTTATTACTTTTCATATTAACTTCTTGACAAATTAAGTTTGAGATGTAAACTTCTGCCTCCTGTCTGTGTGGAAGGAAGAACAGAGTAATTATTGTATTACATCACAGCCTTCTAAGAACAGATAAATGCTCTTAACACCTTTCTTAAGGCCTGTCTATCACTCATCGCACACAGGATTAGAACTAACTGCGTTAGAAAAGATCAGAGACCTCTTAGTGAATGAGTCTTCCCCAGCTCAAGGCTATCAGTAGCACTGACAGAAGTCTAATAAGCAATGGTGGCTGTTATTATGGGATGTCCATGATGTGATTAACATTAACAGGGCTGGGCTGAAACAATCACATTAGCAGCTGCCGGGCAGCCAAGCTGTTGGAGATGCTTTGCTGATAATTAGGGCCCGAGCACCGATGTAGTTGGAGCGTAGAACCCATTGTTGGGGCGACCGTGGCTCACTGGGTTAAAAGGGTCGTCTGGGAACCATACGATCGGTGGTTCGATCCTTGGCTGGTATGTGTCCTGTGTCGGAGTGTCCCTGAGCAAGACACTGAACCCCTAACTGCTCCCCGGGTGCTTCTCAGCAACCCACTGCTCCCAATAAGTTGGTGATGGGTTAAAAGCAGAAGCTACATTTTGTATATATGTATATGACAATATAATACATTTCTTTCTTGTCCTTCTAATGTTTGTTATTATTATCGTACGTGTTTCGTCGCAAAAAGGAGGTGCTTGGGATACTGGTAAGATCTTGAAATTTGGCACGCAAGGCAGTCGTGGTAAAAATTGCAGTCTGATTGGGGTGTCCAGCTGCGAGATGAAAAATTGGCTCGATAGCACCCACTTTTGAGTAGCCCCAACATTGGGTTTCACCTAGATGTATGAAATTTTGTAGGTATGTGTAACTTGATGTTTGATGGTACAAAAGAACGGCCAAATCCCAATGTCCTCCCTAAACCCTAAGCCTTGAACCCTCAAGGACTTAATTGACATCATCTGGTAAGTGGTTGAGTGTGAGAGGCTGCAAGGGCTCGAAATGGTATAAATATGAATGGGACAGCACTTTGCTGCAACATATCACATTACCATGAAAACGACAAAAAAATAAGATGTATAATTGTAGGTATTTATTTTATACTTTGTACTCCCTGATTTGAACGTCTTCCAGGCTCTTTCCTCACAAGATGAGGTAATTCATATAATATATTTACTTGTCAAAAATCAAATATTTGATGGTTAAATAAATAAATATCCTCTGATTTCAAGTTTATTTTTTGTTCTATCTTTACACACATCAATTTTCTTAATGACCTTTACAGGCTTACATTTATGATTGTATCGTCGCTACACAACATATTTGAGGCTTAAGACCTGGCAACATGATGTCCACTGCTGAACACTGAAGTCCTCCTTGCAACATGGGCTGGAGGCTAGTTGTTCACTTAGATGGTATTATCACATGCCTATCTGATAAAGTGCAGCAGCCATTAAGACGTTGAGCATTCAGTTCGTCATCCATATTATATATGCTGTTTGTCTGGTATTGTATGTTAACTGGCTTGGAGCATGGCATGCCTCAAGATGCTTAGGGTCATGGTAGAATTAGGTTTGGTAGGTGAGGAACCTCAAATGTGTCTCCAACTTGGCAGCTTGTTCAAGCAGCTTTGGTAAGAAGTCAAAGCTCATGCTTTGTTTTTTGGGTTTGTGAGCGTTTTGTTTATGTAGCTTGGTTTCCTCTTTGTGTTGTGCATCTTTCGACGAGGAGCCTTTGGATATGTTACTTGGGATTAAAGGGGTTGAACTGTACTGTTCTATATTCCTCACTTTTCTGTTTCTGCAAAAAGCAGATCTGCATTTTGAGGTGGCTACTGTTTGATACTGTGTCTTATGGATTTCCCAGAAAATGTCATGTAACTATCCACTAGTTCTATAATGTGACTTATACTTCCCACTTCACCACTTCTCCCTTTTTATAGCTGACATCCACCTTGCACCACCTGCTCTTGGAGTCTATACAGGAGATAAAAATACAATAAACTACAACCAGGTCAAGTATTTCACGGGGGGAATGACGACCAGGGTGGTTAGTTTGGCCTTTTGCCCTTCAAATAGATAATATGCCCTGTGTCCACAGTGGCTTTGTTGCCCCAGCTGCTGTACCCATTTTCTCAAGTGCCTCTTGACTTCTGCTTTGAATACGTATTTTAGACACCAGAAAAATAGGAAAACCGGGGTATTTATCATGATTATCGTTGACTTGCATAAGCTACGTTGCTGATTTTAAATTATGTAGGGCACATAAGAAGTTACGTTACAAATGTTACTAAAGTTAAGTTAGTGATGTTAGCCCAAACCGATCTTTTGAATGCATGTAGTTATGTAACGAACGTAGTTCATTTAAACAAAACCATGATGTTTTCTTTTCTATACTTGTCTAAGTGGTTTTGTTGCGTGAACTCTTTTTAATATTTAAACAGGATTCAAACTCTAAAATGGAGTAACTTACTATGTAGCTATTTAAAAAAAAAAAAAAAACACAACCTAATAACGACAAGTCCTCCAACCCATACCACCACACCTAACTGTGGCAGTAAACACGTGGTTAACATTGTGTTTGGTTGGGAACTTAAGTAATTTACCTTCGTCATGTACGTGATGTTAGTTAAGCAGGCTACATAACACAAGTTAATGTTAAGTTTAAATAACCTGTGAATTGCTTATTCTAAGAACTAGCAACTAGCATACGCGATTGGGGTAACGGCTATCATTATTCTTATGAATTACTGTTAAAGTCTGGCAAAATAATAGAGTAATGTAGACCATGTTTTTTTTCTGTAACCAGCATGAATGCATGGTGGAATAAGCAAGATAGCTAGCTAACTAACCAGCAAGGAGCCGGTTCGATCCCCAGCTCCTGCTCTGCTAGTCTCATGTCAATGTGTCCTTGAGCAAGACACTTAACCCCAAATTGCTCCAGCTGTGCCCACGGTGTATAGATAGATACTGAATTGTAAGTCGCTTTGGATAAAAGCGTCTGCTAAATGAAGGTAATGTAACTACAACGTTTACTAGCCAATCACAGGAAGCAACCTGTTCGAACAGGAAACATTTTTGATATACATTCACATGCACTCTCACAGGGAGCAATTTGGTGTTCAGTTTATTGCCCAAGGACACTGCAACATGTAGACTGCAGGGGCCAGGGATCAAACCACCAACATTCTGATTATTGGATCACCGCTCTACCTCTCCAGCTACTGTCTCTGTGTGTGAGGACCATACCTACCACCCAGCATATGCATACATCCCAGAGTAGAAGGCTAGTGGCATACCAGACAGCTTCACATTGCTCAGCTCAAAGGCATCCTCAAAGTTCTTGGTCTCTCCTACAAACACAAAAATGCGCGCGCACATACACACACACACAAACAAGGACATACATTTGTTCTTGTTGACATTTTGAAGCCTCATAATTGCTCCTAAATTAAGAGGGATTGTTGCAGCATTTGAATGATTTGTGCAAAATAGTTCTTACACCAGCAGTGGGCATAGCATAACAATAACAATAGTTTCAACAATAAAACAGATGAATGCAGCAGTACTCTGCCTTATTAGCTTGGAGAAGTAGATTATTCTGTACAACAAAGGTACTTAAGGCAGATTTAATCACTGTCATTGTAATCAGTGTTCTGTTGTATATAGGAGCTCACATTTATGGACAAAAACTGCTCATACAAACATATAAAACAATCTAATAGGACAATCACTTCACACTAAAATGTTGAGAGCCATGAATTTTGTAATGATCACTCTGTGAAGACATTCAGAGGTCTTCACAGACCCACACACACACACACACACACACACACACACACACACACACACACACATTTGTGGTAATTTGGTATCACAAAAGTGTACCCAAATACCGAAGTTACCCTTTATGTTTATAGTTGAGGTGAAGATTCACCAATATTGCATGTGGCGTTGTGCTTTATACGTGCGCTGTGATGTAGGGCCTCTTCTAACACCAGCAGTGAGGACATTGGGAAATGCCTGAGCTGTTGCTTGCTGTGAGCAGCTGTGTATCACGGACTGTAAGTCTTCAAGGTTATATTTTTAGTAAGTGTTGTTGTTGTTTGAGACAAAGGAAGCTACGTTAATTTTTACAGCTGAAAATACTGTTTGAAGTCTGAGAATGTTTCTGGACAGCAGCAACAAGGATGAAGAACACCTTTTTTCCACTGCATGGTTTGACTGAACTCCACTCAACTCACTTTTGGAACCAGGTTGAAAAATATGGTTAGCCTGTGGAAGCTCGCACTCGTCTGATTGGTTGGCTGGTCTAGCTGTCACCCGTTACTATAGCTGATATAGAACCGAAGTTCAAAACTTTATGGTCAAGCTTCGTATATAAAGTACGTGTACACACACACACACACACACACACACACACACACACACTGATATCTGAAATCCAAAGTACAAAAATGTGGTTTGTTAACAATGAGAGTAGCATTCATATGACTTGAGTTACTGTTTAAAGCTAACATTAACAGCAAGCTAGAAACAATGTGGTTATTACTAACAGCCAATCCTGCATTTCACTCAACATACAGCTGCAATCATGACACACAAGTGACAAGAATTGAACACTCCTGCCGCTCATTTGTCACTTGAATCAGAATTGTATGAAGTAAAACTTTGAATGCAGGACTTTTACTTGTGATGGAGTTTTTTGACTAAGATTATTTTTTCAGCATTTCTGCTTTATGTGATAGAGAAATGGTGAAGAGAGAGAGGGGTGTCTTCCTCCCTCTTTAGATACATGCACATGTCCTGTTATTCACAGATAGGGTTTAACAGGTCATAAAGTAAAATCATCCCGATATATCGGGTGCATTTGTAAATACAATCACACGCTCTTTAAAATCTGTAATTAGGGACACGTAAGTGCACGTTGCAGTCCTGACTGCCAGGCAAAACTAATATAATTTAACCGGTTTTGCTGCTATTATGCAGTGTCCTGATTGACATAAAACACTTGCAGGAAGAAGAGCCTGTTGAACTGTTGATCAGATAAGAAAGATCATGTAATGCTACTCTCAAAGAGCCTCAAGCAGAAAGGTGACGGAGATAACCGCAGCTTGATTCATTAATGCTAAACATGCATGCTTCATTTGAAAATAAAATGTGAATTAATTTTAGCTTCAACAGTTTATTAAAACATAATTTTAATTACTACATTTTATTTTTTGTACATAAACACTGAAGTTGGTTTTGAATGTGTCTTGTCCTATATGAACAATATTGCATGCAAGATGGATATGAAAAAACGTTTTTGTTTTGTGCTTTGGTTGCACTTGTTGTCAAGCATACAGTAACATTGGATGTAGAATACTTTTACAAATAAAAACATGCTTCATCTTTGCTTCTCTTATAAAAAAATATTTTTTGTTGCTTGAAAAAAACAAAAGTATTCTTTTTTGACATTAAAAAGACATAAACCTTGGATTTTGAAGTTAAACGGCATTATTTGCCCATTGCTCATAAACATAAGTATAAGTATAAATTTGGTTTTCAGAAGAAATAGAGTACTTTTGTTTGTAAACAGCACGTACAAAACAAGTTAAAATGTTTTTATGGATGGAATGAAACAATATTTAGTCAGCAATCTGTAGTAAGTTGTAGTTGCTGGGTAGTTTCCCTTTTTGTGGGATGTTTTTTGAAAGCACCCTCTCTTGGAAGGACATTTGTTTTGTCATATTGCTATACTTATGGACAAACTGTTTAATGTTTTCTATATTTATCAGGAGTTATGTTGTCTGTGTACAGACAAATTCACACTTCTGTTGTCTCTCACGCTCTGTATTCACAATCTGTTTCTGAGACTACTCACTTGTCTTTCCTACCAAAGTGATTCACTGAAATGATATATACCTTCTTTATTGTACCTATGTGTTTGAATTGGCATAATTTTGGATTTGATTTATAGAAATGACTCTCAAACAGTACAAAAATGTAAGCAAAATAAGTGTTGTAAAATATATGTATGCAATAATACTATATTATTGAACTACAATTATGCTATGCGTTTCTGTTGCTGTTAAATCAATGGCATAGCCAGGTCATTTTGCCACGTCTTAAGCCTTGAATGTTTTGAGTGTACCTCCGAATACAATCATAACTGTAATTCTGTAAGAATTGACAAAAAACTGAATGTGTCTGAAAGTCTGTTATTTTACTAACACTGAAGCGCATTCAAAGTAAATGCAGGTCTCAAAACCATTTGTTTGTGCAGGTGTCTCTGACAATCACTGCTGAGAGACTCAAAGCTGGAAGAGTCGAGGAGAAATAGGAGAATGTATAGTTCCATGTGCAAAAAAACCCATCTTTTTATAAAAAAATTAATTTAAGCCAAAAAAGGTGAGCCAATGTAGAATAATCTATCATATAAGTTAGGCTGGGTGCAGTTTGATTTTATTAAACAAACTTCACGTTTCATGAAATTACTTTACATTACGGCCTGGCTCCAAAACGAACAAAAACAATAAAATGTACTATTAATGAGAACTCCATGTACAAGCGCGATTTAGAAACTTTTTTTATCCAATTTCTGCTCTCCAAACATCTCAGTTTACACATATTTAGATCAGAGAAGTCTTTTTCTGGTGGTGTGCTCACAAACCCTTTTAATAAGTTCAGTGTTTGGGCTGCTGTAAATATAGAATCCTGCTTACGTCCATGGTTGCCAGTAGGTGGCGCTATGACTATGAGTTAATATTGGTATGCAGAAGTCCTAAAATCATGACAGTCATCAAGCATGTCAAGTTGGACAGTTTTGACAAAGTACAGTCGAGTTACAACAGCTTGATGGATGATGGTGAACCATGTAAAATGGCCGCCACACCACATCCACGTTGTTCGATGAAACCTCAAGCTTTTAGTAACTTTTAGGTCTTTAGATTGTTCTGACCAAATTCTAAGCTGATCTGATTAATTTCCTAGGAGTTCGTTAAAGTACAGCACCTGGAAATGGGAAAAGAAACACGAGAAATTCATACAAAATTTTAAATGTTTTACTTCCTGTCTTCCTGACAACAACTTTATTCATATCGGACTTGCATACATAAGTAAGGTAAAATTACAGATATAAATACATTTAAAAAGAGCTGATACAGTAGTACTCACAAGTGTGTTGTACGAATTACTAAAACACAGTAAAAACCAAAAGATTCAGTGAAAGCAATTGTGAAAAAGCGCATTTTTACGAGGGAGTTGACAGAAGAAACAGAGCTAGCCTGCCCGATCTCCTCCTGTAGGTCGATCTAGAGCTTGGGGGGCTCTTTCTCAAAAGGCTCCATCTCCGGTTTTTAGCCTTGACCCATGAGTTATTAAAGCTATAATTAACAGTAACCTGCTGTAAACTGAAGGGAAGAGAAAAGAAGCAAGACAAAGAATGTGACAATTTTGTTGAGTTTGCAGCTTGTTGGCTGCCAGCTTCAGGCTTCTTTTTGGATTATTAGTTATTAATCCAACAATCTCTGCCAAGAGTGTGGTTAGTCCTGAGGTGGGGGGCCAGCTGGCTCCACCAAAATGTTCACCTATTCACGGAGAGGGCCTATGAAATATAGATTACTGCTGTGGGCTTCACACAAAGGCTGGGCTTCTGTGGCTGCATGGCCAAGTAGGGAGGAAGGGAGGAAGACAATGGCTGTGATTTGGAATGAAGCAACACAGTGTTCAGCCAGCACAGTCTCACAGTTAACTTAATGAGCACAAACTCTGAAAGGCAAAGCACATATCAATGAATACGATAATGAACATTACCTTCCTTTCAAAATTAAAGTGGGAGACATTTCCACACATTTCCACATATTTTCTCATGAAATGATTGTTAGTCAGTTAACTTTGGCCAATTTTGATTTGTTTCTCCCTGCCATGTGTCTCACAATGGACGTCTGTGGCTGCCAATCTGGAAATTAAATGAAACTGAAATTGTATTTTCCCATTTGTGTAATTGTGTGCCGTGGGTCTTGTAGGTAATGTGACGTTTTGTACCCTGTATTTCCTGTGTGTTTCTTTGGATGAACATGGAGGGGGAGGGTGTACAGTGATGTTGCCCCGTGTGTGGTTTTTTTAAATTTGAATTAAAGTGAGAGAATAAATATTTTTGAAGTCACAAGGTTCTGCAAATATAGCAGGACACCAAAACTAGCCCTGCATTCAAATGCTCACACACACATGCACACGCCGTAGTAATGATACATTTGAAAATAACTTATATCTTACTGATTCATTTTAACATGATTACTGTGTGCAAATGTGTGTTTTCTGTATCTTAGTAAAACAAATGTACACCAAAGCCTCTCTGCCCGGTCGATCCTATGTTTGCTTTGTTCCCGTGGTATGGCTGACTGGCTCAACAAGTCAATGATATAATTTTTCCTCTCTCTTGATAATGGATGAATCAAAGACCATCGAGAGCATCCATTCATCACACTTTAAACATTGTAAATTATAACCAGTGCAACTTTACAAATGAAAAAAAAGTGAATCCCACAAAAATAACACTAAGTACCAGTTTCATGCTTTTAGTAACTTTTCTCTAACAGCAGGATCGGTTAAATCCCATTTCCAATTACATAGCCCAACCAGTTTAGCATGGCTAAGTCCTCTTTTTCTAAATACACAGAGCTGTTCTCCTCTAACTCACGCAGACTTTTTTTTACAATAACTTAACAATTACATGTTTAGCCGATTCTGAAAAGAGCATGCTTCCATAGTCTTTTAGCTATGTTGCACCATCTACTGTTATATAACCTTTTCTGTCAGAGGACTAAAGAAGCATGGTTGGTAGATTGTTATGAGAATATACCTTAAGCCTTGCTAGACTTACTCATTGCTTAGTGAAACAAATGAGTGGCTGCCACATGGTAAGGACAGTGATGACTGCAAAGGACTAGTTGCCTTCCACTTTCAAACAAAATTGTCATTTGGAGAAGCATTTGATTAGGGACAGCCTTGTTGACCCGTTAGATTACAACATAATCGTAGCCTTGAATGCAGACTTTGAAGAAAGCATTACCTAAAACTAGGGCACAACTTCTGCAGAAAGGAGAATAAACAGCATCTTGTAAAGTAGGGACATGACCATACCGTGCGGATGCAAACCAACAGTCTTGGGGTCCTAGCTTGGTTAGCTTGGCTTCCATCCCAGCTCTCCTCCCTATCCTCCTGAGGCTTTTTGTGGTGTTTGGCTGAGTGGTCGTAGGAAGCAATGGGTGTTGATCGTCTCGACTGAGACTGAGTCGTTGTTGGAGCTTATGTCGTTGTGCTAGAGGATAGGGCTCCAGTAATAAACGAGTAAAGATTTTAAACAACAATGTAGCAAAGTTCATGAGAGCTACCGGCAGCTGCATCTACATGCTCCACAATTGCCACAACTTCCAGGACAGAAATCATCCTATAAAAGTGTTAACAATGGAGTGACTTTTTGACAGTGGCAATAGACTTAATCAAGCTGTCCACAGACCACGAAATGCACCCTGAAGCGTATTTTTCTTCTTTTCAAATTTAGTTTTCTTTCATTTTCACACGCTTAATTACAGTGATTGTAAATTGAACTCTGCTCACTGACAAAATGCAGGTTGTGTACACTAAGTTCAATCAGGAGAGACACGTCAGATGAAGAAAAGATAATGAAGAAGATGATGGATCTGATGAAGACTGAAAGGAGATGAGGAGGGATGCATAACAGCAGCATGAACGTACTGAAGGTAGAGAGACAATCGTATTTAAGAGAGACAGCAACAAGATGATAGACTAACCATGTCATTGTGCTATTGGATAAAAGAGACCAGCTGATCAGAACAGCTGATGTCATGATTGACAGCCCCAAACAATAACAGCAAGGAAATAAAGAGTGAGTATGGGTGAGGAGAGATTGGCAGATGTATGAGAAATAAACTACAGGCTTATGCATGTAAGAGTAAAGTCTTCCTGACTGGACTTATGCTAGAACTTCATATCTTTCACTGAACCAAACATAGAGGTTTTTGTGCCAGATCAGCGTCAGATCAGGGACCACTTCTATGGGTCGTTCTAGAGGACTTGGGTAAACAGTGTATTTGGTCTTTCAATTTGGAGGACTTGTTGGAAAAAAAAAAAGCTTTTCCTTTCTTCTATAAAGCTGCTAAACTGACCCTGTGCTTCCCAATTGTATGAACGGAAAATACATAAAAACTGTTAAATAATTCATCACTTTCTTACATTGACATTTCTCACAATGATGGAATGGTTCATATCACACAGTGCAAAATTACAGACAAAGCTTTTTCAGGCTGAGTAACATAATTCACTGTCAAAGCTGCTGAATACCGAGGCGTCTAACAGTGTTTCTTCTCCTCACAGGAGATTTCTCTTCCCTCCGAGAATGACTCCGCGAGGCGCAAAAGATTTCAATAAACCACAACGAGTCTCTCTGAAAATATCAAGATAATGAGGAGTTCTAATGAACACGGTGAAGGAAAAAAGTTGATGCTTTGAGGATGTGAGGGAGTGGAAGGGAGTCATAAATGCATTAACACCAAGGTCATTTATTAAGCCCACGGCTCTGGCTCCGACTCTACTGCAACAGCATTCAGAGGGAAACTGCAAATCTAATTTTCTGTGCATCTCATTGGTGGCAGAGCGACCACACTCACTTATCATTCACTATTGAACTTTCTTCCTCTGTTTTCATTCTTTCTCTGCTAGCTTCAGCAATTGCCAAGGCCTCTGGCATAGAGATTAGGACATCATCTGGTGCTGTGGAGTGCTTTCATTTAGCTGTATTCTTTTAACAGTCACTGTGTGCCGTTGAGGGATACTTGAATATGAATGCATGGTTAAAGGAATGGGTTGGGTAACTTGACGGATTGTAAGTTGGTTTGCTCAACAAATAAGAGTTTTCAAAATCCTTCACAAAACCCTGTGCAGGAATTCACTGATCTCAAATTAGAAATGTTCATGACAAGAAATGAATCGTGTCCCTGAAATCTTGTCAGGAAGTAGAAGACTGATCAGTTTCTACAACCAGTACAGTTGTATAATCTTTTTTTATAAACCGTCAACATCTATAACCAGGCTTGAATGCCGATTTTTCGACATAGTACCCCAAACCCGGATCACCAGCACCCTGAGCAGCTGGCTTTCTTTATGTGAAATGGATGCAATGTTTTCACAAGCTGCATTGGTTGAAAGCCCCCCACTTGAGAGTCAACTGCATTTACAATCATGTTTACCTGCACTAATGTAACCAGGTCACAGTCGCCTTTCTCCAGTGAGTTGATTTCTTAATTGTCATGTTTTAATAAGAAACCTGTTTTCCATAACCAGGTTAAGGGTTGTTGTCCCAGGTAGATTTCTCCTGGAGAACACCGATTTCTCTGCCATGTATACAGGTAACCAAGTCTCTAATGAGCGACGAAAAGAAACAATATAACATAGATATGTGTTGTTACGCCCGGTCTAGAGGAAACCTGACCGGGCATAATGATGGGTCTTCCTCCCAATAATGACCAGTGCTGCTGCCATACAGTCCACAATTTATTTATTGACATAGTAGCAATAAGTGTAAGGGTGAGTCTGGCCCAACACAATAAACAAAACAATCCTCATTTACATACTAATTTACCTAATCCAAAAGGAACAAAAGTAAATACAGGCAGCTTACCTAAACAGGAGAAAACAATGTGAGCAAAAAGGGCTTCTCACCGCTCCGCCACCAGACTGCCTTTAGGCTATAAACTAGGAGTTGCCACTCCGATCGAGATACTCAACCTCTTTCTGCATTGCAGCCCACTTCACTAGATTAACACGGTACACGTGTTGCTTCAAGAGCCACGAATGAGGTCACAAATAATTTGGGAGTTCTCTAGACTTGGACACAGAACTGACACAAGTGGCTTACGCAATCCGTACCCCTCAAGACTGTATGGTGGTGACACCACAGTCACCACAGGCGATGTACATGGCTCAGGGACCGCAGATGGCATGTTGGATTTATAAGAACATAAGATTTTAGGGTTTTTTTACGTTTGAATAATACTAGTGCATTTGGAAAAGGCAGAAGCTTAAATTGTGGCAACCCACCCAACGTTCTGTATGACACGCCCACCACGGAAGAAAAACATTGTGGCGCTAAAACACGCATTCCACCACACACTGAAGAGCACCATTCAAATATTATTCATATCAGAGGGAACAATATTAACCATATCATAAAAACGACACCATAGACAAATGAACACAGTAGTAACGCTACTGCAGATGTAAAAACAAAGCACTTCACTTACCAAAGCTGCTGTTCACTTAAAGACAAAGTCCATCCTCCTTTCTTTGTTAACAAAGAGTTTAATGACGTGGTTGTACAGAACATCGGTGCGGTTCAGTTCCAGCCAGAGGTCCTCCTGCGAACGTGTTCTGATACGCGTGAGTTCGCTCTTCAATAGCGGATGCCGCCTGAACGCGGTTAACTCTTTCCATGTGTTATTGTATCATTGAATGAACGTTTCAATGCAATTCCACTCACCAAAACATCAGCTTGTTCCATTAACCAACTTGAATAATGAAAATTGGGTTTAGAGCAGTAAACAGAGACTGCTCGCCTTCAAAGTAAAAGTTGTGCGTCTTCAAACCTGTTGACTCCAGTGATCAATTTAAGTAGAGCTAAATTAAATACATATACATATAGCCTAAAAAATGAACATAATATAGAACAGCTATAGTCCTAATTATACTTTTTACTTAAGTAACATATCCAGTACAGGACTTTTACTTGTAACAGAGTTTTTACAGTGTGGTATTAGTACTTTTTACAGGATCTGAATACTTCTTCCATCACAAGTTCATAATATGAAAAGGTGAGTTTGTTCAGGAGCAATTCATTGTTAATTAAAAGTTGTTTAATGAAACCCAGAACCTGACTATGTTCTGTTTATTAACTTCAGTGCATTGGCCATTTTAAATGACTATATAGCATGAAACGTGGTGCTTTGACACATGTGTTTGAGGACAAATTCTGTGGTCATAGAACCAGCAGGTCTAATTTTCCTGAATTAATTTAGCTTTTCATGTGTGCAGTGTATCTGTGTACACTGAATCAATTAAATGTTATTTAACAAGGAAGCTGCAATAGTAATGATTAGTACTACTTGACAAATGAGTCTGAAATTAAGTTTTAAGATGGGAAGGAGCTGATTGGCTGGCCTGAAACCCATGTCACCATAATGCCAAAGGGCAGCAGGCATGGGTAGAAAAAGTCTGTAATTTCTGAAAAGTAAAAGTGAAAACATGTTTTATATGTTAATATTTATAAGCATTGTTATACAGAATCGTGTTGTGAGCAGATAACATACGTGCACCCTTGTAGAAGACAGTCATATTGAAAACTCTATTCAGATAAAGGCTACTAAGCAGACAGCATGGGGCCGACTGTCGGACCCTGCTGCAGTGGAATGAGAGGTTTTCTGAAGGGACTCAGAAACACTATTGCTTCTGTTGTCTTCTAATGTTTTAAATTTGACATTCTCCCATACTAAGCTTTGAATGAACGGTCACTACATTGCTGACTTGACGATTTTTGTGTGGGGCTTAGAGCGAATGATTTTAGTGCCTCGTTTTGGACTTATATTATCGCATTGTAAGTGAACAGATACACACTGTTTTAACCATCATTTCCAGCGTGTACAAAATGATAACATTGTTCACTTACAGAATTCACCAACCTCTTGTTCTGACTCAGTTGAATGCTCCTGGGACAGTTGTATTTATTGCTCTGACATCAGTTCATTTTAGCTCTGAGAGGCAAAGCCACGCTGTTCAGACACAATACTGCGGGGATGGATTCTCCAATACTGAACCTGCCCAGATTACTACACAGAGAATATTGAGCCAGTAATCAGAGCTGAATGAAGCTGAAATTGTGAAGTCCATAGCCCCATCATTCTCTGCTGACCCCTGGCTTACCTCCAGCACACACACAGCCACGCATAAATCTCAAATAGAAACACACACACACACACGCACACACACACACACACACACACACACACACACACACACACACACACATTCTGGCACAGAGGCATAAAGAGCACAGTCAAACTCATGGACGGTTACATAAAGGCAATATTCAGCAGCACCAATGGAGAGGGAGAGAAAGGGACAGAAAACCATTTCAAGAAAGAAATGTCTGGTAGAAGAGAGAGCCGTGTAGACAGATGAGCAAACTTTGCACAACCTCTCGCACACAACCAGAGAATCCGGTTTGTCAAGCTGAGTCGCTGTGTTCAAGTATCTACGTCCCCATAAGGTGTGGGTCTCCCTGCTGCTACTGATGATAATAGAGGCCAACCTGTAGACTGCAGTCACACAAACACACACTCCTCAGCCGGAGACAGAGTGTGTGTCTGGCTGTGAGAGACTGTACTGTTGGTAGGATGAGATACTGTGGGATGTTTAACTCCGAGAGGATGCATAGAGAAAGAGCAGTCTCTAGTGAAGTGCTGATATTGATGTTTCATTTTAAAAATCTACCATTACACCACAATGTTATACAGTTTAGTGCAACAAACCACATTTTGTGGATCTCCTAGTGATTGTGAGTCCCTCAGGCTGTGGCTTGCATGAGCTGCTCCCGGATTCATTTCAATGGGAAACGTCCCAGTTCCACTGGGGAGCCATTGTTTGGTGTTTTCCTTTGAACGTTTTGGGTTCTTTGACAGAATGCAGTGAGCAGGGCCTCTATTGGGTGTTTGTCCCATGAGTCATGCTCCGATCTACCGAGTGGGAGAGTTTGTGTCCCGATTCTAATTGAAATGTTAATGATGAATCATTTGGTATTTCATTCATACATTACCCTGCATGTTTTTTCGTTGAGTGCAGTTGCTGCCATATTGGGAGCCCTGATGCAGATATGGTAAGACCAAGGCAAGTATAGTTTTCTGTGGTTTTCATTTGGATGTTATTCAAAGTAAAATAACATTTGTTTTCAACACACCTGTTTTTCTGGTGATTATTTTTTTATTGTTTTGGATGAAATGTACCTCGATGGCCCAGTTATGACAGTACTGTTCCAGGATGGTCAGGTGATGTTGAAGACCATCTGTGGTTGGGGACAGCAGAATGAGGTCATCTGCATATAGCAGTTATCTAGTCTCTGTGTGTGAGAGTGTGAGGCCTGGAACTGCTGAACGCTCCAACTGCTCTGCTAGTTCATTTACATACAGGTCGGATAATGTAGGACTTTCAAAGCATCCTTGCTTCACACCATGTCCTTGAGTAAAGTACTGAATTTTCACAGCACACTGTCGTACGCACATTTATTAAGGTCACAAATCTTACCACCTTATCCAATTTGGAGGATTTTGATAAGAAGTCCTTCATTCCAAATGGAATCAAAGGCTTTTTTTAAAATCAATGAAGAAAATATTTTTACTCCCTTTTTATGGTTGTTTCTTAATTAAAGTGTTTAAAAAAAAAAAACATGATCAGAAGTTTATTAATTTGGAAGAAAGTCAACATTTACTGAGTAGTTTTTTAATAAAGGCGATTATCCTGGAATTTAGGATACAGATCCTTCTGTAGTTATTAGGGTCTGATTTATTTATATTTTTATAGATTGAGGTGATCAGGAATGCAGCCATTAGTCAGCACCATGTTGAACAGGTTAACAGTTAACTTTGTTTGTCTGACTTTGTTGTGGCTAGGGTTAGGATTTTGTAGTTTCTAAACAGTTCAACATGTCCCAGAACTGACAAGGGTCTACTGCGTTTTCATTCTTTTTTGTCTTAATCAGTTTGTACTGTTTTAGATTTTCAAAGTGTTCATGTTGTAGTGGTGGGTCATGTTGGTGTCTGTGTTTTTGGTTTGATAGTTGTCTTTTTCTGTCTCATTTCTTTATATTCACTTTTTTTTTTAAATTTTTTGGGGCTTTTTATTGTCTTTATTATAGTGCATCTTGGAGAACGAAAGGAACAAGTGTAGTGAGGGGATAACATGCAGCGAAGCGAGTGCCGCTCTACTGCTGGATGAGCCTGAGGGCGCCCCAGTTCACATCTGTTTTCTAAGCTTTGCATTTAATGCAGCTTTTTGGAAGATACAGTTGTGGTTAAAAGTTTACATACACTTGTAAAGAACATAATGTCATGGCTCTCTTGAGTTTCCAGTTATTTCTACAACTCTGATTTTTCTCTGATAGAGTGATTGGAACAGATACTTCTTTGTCACAAAAAACATTCATGAAGTTTGGTTCTTTCATGACTTTATTATGGGTTAACAGAAAAAGTGATCAAATCTGCTGGGTCAAAAATATACATACAGCAGTGCTAATATTTGGTTACATGTCCCTTGGCCATTTTCACTTCAATTAGGCGCTTTTGGTAGCCATCCACAAGCTTCTGGCAAGCTTCTCGTTGAATCTTTGACCACTCCTCTTGACAGAATTGGTGCAGTTCAGTTAAATTTGATGGCTTTCTGACATGGACTTGTTTCTTCAGCATTGTCCACATGTTCTCAATGGGATTTTAAGTCAGGACTTTGGGAAGGCCATTCTAAAACCCTAATTCTAGCCTGATTTAGCCATTCCATTACCACTTTTGATGTGTGTTTGGGGTCATTGTCCTGTTGGAACACCCAACTGCGCCCAAGACCCAACCTTCGGGCTGATGATTTTAGGTTATCTTGAAGAATTTTAAGGTAATCCTCCTTCTTCATTATCCCATTTACTCTCTGTAAAGCACCAGTTCCATTGGCAGCAAAACAGCCCCACAGCATAATACTACCACCACCGTGCTTGACGGTAGGCATGGTGTTCTTGGGGTTAAAGGCCTCACCTTTTCTCCTCCAAACATATTGCTGGGCACTGTGGCCAAACAGCTCGATTTTTGTTTCGTCTGACCACAGAACTTTCCTCCAGAAGGTCTTATCTTTGTCCATGTGATCAGCAGCAAACTTCAGTCGAGCCTTAAGGTGCCGCTTTTGGAGCAAGGGCTTCCTTCTTGCACGGCAGCCTCTCAGTCCATGGAGATGCAAAACACGCTTGACTGTGGACACTGAC
This sequence comes from Cebidichthys violaceus, assembly GCF_023349555.1. Classification (NCBI taxonomy): domain Eukaryota; kingdom Metazoa; phylum Chordata; class Actinopteri; order Perciformes; family Stichaeidae; genus Cebidichthys; species Cebidichthys violaceus. The sequence continues at coordinate 4,219,855 of NW_027176372.1, forward strand.
ACCTGTGTTCCAGCAGCTTCTAATTCTTGGCAGATCTGCTTTTTGGTGGTTCTTGGTTGACTCTTCACCCTCCTGACCAATTTTCTCTCAGCAGCAGGTGATAGCTTGCGTTTTCTTCCTGATCGTGGCAGTGACAAAACAGTGCCATGCACTTTATACTTACAAACAATTGTTTGCACTGTTGCTCTTGGGACCTGCAGCTGCTTTGAAATGGCTCCAAGTGACTTTCCTGACTTGTTCAAGTCAATGATTCGCTTTTTCAGATCCATGCTGAGCTCCTTTGACTTTCCCATTGTAGCGTTTGTGGGCGTTTGTATCCAATGAGCCCTATTTAAATGGCCTCAGAGAAGTCACCAGTTGTAGTCACTCATAATCACTCACAAGAAGTTAAGAGGCCATGCTATGAAGCTCATTTCATTGACACAACTTTCTAAGTCACCAAAATTGCTAATTCATGTTGCTGTATGTATATTTTTGACCCAGCAGATTTTGTCACTTTTTCTGTTAACCCATAATAAAGTCATGAAAGAACCAAACTTCATGAATGTTTTTTGTGACAAAGAAGTATCTGTTCCAATCACTCTATCAGAGAAAAATCAGAGTTGTAGAAATAACTGGAAACTCAAGAGAGCCATGACATTATGTTCTTTACAAGTGTATGTAAACTTTTGACCACAACTGTATGGCTAATGTTAATTACTGATTTTATTCTGTTGGTAGTGTGAAATATTACTGTGTGCATTGCATGTTTTATTTCATTTGAATTAAAAGTTTGTACAAATAGTTCAGCACTTTATGTAGCTGTAAATAAATTCAACCAAAATATGAACAAAGCGAAAGAGGCAAAAGACCAATCTGGTGCAACCGATTTACAGGAGAGAAAATTCTTTCAGACTAACCTTGTTTTGTGTGTGTGTGGAGAGAGAGAGAGAGAGAGAGAGAGAGAGAGAGAGAGAGAGAGAGAGAGAGAGAGAGAGAGAGAGAGAGAGAGAGATCTTTATCTAAGGTATCTCTACATCGTGTTTGCAGCAGTCTGTTACAGAGTATGGAGCGTCGTTTTGATCACTCCTAGTTCAGACATTGGTGTAGTAGATAGGAGAGCAGTAGGATTGTTCATCAGATATGAGTAGGTTGTCTTTTGCTGATGGTGAGGAGGGGGGGGTCTTCTGTTGCTGGGTGAAGCAGGAGGGCTGAATAGGATGGGGACAGAATGGTGCTGGGGGTGTGGGAGATAGTTTTCCTCTCAATTTTCCTCTCTCTCTCTCTCTCTCTCTCTCTCTCTCTCTCTCTCTCTCTCTCTGTCCTAAATCACAACAGAACACCTTTCATTTTCTATTTACAGTTGTTATACAGTATTTCCTCCCTATTGTGTTCTGTTACTGTTGTGATGTTGCATACTAAATAGAATGTAGTCAATATCAATGTTAGTAATTACTGTGCTTTACCTGCTATCACATGTCATAGTCTGCCATGAAATCGGCATATTCTGTTTTTCCCTCTTCATCAGAATTATATTAAATTATATTATATATTAAAATTATATTGACTGCGTATCCATGTTCAGCAAACAACTGAATTCATTCAACATAATGAGCTGTTGTTGGAGCCGCATTCGTCTTAGTATTCCTGAATATTGCTTCTGTTAAAAATGTGCAGCACATAATCCATCATTCAGTGTTGGCATTAGTGATGGACAGCATGCTTTCAGTTGAATCCAAGCATCTAAAGAGAGACATTACTGTGTGCATGGACACAGGTGTCTCCTTTCAGATAAACTAATGCAGTGTTAAGCTGCTCAACTGGAGCCGTGGCTGTCAGGTCCTTATCAGCAGAGCAGTGGAGCTCTGATTGTCCCCCACATCACATCAGCTATCGACAGCTTCTCTACAGAGGTACCATGTAGAATGTATGTGACACCATGTGTTTATAGACCACATGTCTTGGACCAGCCGCCACTGAGAAAGATGATGGCTTTACAGTGATTCATAATGTTGTAAGACTATGTTTAGCTGGTCGGTTTGTAATTGTGAGGTAGTTCATTTTTTTTTGACAGCTCAAGAAAATGTTTCATTTTCCAGATTTTTTTCAGCTTTCTGTTGCAAAGTTGTTGGAAGTTTCAGTGTTGCTGTCTATGCACTGGTAAATGGTAGATGAGCCAATTTTCTGTAAAAAGTGTAGCATTTAAGTGTCGTGGAATTAACAAGCTAGCGAGCTAACTAGCCAACTATCCACTAACTAGCCAACTATCCAACTTGCTAATTCGGTCATGCTACGCTAGTTTCAGAAAATGAGCCAAACAGTGGTCTGCGTCCAACGGCTCCTCCACCTTAAAGACAAGCTAGTTACCTAGCTAACTAGCCAGCCGTCCGTCTCCAGGGCTGAGTCCGCTCTCTTCCCGGCGAGCTGCGGTAACACTTTACAGCACCACTGATGTGGTTGTCCCCATAACAGCTAACATCCCTTGCCATTTTCTTTTGTACTTGTCAATTGACCACAGAAACAGTTCAATGTCCGTTCTACTCCTATTCTATTTCTATGGTACAGAAATTCATGGTCCCCAGAGGATGAAGCTTTGGTGAACCCCTTAGCGCCACCATTAGTTTGACGTCTTTTTAGAGACACAACTATCGGATGGAGTGTCATGACATTTGATACAGAAATGCGTGGAGTCAACAGGATGAATCCTATGGGCTTTGGTAATCCAATGAAAGTAAGGTGCCTATCATGCTAAATATTATACCTGCTTATCATCAATATGTTAACATTGTCATTGTGAGCATGTTATCATGTTGATGTTTGCATTCAGCTCAAAGCACTGCTGTGCATGAGTACAGCATCACAGAGCCGCTGCCTTTGCTGTAGACTCTAAGTCTCAAGTTTAAATGGCCAGATAAAGATAGCAGCTTTATGCAACAGACAGGCGGAGGGCCAAATGAAAATATTCACAATGTTGGGAGAGGCCCAGTATTTTAAAACTTAGATTAACAAACCCCAAAAACAAATAATCACTCCCAATCATTAGAAATAATGTATATAACCTTGCTTTCACAATAAATTGCCCTGGGTATAAATCATCTAAAGGTTTTCATTTTGAATGTATGTGACTGCTAGATTTTGCTTTTGTTTTTCCTTTTTTTTTTAACCCAGAATATTACCAAAAAAAGAAACTATCAGGAGCCTGCAACTCTAGCAATCAGTTGAACTATAGTTTCTGGAGAAAAGCGTAGTTTTGACGTAGCTAAAGAGGAGCTGCACAGAGGCAGCAGGAGTGGAACAGCAAGTGTTTGCCAGTTAGTTAGATAGAGGACAAGACATGAATAAAACATCCCCATCAGATTGACTGTCGGGCAGAGAAGAGATTGGCTCCTATATAGAGTCTCTCAGAGTGAAGAAGCCAAATGAAGGCTTCACATGCACCTCCTACAGCCATCTATCATCACTCACAACATGCCAGTGCTGGCTGCCTCATTCAAACAGAGAAAGTTAACAGTGTGGATATGTGGGCTAATAATTATTTATGTACACAAATGTGCTTGTCTGTCAATCATGAGTGATGCACAATACTAGTCCATAGGCCACAGTGGACATGCCTCCTTCCCCTAGCAAACAAGGAGTCTTACAAGCCATTAGAATGACACACTTCCTTGGTAAATTCATTCCTAATGTCTCCTGCAAGACAGCATGCATTGGAGAGCTGCTTCAGCACAACAAGGTGCTTTAACAGACTGCTCAACATCAACAAGAATAAAAAGAATTGAATGAGACTTGAATCACTGATGTTCTTTGACCCCTAAAAAACAATAAAGACATTGCTCCAAGCTGGGAGCGACAAATGGCAATCAATAGCATATGAGTCAAGATCCATGACAGAGACGGAAAAAAAGCTATAGTCCAATAGAAAATGAAACTTTGGGTTTAAGTGTGTGGCTGTGGAAAGTTTCACAGCTATGGTTCTCAACAACATGTTCAGCGTATTGATGATGAAGCTACATCACTAGGATTTTGGGTTAATCTACACACGGTTGTTTTATCTGGGGAACCAGTGCTAAGCACTGACACCAGCCAGACATGGAATCTGTTACAGGTACCGACTGGCATCAAATAGACAGATGATAGGTCTGCAAACAGGATAAATAAATGAGACAAGGCAACTTCACTCCTGCTCGTCCAGCCTCGCTCAGCAGAATCAGTTTATTCACCGAAACATTTTAACAGTTTTACACAACAGCAAAACGCTACAACCAAAATGTTCATGGAGCCAAAAACAAAACTGACAGCGACATCAAGAACAAAGCTTACCGTGGCGCCATCTTTACGAACACGGCACATCGGAAAGTCAAGCTACTTACTTACTTCCACACATTAACACATCCTTCCACAAAAATATTTCTTGGTTACTTAGCTACCAAAACAATATGTTCATCCAGTAAGACTTTAACTTAGATTACATTTCTTCACCCACCTGCAAACAGGACAATCAAACGCAGTGGCGGCCCGTGCATTTTATACCTGGGCCTTCAGTGCTGTCCTACTTCAGTTGAACCACCTCCTAATAATCTCATTATGACGCCATAGCTACAGGTTATTTGTTTTGTGTAAAAATCACATATGCAGATTGCAGATACATGAATACGAGCATGACGGGATTCTGCGTTATTAACAGACAATGCAAATAATCAAAATCAATGTAATTAACACAATGACAAGAACAAACTCACAAGAACCAATCACATACAGTCTATTTACTGTATATGACATCAAAGGTAGAATAACATAAAACCAAAATAACACGATTCAACAGGCCTCTGCACATTCCAGCAAAACTGTGGTGCTAATATATGTATTCCGCCACTCAAGGGCACCATTCAAATATTATTCACACCAGAGAAACAATATTGACCATATCATAAAAACGACACCATAGAAAAATTAACACAGTAGTAACGCTACTGCAGATGTAAAAGCAAAAGTAGTTCACTTAACAAAGCTGCTGTTCACTATTTAAAGACAAAGTCCGTCCTCCTTTCTTTGATTTAAAGAGTTCAATGACACGGTTGTACAGAACATCGGTGCGGTTCAGTTCCAGTAAGAGGTCCTTCTCGCTTTGCCATGGACGGCAGTGATCACAGTGGAGCCTCCCCAGTTCTATTTCTTGAATACGTTTTGATGCATTTGAGGGCTGAAAATGTCCGCTCGACAGAGGAAGTAGATATTGGGATTGTCACCGCCAAACATGCCAAAACGCAAAAAATATAATGTAAAAATGTCTTATATATCTTTAAACTTTAACTCCTACTACTACAAAGTTCTGCTAGCTAGTTTCACAACAGTCACGCTAGCCCACTGACCAATCAAGCCGCACGTTAATGCTGACGTACTTGTAGGCCAGCTAGAAGGCTCTGACATGTCAAAGAATACGCCCAACATGTCAAACAAAGTCTGATTGGTTGAAGACTATGACAATCAACAATATCATCCCCATTTACTTAATTAAACTGTAAAGGGATTCACTTGTAATTCTTCATCTGGTTCAAACAGGACAAGGCGGTCAGAAGGATCCATGTTGGCAACCTGGCCAGCGGGAATAAGTGTTGGAATGATTTTCTCTGGTTGTGCCAGGATCAGTTCCTAGAATACGTTGAAACCAACCAGCGGTCTCTCTAGGGGTAGACTACTTACTAAAAGCTACTACTGGAGGAGTACATGGTAAATTGTTTGTCTTAGTGATGCCTCTTGTTTCCACTGACACTATTTGGCTGGGATGTTTGAGTGATCCCCCCCATTGATCGATGACGATCACTGGGAGCCCCCCTGCAGCGACCGGCTCCAGTTTCCCTGGTGCTTGGGCTTTTTAAGACAACCTGTGGCCCAACCTGCAGGCCCTGCTCCACACATCTAGGACAGCCATTAGTGCTCTCCCTTCTTGTATTGGTAATTTTCCTTGTTGAGCTCTGGCACGCCTGTTCTGTTTGCCGTGGCTATATTGTTTCATTGAGTCTACTGCTCTGGTGAGTGCCTCAATTTTGGCTGAGAGTTGTTGTATTATGTCCATTCCGGCTGCATGTTCTTGTGTTGCGCTTGCGCCAAGCAGTGCACTGCGATCATTGGTTTGGTTTTGGCTGGGTGTTGGGTCTAACCTCTGCTGCCTCTCACTCTCCTCACTGGTTATTCTCATCACATGTCTGAGAATTGTCTCATCTTTCACCTCTGCATCAGAGAGAAGGGGCTTTAGCTCCCTGCGGATATCATTATGTCCTGTAAGAAAACATGTTGGACTGTAGCTCTGCTGTATTTAATGCTTGCATCAGAAAGGTTAGATGCAAACAGCATTCTCTGTTTGAGTCCAATTACTCTGTAGAGGAATTGTTGTGGGGTCTCATTAATCTCTTCATAGCTTAGCAGCATTCTCTGTAGTTCACTATTTGGTGTGGGCCCAACTGAACTAGCCATAGGTTAGTACATGTGGTTTGTATTTACTGCAGTTGTGTTGGCTATGTCACTAAACTCTCAAATCCAAAGCGTAGTCATTGACAATGGTCCACAATGCAGCTGTGGGAGTTTCGATTCCAACACATTTCTCTAGCCGATTGTATCTACAGGCTAATGGACAGGCTGAAAAACTGTAAAACAAAACACTGTAAAAAAACATTTTAAAATGCAATTGACAGTAAAACCCTGGTCTGGCTTAAGAAAGCTACAGGGCGGCATCTCTGGAGTGTGGACAATCCCCTGCTGAGCTCCTCCTCGCAAGCTGCGTACCACACTCCCCTACATTTCAAAGGAAAAAAGTCAAGCTCAAACAAAAAAGGAACTATCATAAAGCAGTAAGGAGACAGGAACCTCTTCAAGAAATGGATGTGGTGAGAATCTTGGACCCTGAATCTTGGACCACAAGGAAGTAGGTCCCACGTCTTTAACTGTAAAGACTGAGAACGTCCAAGTGCTTGGGAGAAACGGAAAGAAGAAACAGGAAACTGAGTCTGAAAGGCGAGTCGGTGTGACACCAGACTGGAGAAGGTCCGCCAGACGTAGGACACCACCTGAGAGACTCACAGCACTGCTGAACGGAGGTTTGAAATGCTAAACATAATAATATGTAATGCATTATATTTGAGATAAACAATTATGGTTGATGAGATTAACAAAGAAACCTGAGGGATTGTGATTTTGTTCTTACATTTGATTGGTGTTCAGAATTAGATATTTGTTACTTCATGGTTAAAGCCAGGTAGGTCATGTATTTTAGAAACCTTTTTGTGATATTTGTTGAAATACATCCCCACAGCAATCAATAAATTAGATGCGCTGACAAAAAAAAAGAAAAAGCCCAGTGTCTGTGGCTGTCCATCGCAGTCACCAGAAAAAGTTGCCATTGTACGTTTCTGCAAACCTGATCTGGTCACCCTGAGGATGATGTGCTGACATCACCAACATTCAGGCCTTTTCCCCTCCGTTTCTGCTATTGACATCACTTAACAGCCCAAATTCGAGCCCAGTCATCGAACACTTTAACTCACAACTCACCACATCTGACTTCAAAACAGATTACAATTGATTCAATTTACAAAAAAAAATTGATTTTTGTCTGATTTGATACCACTATGTGTCTTTCTGTAAATCACTTTCTCTTCGTCCCTCCTTGTTTGTTTAATTGCAGCTGGTGGAGAGGTAGGGAGGTAGAACACAGTGACAGGTCAGGATAGGTTGAAAATAGCCGAGGTGCTGAGAGAGGTAGTGGAAGAGGTGATGTGATGCGATTATAAAACTCTCTGGTGTCTCCTAGCAGCTCAACCTGATGGTCGTTTATTTTTGTTTTTCCTTTTGCAGTCCCCCTCCCTCCATGTGCTGTCGTTTGTTGTCCAGCTACCTCTCACTTGATCCCTGAGGTTCAGCTCTACTTCTGTCTCTGTCTCACTCCGTTGATATTTTTTCATTGAAGTCTTTTCTCTGCACTTTCTTTCCTCTACCAAGTCCCCACTCCGTATCGCTCCATCCTACACACACACACACACACACACACACACACACACACACACGCTCACACTCTTCCTTGTACACTTTTATCATCTCTGATTTTTTGCCAGACTGCCTGCTGCTACACATCTACACATCTGTTACGGGTAAAGCGGGTAAGCTTTGACACTCTACCTGTTTCCTCCCACTATATTGGGACTCTTTTTCATGCATTTAATTGCATCTAATGAATTCACGGCATGATTCATAATTTACCTGCTGTAATCCAATTTTGCCAAATTGTGAATGTGTTATAAATAAAACAGAGGAACAATATGTAAAACTAAAGCTGTTGTCAAAATGTTGCATAATATTGGTTAAAATAGTCCTGTAACGTGTAGAATTAACTGAAAAAGTATTTCAGTATGTAAGTATCACACTTCCTGCTGCTATACTGAGCTGAAGATTGTCAGCAAACTACAACAGCGCAGTATCTGCTAATAAGTGCCAGACATCTGAGAGCTTTTGGGAGTCGACAGCCATTCAGCTCTGTGAGGTTGTACACAGTGGTGCTCTCAGCTACATGCTAACATGCTCACAATGACCATGTTAACATGTTGATGTTTAGCGAGTAATGGTTACTGACACGCCACAATTGTGGTCAAAAATAGCATGCTAGACATGAGCACAAGGTGGGTTCAAAGCTTTAGTATTTCTCTATTATATTAAATATTCACATAAAAATAAACAATATTCTAAGTAGAAAATTGGGTACCTTAGATATTATTTATGAAGAGTTCAACACTCAGAGCTGTGTGGGTGTGGTTTGATCAGATTTGAGCAACCTGGCAGTAAAGCAAACAACCTCTCAACTGTCAGCACATTTAGATTCAACTATTGCCGAATATGTGACGTCGCCTTTTACCTTTTCGACAGGTAGAGAAACAGTGATCTCCTGTGAGACGAGTCTTACTTTGGCAGAAAGTAATGTGTTCCTATAATTGCTCATAGTAAGAGGCTGATTGACAAAATAGGTTTTCAATGTTCTTTTTTTTTTGTAAACCCTTCATTATTCTTTTGTGCTACCTGTGCTCATTACCTTCAGTATGTCAGGGCCTGCTGCAGAGAGCCATCTCCAGCGTGAATGGAAGAACGGGGACACTTGCTCACCCCTCCAGGCTTCCTTTTCTATGGGCTCACATATGCAGGCGTAGCTGGCTGTTTCCCCACACACTGGACAAATAAAACGAAGCATAAGATACAGAATCACTCTTTCTTGAATTCTTTCATTTGTATCAGTCCTGTTGAAGTCTTTTTACATCTGTTTTATTTAATGACTTTGAGTTTGTTCAACATCCAATAAGCTGTGACTGTTTAGTCACGCGACAACAGTTGCTATATGTTCAGTGCCTGACAGTGGTGTTGGTCTCCTTCAGGCAGATTTACAGTTATGCCATATGCTTCACATATGTCAGTGGTGTGGAACATTTCTTGTATATTTCCCCTGATTGGTTCTTTGCAATAAACTTGCCCTACTTGATTGCAATGTTCTTTTGCCTCCATGATGTAGTTTTCAGAAGGGCATTATCTAACCAGCTGTGGACCTTCCAGATCCTGTATTTATAAAACAAATGACTTCTTTATGTTGTTGTTGTTTCTCTGTACGTTTAATCATATTCCGGATATTGAATGGGAGCTTCAATAACAACACTAGCTCTTTGTAATAAGACAAACTCAACGAAAAGATGGCTCTGAGGACGGCTGCCCTGTCTCGAGCTCCTCCTCAACTTTCTTCTTGTTTTATGGTGTTACTTATTTTTGATTTAATTGTATGTTTCATATCTTGGATTCTCATTTTTACTTGCGTGATTTTCTCTTTTGCATTTTGTAGTAGCCTGAGGGAGCCTGAATACAAAGAATGCCATTGCTGATTCCACTGTCATTGTTGTGCACATGACAAATAAAGAACTCGGACTTGTAATGTTTGGCACATTCCATCAGTTATTTTGGAAAATAAATCTTGTGATTGTCTTTGTTGTTGTGTCCACTTATCCTCAAACTAGCAGGTCTTCTTCAAAACATGTTTCCATAAATATGAAATACATCAGTCTAGTGCAGAGGTAGCCAACACGGTGCCCGGGGGCACCTGAGGAAACACAGGGAACACGTGAGTCGCCTGCAAGGCATGTTCTAAAAATAGCACTAGTCACCATGGAGCTCCATCTAGAAGTTGTAGTTGCTGTTCTTTTTTTAATCGAAAACGTTTGCATTAATGTAGATATTAAAAGGACAAGGGCGCCACACCGCACTAGGTTTTCAGGTTCTGAATGGCGGGTGCGTCCCGTTGGCGCCGGACGCGCGGCCCCAGACGCCCCCACTGCGAGCGCACCCCGTCATCAGGTCCGTCAGTTCTCGGAACAGGCCGCGTGGGTGGCGGGGGTAGAGGCGAGGCAACGCAGTCCGACCGAAAAGGCCCCGACTAGAGGTTTGAACGTGGGCGCCCGAAGACGCTTGCGCACCTCGGAGGGTTGGATCCCCCCCCCCCCCCCCCCCCCCCCCCGGCTATAGACGAGACTTTTTACTAGTTTCTTCGTGGAGAAAAAGGTACCATTAGACAAGCTGGTGACTACAGACGGGGCTCCCGCCATGACGGGTCGGCATGCAGGCTTCCTTACGCAATGCAAAGGTGACCCAGACTTCCCAAAATTTGGTGATTAGTACTAATGTTATAGGATTCATTTCAAAATGTGAAAGACTTGATTTTTTTAATCTCACATAACCGATAATTTGTATAAACATGGGACAGACTTCATGATTTGTTCAAAAGTGTTACAAAGGTAGTGGTTAGTACAAAGGAGACATGATGTGAAGATATGACAGTTAATGATTTCCTAAAAAATGTTAGAAGTGATAATTTGTACAAAAATATAACAGGTGTGATTTTGAACAAAATACACAATCATTGTTAATAATTATTGTGAGGAATAATTAACATTGACATGTGATCAGACAGTCTCTTCACATATATTATTATTATTAAAAGGTGATCTGTGCAACTTTGTTATTCAGGAAGTTTGTATCAAACAAGTGGCCCTTCGTACTACTCAGTAGCCTTGAAGTAGCTCTCACTTTCAAAAAGGTTGGTGACCCCTGGTCTAGTGACTGCAGAAAATAGAGAGGAATAGCACGGGGGCATAAGTGAATGAAAATATAATAAATATATAACTGGTGAGTAAAGATGAAGCTGTGACGCTAAATGAGCTTTAAGATGCATCTGTGCTGGTTGAAAATGTTGGAAAGTGCACTCTGGTTGGGTTGAGAGAAAGATTGTGGTTTTGGTTAAATATTGAAAAAGTACAGGCATCCTGTCTACAAATCAGCTTTGCCTTCTTTCCTGAACCTTAACCAAACACACCAGCACACACACACATATAGTTTGCTAGCTACATTAACATCTGTACAGTCAGTACAATGGATGTTGGTAAGCGGCGGTTTGTGCTAATAAAGTCAGTGTTTAAACACACACTAGTCAGAAAATTGTCGTATTGAAAATTGAACATGTACTCAGAGGCTACAGATGGATGCTGGGGCTTCATGCAATGTGAACAGTAGCAGCGTGGGTAGCTAGCATAGCTAGCAGCAGGCATGCAACAAATGAATAAGGCTTTAGTACACCACCATAATGCAAAGGGTGACTTAGATATATGTTGCAGAGAGGAGAACGTTGAGTCGAGACTTTTGCTTCATTTGGTCCGAGAAAATCCCGCACTTTAAAAGAAAACAGCATAAAATATATACATATATATATATATCTAGTATTATAAAAGTGGAAAAATCTTTGCGCGAGTCGTGTTTCTCTTCATTATTTCTGCTTCCAGTTCGAGTTGCTACACACCAGGATCTTTCATCACACTCTTACACACTCGCTTGATAAAAATAAACGGTATGTTTCTGTGGTTCTTAATAAAGGATGTTTTTAGAGAATTCCTTCGCATTGCTATCCTCATGAGGACATTTGCTTCTCATGTGACAGGAATACGAGAATACAAACACCTGCGCCTCGCCCCAGGTCCCCGTGGAGACTGTCACACTGGTAGCATCTCCAATATTCATGTCTGATGCTCAGGATTACTGTTGACAGGTGCTGACTTGAGCTGCCCACGTACAATATATATGTGTGTGTATATGTGTGTAGTAAGTGTAGTGTGTGGATTTGCCCATCACAGTGAGAGGGTATTGATTTTAGAGCAGGTGCTGGCTGGTTAAAAGTGTTGGTCTTTACTCTACATCTCAATCCTCAGTGCGTACCACTAGCTGACAGCGGCTTTTTATTTGTTTATGCCAAAAGCATCGCAGCTCTTATCCCTCAGCAGCCTTTTCCACACAAATCAATGAGAGCATGTCAACTTGGATTTTAGTTTTCTCTGACAACACACACACACACACACACACACACACACACACACACACACAAACGCTGTTCACTTTTAAATACACAAATGTGAGGATGAAGCAGTTCTTGATCTGAAAGCGCATTGAGGTTTGGTTTCCTGCAGGGTGACATGTTTACCATCTAAGCCTTGACAGTACCCTCTGGGTACACCTGCTTTAGTCTACTGCACCATCACACACTAGCCAGTATCACCATGGAGATACAGAGGCACACACACACACACACACACACAGACTAACATTTGTATTACTTACGAAGTTCTCCATTGATTTTTGAACAGTTGCAACACATTCTGCCGTGTATGTGCAGGTTTTGAAAAAGCTTTGTTTTTCTCGTTCACATATGAGACCGATGCTTCCAAATCCATCCTCTCTGGAGAATGTTTTCAACACTTTAGTTTGCAGGGGTCAAGAATGTCAACTTAGTGCGCTTGATTAAAGAGAATGATATAAGATATATGATGTTGGGATTTCACAACATGATATTTGTCTTTCAAGACAAAAAAATTCAGTCCGTCTTTCCTACTGTTTACTAACCCCGTTTAATGTCACGTTTGTGATGTCAAACATGACGCAACAGAGAAAAAAACTGGAAATAAATAGTCATGTACTGTAATAGGAAAACCTACTTCTGACGTAATTTCGGTGGGACAGGGGTTTGAAGTGAGCAGCATTCATATATGTGTGAAGAGGGTGACGTACCACATGATCAGAGCTGATCGTGAGTCTGAGGTGGTGACATTTACTGGATGTGTATTTGCCAAATTAACCACTTAGTCCTCATTTCTGAAGTCTTTTGTAAAATAAAAAGCTAAAGTTCCAACACAGCTGAAAAGCTTAATGAGACTTCTCCACACAGGTTTTCCAGTGTGGCACCTGCTTTGCCTCGTTCTGGTGAGTGAACCCAGAACGGGCTTACTGGTTGATGGGGGGGGGGGATGCATGGTCCATTCCAGCCATACTTCTTACCCAGAATGAGCTCCTCGGCCTCAGTAGCCAAAACAGCGATGCAGCCTGTTTCCTGCTGTGTGTTGAGTGGCAGCTGACAGACAGAGATCATGTGAATTCTCCTGGAATATCAGTCAGCAGCAAGTGTGTGTGTGTATCTGTGTTTTGTGTGTGTGCAGAATTCACTTGTACCAAAATAATTCTATTGAAACTCAAGCTCACACACACACACACATGCCTAATATGACGTGCACGCATGCACACGCACGTGTACTTTTGTAAAAGTGAATTCTGCTCTCCTTCACATCACGTCAACCTGGTTCCATCCACTCAAGGATGTTAATCTTTCCTCATTTTTCTCATTCAGCTGCACTTCCTTTGTTCCATGGCTGCTTTATTGGACATTAGCACTGCTGCTCCCTCACACACTCACACACACACACACAAACACACACACACACACACACACACACACACACACACACACACACACACACACTTCTGTACACTCTCTGAAAAAAGGTGTCCTTCCTAGTGTCTGGTGTGTGTGTGTGTGTGTGTGTGTGTGTGTATGTGTGTGTGTGTGTGTGTGTGTGTGTGAATATGTGGACTGATTCTCCACAACAGTAGTTGGTGCACACTGTGTGTTAGCTTGTCTTCTTATTTCTGGTGTTCAAGTGCCCCCAAGTGTTCAAAATAAGAACTGTATGTGAAGCGTGAAGAGTGACATGATGCATTCCAAGTGACACAAGGACCCTTTTTAAAACACACACAAACACACTACTGTAGAGGTACATAACAAAGCATCTGGTCATGGACACACACACACACACACACACACACACACACACACACACCTGCCCCCCGCAGTAAGCTGAATGTCAGCATCTTTTAGCAGGAGGCTAATAAATATCCCCAGACCTCGGAGCTGTTTAAATTACCAGCATCTCACACTGCCGCACTCCTTGCCTCCGAGAGTGTGTGTGTGTGTGTGTGTGTGTGTGTGTGTGTGTGTGTGCACGTCACATTATGCACATGTGTGTGCGTGAGCTTGTGTTTCAATTCAATTATTTCCATTGTGCCTGTGAGAGATCAATCTTTCACAGGCAGCGAGAGCAGTTCACCATGATCAATCATTCAGGGAATCCAATAGTATTTCAAGCTCATCTATTTACAAATCAAATGAATGGTCATTCATTGTAACACAGCTGTAGCAAACAGGACACCACACAGGATGAGAGCGCCACTCCACAGAGGCGACGCCATCGACTTTTTTTAGGTGATACCCATTTAGTTTTGACATTTTAACAGTACACGCTTCTTTGGCTCCGAGCTGGTTATCAAAAGAGAGAAGTGTATTTTCATGGCATTTGCTTTCCTTGTGGGGATTTACTTCTTGTTGAGAAACCTGCTTGCATGCAAATGTCAACTGTGACTTCTGCAGTGGGACTATTGTGCTGCTCTACTGCAATATTTGTTTGGTGAATGGTACATTCAACAAAGTCTATTATCTAATCAGAGGTGCCTTGATGGGCCTACTTGCAAATGTTGGTACATATGGGATTTAGAATTCATTGATTCTGATTCCACTTATTGATTGGTTCTCATCAAATCCACTTTTTCCAGAAAGCACTCATTTGAGTCAGTTTTGTAACCGGATGAACCCTTTACATTTTGATTAAAGGTCAACTCCGTATGCGTTCTTTTCGGCGTTTTTCAACCACTTACAGTGACGATGCACATAAACTAAGCAATGTACCAAAACAAATCGATATCAGTCGAAGTGTACGTTATATTTGGAATATTTTCCCTGCTTTACCTTGCCATCAGACATCCCTTTGCAACTTTGTAACTGCTGTTACATCTATATCTGCTCTCTTCAAAGCCACCAGACTCCTTTGGAAAAAACTGTAATTTTGCCTCTCAGAACATGGAGTTGTTGGTCTGCCTCGATCGGTTAGTTTGTTTGTGTCATTGTGTGACTTTGGGATAATGCTTTTAATTTGCGACAGAGCGTCTTGGTGTTTGGAGCTAATGCTGGATTTGCTAACCTGAGTTGGCAAACCAAGGCAGCAACATGACACCATAGCACGACAGGACACTTACAAGCTACGGTACTTTTGAACATTTTTGCTGAGACCCGAGTGGATCTACAACTTAATGAACACGTTGGAGCTGCTGGAACTGAACCACACCGATGTTCTGTACAACCGCGTCATTGAACTCTTTGTTAACAAAAAAAGGAGGATGGACTTTGTCTTTAAGTGAACAGCAGCTTTGGTAAGTGAACTGCTTTGTTTTTACACCTGCAGTAGCGTTACTACTGTGTTCATTTGTCTATGGTGTCATTTTTATGATATGGTTAATATTGTTCCTCTGATGTGAATAATATTTGAACGACTCGTGCTCTTCAGTGTGTGGATGAATACGTGTTTTAGAGCTGTAGTGTTGCTGGATTGATTTGTCATGCTTTGTTGTCATATAAATATATGTGACTGGTTCTTGTGAGTTTGTTCTTGTCATTGTGTTAACTACGTTGATTTTGACTATATGCATTGTCCGTTAATGATGAAGCATCTCGTCATGCGCGTATTCATGTATCTGTTTTATTTTACAAAGCAAGAATTAAGAAATGGAGATTGTGTGGCGTTTGCTTTAGCCCTGTTTGAATCAGTAGGGAACAGCTAAACACCTCTGAAAGCGTGACCTGGTGGAGGTTTTTGCACGATGACAATGCCGCATAGAAAGCCTTACTGATCCATAGTCAGTGTATTGCCTACTGTACATGGCGGCGAGCACGGCCCCACTTTGAAGAAACACACGGGAGTAGCAGCATGGAGAGTGCTAACCGCCACGGTTAGTTCGACAAAAAATGTGCAACGCTTCTCCGACAATGTTAGCCAGGAATACCGTTCGTACAAATCCTTTTCCTGGCTGGGTCAGGGCTGCTAGCTGTGGGGTTGGCCGACCTTTTGTTATGATGTCCGGCTTTTCTGAAAATGTTCTTCTCCAGAAAGGCATTGCCAGCAACTCCCAAATCCGTTTCTCCTCCTTCAGCCATTGAGTGTTAAACAAACAAAGCTACACCAAGCAAAACGCTAAAAATGTCATGTCAATGTCATAACCTTAACCCCATAACTTACATATCTTTCAACTTGAACTCTTACTGCTACTAACTTCTGCTATCTAGCTTCAGCTTCACAACAGTGATGCTAGCTCACTGACCAATCACACCGCACGTTAATGCTGAGCTGCACGTTAATGCTGACGTACTTGAAGGCCACCTCGGTAGCTCTGACATGTCAAAGAATACGCCCAACATGTCAAACTAAAGATCTGATTGGTTGAAGACTATGACAATCAACAATATCATCCCCATTTACTTAAACTGTAAAGGGATTCACTTGTAATTCTTCATCTGGTTCAAACAGGACAAGGCGGTCAGAAGGATCCATGTTGGCAACCTGGCCAGCGGGAATAAGTGTTGGAATGATTTTCTCTGGTTGTGCCAGGATCAGTTCCTCCACTACGTTGAAACCAACCAGCGGTCTCTCTAGGGGTAGACTACTCCTAGCGGGCATCAGGCCTCTCTTCTTACCTAGAGACACAGAGGTGAAATCTGATTGGACAAGAGCTCTACTTAAAACAAGCTGCACTGGAAGCAGAGCAACTGAGGAAGACAGTCGTTGTGCAATGAGAAAATAAGATAATGGGAAAAATATTTGTATAAATTACAATACATGTAGTGTATTTATGAAAAAATGATTAAATTATAAAATAGCTATAACTTCGTGATTCTGTTTAGGCCAGCAGAGTAGGCTTTGCTGGCCCTGACGGCCCACCACTGTGAGGAACATAACTGAAGGTCTGGCTGAACAGACCAGGGATGGGAGCAACATATCCACCATATCCACCAGATAATGGATGGATGTTTATTGGCTGTGTGTGTTGAGTGTCTTTGGATTATTACAAGAACCCTTCAGCCTAGTTTTGCAGCCATCCATTTAAAAAATCTTGACATTCACCGCTGACATGTGTGCTAATCTAGAATTAAATATTGAAACCCAAGAAACTACTTCCACACATGCCACCCTAACCCACTAATAATGATAAATACTATTATTATTTTTCAGAGGAGAATGTTTCTTTCTCATAGTCTAAACTGTATGCATTGACCAAGAAGAAACTCTATACTTGTATGAATAATGGCTTATCTGTATGCTGCATCATCACTGCCCCAGCAGACTTCAGGACAAATTGAAGATGCAGAAGAGATTAGCCAAGATGCAATTACAGCAGCAAATCTTTTACACTGTATGAAATGTCCCTAGTGGCTGATTTCACCACTGTGCCTGTGACTCAAACCCCAGCACTATATAATACATGTATGATACACATGCATGCATAATCAAGGTTCCCACAGGATGTTTTCAGTGATGATCTAGCTGCTATGACAGACAGAAATCACAGTGTACACTAATATGTTCCTGTCCGTGGAAGATTTATCTATGAAATCATCTCTTACCTTCTTAGAAATTATGACAAATGAATCATAGCTAACTTCTGTTTCACTGGTACTTTTAAAGAGCAGCAGCTAATAGCGAGTGCAGTAGTTGAAGGTTTACAACGTTTCCACAACATAACTGAGAGCATCTTATTCAAAATACTCCAGTCCATAAGCAGCCATTAGAACATTAATAAACTAAAATGCATCAACCTGGTGGACTTTGAGAGCAAAAGGAAGAGGCTAGATCTCTGAAGAACTTCATGCTGCTGTTCTAGCAGTGGTGGAATGTAACTAAGTACATGTAGGCTACTACTATCTGAGGTATTTGTACTTTACTTGAGTATTTCAATTGTATGGACCTTTATACTTCTCATCCACCACATCTCAGTAGTGGACTAATATTGCACTTTTAACTTTTATTTGACAGTTATTAGTTACTAGTTGGACTGCTTTTAAGATGCAGTTTCTTAATACAAAATATAAATCATTTAATAAACTATCATGCATTAGTTGGTAGTAAATAGCCTAATTATTAAGTATATAAAGTAGTGAAAATTAGCCCCACCTTCACCAGCTATTATTTGAAATGGGCCACTCAGCATGATGAGTATACTTTTACTTTCGGTACTTAAAGTATATTTTGATGCTAATACTTTACTTGAATATTTGAATGCAGGAGTTTTACTTGTAAACAAGTAAAGTATTTTACACTGTGCTCTAGTAAAATATTTTAATCACAAGCACATTATGATTTATGGCTATAAATGGTGATAACACGGCAAAAATGAAAGCATGGTGAACGAGACAGGGTTCATGTTTCAAGGTGGGTCTGGTGGTTTGCCGGCATCGAAGCAGATTGTGCACTGGAGACTAACCGTCCCGGTTAACAGTTGGGGGTTCTGTCACTCCCCGCAGGGGAGAGAGGGCTCAGCGAGCACTAAGTTCACGGCCAAAGGAAGCGGCAAAGGCCGGGCAAAGCCGCGAGCCATAGCCAGTCGCTGCGCACTGCCGAGAAGCAAAAACAAAACTGTGGTATAAAGCACCACTGACCATTTGTGAAGTTTAGCCCCAAAGAAGTAAAGGTGTTCAGCATTTCTAACCATATCACCTACAAATTCTGTAACTACAACCCTACCAATACTGGATTGTTTTAGCTCAATAGCAATATTGACATTAAAGAGTTACAAAAATCTCATAGTGATATAGCTGCCAATACATGTTCTCATATAAATGTCATTTTCTTGTTTTTGATTTCTTTGTTTGTGCATGCAAATGTATTAATTGCTGTATTCTTGATTTGATTCTGACGTTTATTTTACATGCATAGTTATTAGTTTCTGAGCTTTAATCATTTTTAATTATTTTGTCTTTAACGTCTGGTTCATACTGGATAGAAGCTGGCTGTTCACATTTCTCTGCACTGGTCAACAAGCGACTCTGCTCCTCTTCCTGTTTTTCTAGAGCTAATCTCTTTGTCTGTCTACGCTTGTGTGTGTGTGTATGTGTGTTGGTCACAGCTGACAAATATGTGGAATGGCTACGTAATTTAAAAACCACAATCACCCGCAGCGGTGACACTAGACTATTTCTAATAAATATAGTGGATGGATTTTGAAATTTGATCATGTGGAAGGGAATTGAAACAGCAGGGAGAGAGATGAGGACAGTCAAAAGCTATATCATTTATATAATTTATAGTAGATCATCAGTGTGGTTTTTTGCCAGCTTCGCTTGCAGCCTGTGGAGAAAATAGACCAAATACCGAAACTATGGCTGATGAGGGGCGGAGCTCCTATCCACGTCCTGTGTGAACAGCACAAGTGGTTTACACGGGCGTCGAAAGGAAGTGGGATGCAATTCTCTGAAAAATTCCGATGCTTCCAAGTCCAGTTTGAACCCAAAGTGCTGGACAATCAACCTGATTGAGCAATAGGACTTGACAGATAGAACAGCCAATCCTCAGCAGGGGGCATGTTTCAGAGAACCAATCGGCATCTGGGAAGTGGAGCTGCAGTAGGCAAAACTGGGATTGACATTTTTTTCCAAATCAGTAAGTCATCCGAGGATTTTCTCAAGATGTTTCATCTGTTTGTTTTGTATTCACTTGCTCATACAGGTTCCCCACTCCTGGATGAGACAATCCCGAACGGGGCAGAGTCAGGAAGTGGTTAGCCTCATGTCATCATAAAGACCTGAGCCGCTAGCCTGGCTCTCACTTCTTAACATGGTGTATCTCATCTGTTTGACCTGCTGCACATACAGATTTACATAAACAACAATTTGTAATTTGTTGAGGAGTTGGAAATATTGGAACTATTGCTTAGGCGAACAACAGTGAGGTGCAGTGACTGTGCACAGTCTTGCTATCACAGTGAGGGTGCCAGGTTCGGTACCATTGTGCCTGTACAGTAGTGATGTACGGATCGGCTCTTCCAAATCCTCATGAAATCATCAATCATCCATTTGTCAGAATAATTTTTTCTCTATTAGGAGATCCGCCCATGGACATTGGGCGGATGTGCATCTCCACAGTACAGAAACCTGTAGCACTGAACTGATTGTTAAAGAGAGAGTTCCAGATCCATTACATTACAGTCATTTAGCAGACGCTTTTATCCAAAGCTTACTTACAATTCAGTATCTATCTACACACCGTAGACGCAGACTATGGGAGACATTTTGGGGTTAAGTGTCTTGCTCAAGGACACATTGACATGAGACTAGTAGAGCAGGAGCTGGGGATTCGAACAGCCAACCCTCTGATTGAAAGGCGGCCCTGCTCTCCACTTAGCCACGGTCACCCCCACGGTCAGATCCCTCAAAGAAGTTGAGATGAGGTGTGTGTGCTGCTTTAACACATGCAGGTGTGACGCAAGTGCAATGAGTCATATTAAAGCCTGTATCAAATAAGCAGCGACACAGCTCTGCAGGTTCAGTCGAATGAAACTTGACTTGCATGCTCTTGGACCGGGAGATGGACGGCACATCGATTATGAAAAACGTATCTCCCTCTCTGACACAGCAGCACCAGGTACAACAGTCATTGTGCACCCAGTTCTGGGACTACATGGTCAAATGAAATGCTTTATTTATGGGTTTGTTATCTCCTAATGAATTTCAAAATATTTCTTGAAGGTCTCCTGGAAAGAACAATTGGTGCTGATTGCAGGGAGAATAGAGCCAACACGCAGGACTGTTATTTTATCTTCCTTTGAAGAGCTTCTCCATTCACACACAAATTGTCCTTTACAGTGAGGGTCCGGCTGTGATAAGCGAAGGGATTATGAGAATAAAAATGCAGCCTAAGAGAAAGGAGTCGCTTTTCTTTCCTACAAACAGCAGTCTCCTGTGTGAAAGTCCAGTGTGTTTAGACATAAACCACCCGAACCCACATACGAGGACTTTGTCTCTCTTTATACTGTCCTGGCTTACAATTACGTGGACTACATAAGAATTGTGTATGTGTGTTATATACAAACTATAGTACTTTTTTACATATAGCTACAAGCAGTGAATGACAAAAGTACCTGTACCATGCTAGCTTTTGTTAATTAGCACTAAAGATAAAGTAAAGCTGAATGTCATCAGTTCTGCAGGTATTTGATCATAAACCAAAGTATTAGACCAATTTGAAAGTGAGATGATGATAGAATTCAATGAAAAGTTAAAGAGATCACTGAAGTGTTTACAAATCAAGACATTTAGCTAAAAGCCAAAGGTGTGGGTGCAGAGATCATCTTTATTATCTGCTTTAAGAATCGATAGAAGGGCTCCATTTCTAACGTTGACCCTTGATCTGATCCTTGACAGAGGCTGCAGGTTCCTAACTGAGTGGCAGTCATAATGAGAGCTGATCGAATTCTCTTTATGCTAAGGAAATGTTCCTCAATGCTTCCTTTCTTATCTCCTTTAGCATACGGTGCACTGGACTATCCTTTATGAAAGGAAAGGGGGTAATGCCATCAAACGTTACCTTGCGGCAACAAAATCTAAAGCGACGCGTCATTCAGCCATTAATAACATCCAAATAACATCTGCCGTTGCTGTTAATAGTAATTGTACACTGTGGATACATTTAAAAACCACCCTTCTTAGGAGGTTATTCTATTTTGGACAGGAACCCTCAGTGGAATGGTTCAGCATTGAGTTTGTCACTGTACTTATTTCCTGTGTTTTGAATTTTGCTTTAAAAGAAACAGCTACTGTTGCACAGTGTCAGTGCAGTGGGATTATTTCAGCACTTTATTGAATCTCGTGAGTTATCCTTCTCATCTTTCTTTGACCTCGTGCCGGTTTTCCCTTGAGGTGAAGGAAAAGTGGTTAGGGAAGGAAATCATATTTGAGGATTCGACAGTGACTCCTACCTGACGATGCAGCAAGATATTTTCTCTGACTTTCCACTGACTTCCACATTGTTTAGCGTCATTCAAGCCGACCAGAGTTAGAGGTCACTTTACCTGCAGATCAATCAGGACAAAGTGGAAATAAAGTGCAATCTATCTATCTAATAACGGTGCTCTCATTTTCAACTAGGAGGAAATCCACCTCCTGCCTTGATTTCATTGGAAACAAACTAAGCCCCGGCCTGTAACACGCCCTGACACACACTCACACACACAAACACAACACTCTCACTGGAGTATGAGGATGACTGACAGACTCCATCATCCGCATGATAGACCCCTGACAGCATGTCAGACACAGCTGATATGACCCGCCCTGGTTAAATGATAATATGCTAATAATACCCTTCCAAAATAAGAGACAATTCGAGGGTCAAAATGGAGCAACAGAGACAAGAAGACAGACACAGCAGCTGTTTCCAGCCAAGCACATTTTTTAGAGATCTTTGGAAATGTCAGCACCTCTGCATTTGTCCACTCATCTCTCATTCTGTTGCAGCAAACTGCATGGTATTTCTCAGTTATGGCTACACGCTATTGTGGTTGTGGTGACTCACAATTTCTCAAAAGACCTTTTATTGCCTACTCTGAACCAGCCCCCGGCCGGTAGGGGCCACCAGTGATAACACAGCTGAGAGCATCGCCGACCTCCAGCCGGCACTCTGCAACCAGATACACAGTGGGGAGAAAACATACAGTTTGTCCACGTTTATTGTTTCGGATGGTGGAACAGTTCTAAACACAGCTGAGCTGAGACGTGCCTCTGCACAGAGTCATTGCGGACATCTCCATTGATAAAAATGAGGGCGTATCTGTGGCATCAGATGTGCGACTGAAATGCCAGCTGGATACACTTGTGAAATAGAACGGGGATTATCCAATTGTGGGTTTGTTTTCATTCAAACAATGCAGTAGTGGTCGACACGCCTGGAGGACTTCTGCTCTCTACCTTTTCTAGTTATTACTGAGAAACATTGTTGTTGTTCAGACTCACATTGAATGCT
The DNA here is from genome assembly GCF_023349555.1 of Cebidichthys violaceus. Classification (NCBI taxonomy): domain Eukaryota; kingdom Metazoa; phylum Chordata; class Actinopteri; order Perciformes; family Stichaeidae; genus Cebidichthys; species Cebidichthys violaceus. Next base: position 4,243,122 of record NW_027176372.1, read on the forward strand.
TTTCCTATCATCGTGGTTTACAGGTATTTTGCAGACAACAAGTCTAAACTCTTGTTAGCGGAGTAAGTCCTACATTTAAATAATTTGCATTTCTGGGAACTTTTTAGCCTCAAGCAAGCCTGAAAAATGTTTTGATTTTTTAAATATCGAAATGGAATATTTTCAATCAGTCTTGATCCACATTATATCAGAATTTGCATTAAACTAATTAGACGTAAAAGCAGATACATTTGGGAGCAACGTGACGAGACAAAACAAGAAGAGAGGTTTAAGAATAGCAGATAGTCAGAATGTGTGTGTGTGTGTGTGTGTGTGTGTGTGTGTGTGTGTGTGTGTGTGTGTGTGTGTGTGTGTGTGTGTGTGTGTGCACATGTAACCAAAATGACTGTTACAGAACCAACCTTGTAAATAAAGACAAAGAAGTGGATGTCAGTCTGGGGTTTAGAGATTTATTGGCACAAAATGTTAAAATAACAAGATACTTAATGACAAACATAATTTAAATCCTACGACGTGAACAAAAGATTTGTACACACACAGCAAACAAAGGGAGGTGAATGTGCAATTACCACCAACGAGCTGGAGAAGGCAAAAATGTCATTTTGAAGACAAAAAAAATTAGGAAAACAAAAAGTTGAGGAAAAATAATCCATATAGAAGAAAATAAAACTGTTACAAGGGAAGAGGCCTGAGGCAAAACGGCAGTGGCAGGTTCCCACTATATGAAGAGAGACAATGTGATTTCAAGCCACATGCATTTAATGGAGGGCTTTCTGGTGTCAATTTACCTTGTTGCACTGAATATCGTTTCAGGCTATGCTAACTCGTGGCAGGTCCAGCCTTCTCAACAAGAAGCTTGTTTAAACAAACACATTCTTTCTGGGCCGGCTGTGACTCGGAGGTAGAAAGTGTGGTGGTTTGAATCCCGGCTCCTCCAGTCCGAATGTCGAAGTTTCTATGTGGAAGACATTGAACTCCCAATAGCTCCTGGTGGTCAGAAGACTTGAAAGGCAATTTAAAAAAAAAATGCAAGTCCATTTACCTTTACCATTCAAGTAGTAGCTTTTCCCCCAGTTTCTTGCTTCTAGAGTGTTTAACATGCGTCCTAAGACCCCCACAGTTCACAATCCACCTGCAGACCCCTCAGACTGTGGAACAGTTTACCTTCACTGCTTAGTTTATTAGCTAGATCCCCATTAGCTGACGCCTCAGCGGCCGCTAATCTTCCTAGGGTCCACAGAAAGGACAAAACATAATACATACAAAACATCATACAAACAGTACAGTCAGATACAAAGTACAGTCAGAGACTGGGATGTATATTATCAGAACCGACTATGTACATTATGCATCCATAACTACTACAAAGAAGAATCAGGAGTCTATAAATATAAATGCAATGAGGTTCGTCAGATATTCACGCACGTCGAGGGTACTGGCAGGACTCTGGTGGAAACGGCCATGCATTTCTGTGACCATCATACACTGCAAGCATTTCCTGTGTCGACCAATGGCGTAGCCAGGTCATTGTGAATGTTTTGAGTAATTCTGTAAAAATGTACAAAAAACTGAATGTGTCTGAATGCGCTTCAGTGTTAGTAACATAACAGGCTGTCAAAGTAAATGTTGGTGCAGGTGTCTCTGACAATCACTACTGAGAGACTCAAAGCTGGAAGAGTCGAGGAAATGTATAGTTCCATGTGGAAAAACATATCTTTTTATAAAGAAATAAGTTCAAGCCAAAAGGTGAGCCAATGTAAAATAATCTATCATATAAATTAGGCTGGGTGCAGTTTGATTTTATTAAACAAACACAAAATTCAAAATGGCTGACTTCCGGTTGGGTTTAGAGCATGGACCCCTAAAACTTTTTTTTAAGTCTACATGTGATTCATCTGCTTACCAAATTTTATACATCTAGGTGAAACGTACTGCTAGGGCTGCATCGTCAAAATATTGTAGGGGGCGCTATTGAGCCGACTTGCCACTCTGAAGCATTAAAACCACATCAGATAACGAAATACGCGCGATAATAATAATAAACATTGGAATAACAATCCACTGCGACTACTTCGGTGCTCGGGCCCTAGTAAGATTATTAATAATGTACAAAACCCAAACCTAGACAATGTTACCAATGAAAACAAGTTAACAGTGTCATAAATATAAACTAGTAAAGAGTAAGCCGCAAATCCAAAATGCACACACATGCTGAAAAGGTAACAGTTAATGGTAAAGATCATAAAAATAAGCAGGTGTTAAAATGTCAAACACAAAAGTGTCAAAAATATAACTGGATACCGGTAAGCACCACAGATATGTAAAAGAAGTGACATATAGCTACTGTATGTACCAGGGACGTCAGGGGAGGTCATCATGACAAATAAAAAACAAATAATGCTCAAATAAAATAAATATTAATATTTCTCTACTGATCTGTGCTGTAAATGTAATTTCTGTATGATTCCAATCATTTCAAGCATTTTTATAATCAAAATCGCTGAATTAGCGCATCTCTGTTCAAACAGAGGAGACAGTGAGGTGAGGCAGTGACCAGATGTGCCTCACCTCAGACTGTGAATCCCTCACTAACTGGGTTGAGCGCGTGTCTATTTGTAGACACTTTTGTTATATGTCCTTTCTTTCCATAGAATAGGTACTGTATTTCACGTTACTGCTGGTATAAATGGTATAAAATGGTATAAATATATGGGTTTAACTGCTGACAAACTATTATAATGTTTGAACCAAGTACCTGAATCCATTGAATATTAAAGCAATAAATGTATTCAAACCCTTCCTTCCAAAAATGAACTGTTAATGAAGAAAGATATTCAAAACATTTGATAAGCTCGTATGGCCATTTTGCGTTTACATGGTATCTAACTATGTCATTTTCCAATTTCCTCTCCCATTTTTCCACTTTTTCCTTCCTTCCTATTTTCCTTATCTTCTCATTGCCTCTCCTAATCTCTCCCCCCCCTCCTGTTCGCTTATTTCCTTCCTCCTTCTCTTTCTATTCTCATCGCAGCTGTCCACACTGTAGGTGCTACCGCGTTAAAGCAATAGCGAGAGAGCGCTCTCTCTTTTAATAAAGATTTTGTCATTTACAAAGAGATGCCCATTCCTGCGGCTACATAATTCATAGGCAGGGTCTCTCTGTTCTCTCTCAGTTAGAATAAATATCATCTTTTATTTTACACCTCCCTCCCTCCCCTCCTCTCGTCTCCCTCCTCTCCCTTGTCTCATTCCCTCTGATCCCTGCGTTGCTCCACCTTCCTTTGTCATCTGTGAAGGATTTCTTTACAAAGCCAAGCAAGTGACAGTGTGCTGTGTTAGCATTTAGTTTAAACGCGTGCGCTGGGCTGAGCCGTGCCCTGTTTTGAAGATGCAATAACGCTAATCTATTCACCAGAGGCACCAGCTTACACGCTCACACACACACACACACACACACACACACACTGTAGTCCTGGAAGCACATACTGTACTCTGCAATACACAGACGGTGTGGTGATAAGGCTGTCTGCATGGCAATATGTGCTTCTGAAGGTTGATATCAGTTGGTACAGGAGGGGAGATGGGTTTATTTACAGTCTCTATAATCCTATGCTGTAGGATGAGACGGCAAATAGAAGAAAGCTTAGTAGTTAGGCCATGTCCAACCTCTTGGAGACACATTTTTACTTGAAGTCTCCCATCTGCACTGAGAATGGTAAGAGAATAGCAAATGCCACTCGTGAGTGTGCCCAAAAGGTTCCGAAGAATGATGCTGCGCATTCAGAAGTTTGATCTGGATTCTCGAGGGGAGGGTTCACAATGTTAAACCACGTGCTCTATTGTTATTTTTGGATGAATTGATTATGATGCGGTCTTTTGTTCCCAACTGTAGTGATGAAGCATTATTGATTTGCTACAGTTCAGATTTGTACCTTTGACTGGCCTCTTCTCAAAACCAAAAGGTCGATAAACGTGTGTCGTTATTGTGTTCATAAATGTACAAAAAAAAATGTACGACTGATTAAAACCCTTCTGCACTACACGGGAACTGTACCTCGCGGGACTGAAAAAAATCATCCAGACATATTGATCAGTTGTGGACAGAGGGAAACTTTCAACAAATTTAACAAATAGATCACACTGACTGGACAAAATATGAGTCTGATCCTGTCTGTTTCATTGAGTCATTGCCTGAGGCTAGGGGGAAACAGAACAATGAGTATTTCTTTGTTGTCAGACCAATCCATAATAATGGCTGAGACCTCTCCCGGTCCCACAGGTCGGATCTGTGCTGACCCCTATTCACCTGCAGCTCTGTTAATGCTCCTCGCCTTCAACCGACCAATCAGACGCCTGGGCTCTGCTTTTAGGGGTTAATGAATAACAATATTACCATGGTGACTCACGGATGCCTCTGGGTTTACCGTAGCGACTGTACTCCAAGCATGTGTCATCTCTGAGCACCAGTGATGTCAGTCACCAGAGATGCTATTAGCCCAAAGAGAAGCCGCTGCCTTCCTCTTCAACAGAGCCTTTATGTGTGTGTGTGTGTGTGTGTGTGTGTGTGTGTGTGTGTGTGTGTGTGTGTGTGGACATGGATGTGGAAGTGTTGTTGCAACCTGGTTTCCTTGTTTGGCTGTCTGTTGATCTGATTCTGTGTTTTGTTTATTTGATGGTGTTGGTGTTAAATAATTGGTCATACCCAGACGTCCTCTGAATAATAATCAAGAAGAATTTGTTTTAACCTGTGTGTGTGTGTGTGTGTGTGTGTGTGTGTGTGTGTGTGTGTGTGTGTGTGTGTGTGTGTGTGTGTGTGTGTGTGCGTGAGGCACTGGCAACTGGAGTGTTACTTGTGATGCAACAGTGCCCCCTGCAGTAGGAAACCACATTTGTCTTGTCATGTGCATCAATATAGAAGAATGCTGGCTTCAGAGCAATGATTTCTGAACATGTTAGCATTGCAGATTACATTAGATTCCCCCTGTTGTTGGAGTTGTAATATGATACATCCAGGGCAGGATAAACCTGCTAGAGGGCCTAAAAATAAGCTTTGACCCCCTTTGTTCCTCCCACTTTCTTCTTTCTTGTGTCGTTTCCTGTTTCCTTTATGTACTCATCAGGGACAGTCCTCATGGCTGTCTACACATAGCGTTAATATTATTATTATCAATGTATACAGACTTGGGTAATAACAGATCACAAGGAAAGGCGTTACGTTATTAACATCCAAATAAAGGTAGCTAAAATCCATTACAGTTTCAGGAAAAAAGATGTAATCAGATTACCGATACATTTGGTAAACAATGAGGATCACAACAGTTCAGGACACAAGTCTCGTCACAGCATCAACGCTGTTTGAGAGGACACCATACGTTGTGTGGGGAGCCGTCAGGTAGAGGTGGGTGAAAAACATGCTTTCACTGGGTGGACATGGCACCAGGATTTTTTGGTGTAAAGCAGAAAAAAGGACCAACATCACAAGTGCAAGTTATCACAAAGCAAGATGGTTTGAACTTTCCACTTCATCAAGATTATTGCCGAGAGGCATCCCAGCATGAAAAGATGGTTCGCAGGAAATAAGAGTACCACTTCAAATTTCTGGTCAGTAAACATAATACAGGACAAACCGGGTTCACTTGTAGGGCTGTACCAAAGAGTTTGAAGCTTCATTCAATAACTTTGACATTTAAATTATTATTAACTGATAGAAACATTGCAGCCCACCTTCTCCTCTCCTCTTTGCAACACACACAGTGAGTTATGCGGCAAAAGTTAGATGTAATGATTTCCAAAAGTTCCTAACAGGTTTTTATCATTTTATGGTGAAGAGGGAGCTGAACCGAGGCAAAGCTCTCGGTTTACCAGTCCATCTACGTTCCCACCTTCACCTGTAGTTATGAGCTTTGGCCGAAAGAATGAGGTTGCTGATACAAGCGTCTGAAATGATCTTCTTTCGTATGGTGTCTGGGCTCAGCCTTAGAGATAGGTTGAGGAGCTGAGAGGGAGATTGGGGTAGAGCCGCTGCTCCTTTATGTTGAAAGGAGCCAGCTGAGGTGGTTCGGGCATCTGATCAGGATGACTCCTGGACGCCTCCCTTTAGAGGTTTTCTGGGCACGTCTTACTAATAAGAGACCCGGGGGAGACCCAGAACACGCTGGAGGGATTATACATCTCGTCTGGCCTTGGGGTTTCCCAGGAAGAGCTGGAAAGCATTACTCGGGAGAAGGACGTGTGGAATACCCTGCCTGCTGCCCCAGCCTCGTTTAAGCGGATAGAAAACAGAGGGATGGATGTTTTTATCTAACAAAATATTCTGCCTACGTTCATATTTGTTGGCGTTAAGCCTTTCAAAAACAACATTTCCACTGCGGAATACATGAGTAGCCAGCAATTTTTGTTAACCACACATTTTGTAAGCAGCATTATTTGATTCTTTTCACCAAATTTGGGTGGCAAAGCAAGCGGTAATTACAACAGTGAAATATCTGGCATAGCAGTTGCCTATTTACACATCCAGCAGACACAAAGCAACTTCAGGAGACGTGTTTGTCACCTGATGAATGTAAGTCCAATACACTCTCTTTTAGCTCTGCTTTTGCTCTCCACCAACTCCTGAGGGCAATATCTGTCCCAGCAGCTACAAAGCCAACTAGGGTGGGCAGAGGGGGTCCGGAGGAGGGGTGACTGGATCTACCCGGCCACAGAGCCGCAGAAGACTCCGAACACAGGCGCTCAGGCGGGCCGTACTCGGACTCTCGGAGACGGGGCTCTGGGGAACAGGACTCAGACTCTCGGAGACAGGGCTGCGGGGAACAGGATGCTGGCCCAGCGGCGACAGGAACTGGAGGTCGCTGCGACTCGGAGGCGGCAGCAGCAGGAGGTGGATGAGGTCCTGCGGCTCGGAGGCGGCAGCGGCCGGGACTGGAACCAATCAAGTAGCGAACGCGGGTGTCTATGTCATCGTTTCTAAACTTATGTGTTTACGAGCAAATTGTCTTTATTCTTGTTCTATAATTTCATAAATACAACAAACTATAGTTTTTGTATACATAATATATCTATATATAAAACTTTATAGGCTGTTATATCGAATAGCTTTTGCGGCTCCAGACAAATTTTATTTGGTGGAAAATAGGGCAAATGGCTCTTTGAAAGGTTGCCGACCCCTGTGTTATAGGGTTATTGACTGATGTTAACTGTTCATCAGAGTGATGGTCTGCAGGAAGAACATGTTCTTGTGTCTGTTGGCGTACAGTGTTCTGTAGCTCCTCTCAGAGGGGAGAAGTTCAAACAGGTTGTCTCCACAGTGACAAGGGTCTGCAGTGATGTTTGCTGACTCTGGAGGTGGAGAAGTCCTGAATGGAGGCGGTCTGGTACCGATGATTTTCTCTGCAGGCATGACTGTCCTGTTTGGTGGCTGATCCAAACCACACAGTGATGAACAAACTGGATTATTGACACTGGAGAAACTGGAGAACAAACTGGATTATTGCTGTGTAGAAGTGGATGAGCAACTCTTTATGCAGTGGATGAGCAACTCTTTATGCAGGTTGAACTTCATGAGCTAGAGCAGGAAGTGCATCATCTGCTGGGCCTTTTTGCTGATGCTGTCTCTGTTGGACGTCCACTTAAGGTCCTGGGAGATAGAGGATTCCAGAAACCTGAAGGCTTCCGCAGCAGACACTGTTATTCAGTAGGGCGATGGGGGACAGTGTAGGGGGGCTCCTCCTGAAGTCCACGGTCATCTCCACAGTTTTAGGAGCGTTCAGCTCCAGGTTGTTTGAAGACTCGTCCCCATCCCGAATCAGTCTGAATCAGTCGTTGGTGTAGAGGGAGAAGAGCAGCTGGGAGAGCAAACATCCGGGGGGGGGGGGGCCAGTGCTGATGGTCTGGGTGCTGGATGTGATTTTTCCCATCCTCACCGGCTGCCTCAGGTCTGTCAGGAAGTCTGTGATCCACTGAAAGGAGGAGGCTGACACAGTGAGCTAGGAGAGTTTGGAGTAGAGGATGTCTGAAGTCCACAAACAGGATCCTAGCATATGTCCCTGCAGAGTAAAGGATTTGCAGGATGTAGTGCAGTCCCATGTTAACTGTATCATCCACTGACTCGTTTGCCAGGTAAACAAGCTGCAGGGGGTCCTGCATGGATCCTGTGATGTCCTTCTGGTGAATCAACACCAGTCGCTCAAAGGATTTCATGGCCACAGACTGTAGGATTGAATCCTGTGATGGAGGGTTTCTTGGGGGACAATAGTAGAGCATTTGAAAGAGGAGGGGACTTCACACAGCTCCAGTGATCTGTTGAAGGCCTGTGTGAAGATGGGGGCCAGCTGGTCAGCACAGACTTTCAGACAGGAGGGAGACACGCCCTCTGGGCCTGGTGCTTTCCTGTTCTTCTGATTGTGACAGAGCTGACACACATCCTCTTCACAGTGCAGGTGGGGGTACGTGGAGAGGCTTTCCCACACTGATGCAGGGTCGTTCGCTGAAAACTTGTCACTTTTTCCAAGTAGATCCTCATTGCTACTCTGACCTCCCTTGTCAGCGTGTTCCTGGCCTGGTTTGAAGGAATTGCCTCAGCCAGTGCAAATGAACAAATGCAGTAGAAAGCATTGTGAGATAGAAGGTGTGTTTCCAGAGAGTCACCTGCAGTCTGCAGAAATGCAATCTCCATTCCCTGGCCGATAATGATGGGAGCTTAGTGAGAAAGAAATATGATAGATATTATGGCAGTGGTTTTGGAGCGTATAGAGACTATAGCACAGGTTACAATAATAACTGGCAGTGCTCTCTGTCTCTCACTTTGTTCTCTTGTTTAATGAGCGGAACATTATGTTACTTACCTCGTCATGAGTAAATCAATAGTCAGCTAAAAGACAGTCCCATTAAGCAAGGTGACTGCTAAAGGTAGCAAACTATCGATCTGCCCAAATGAGCCTCAACAAACTCTATACACTTAAAGGAGGGGGGGGGGGGGAGTGTCACTATCTCTTTCTAAGCACAGTTTCAACTGAAAAGAATAGGAATGTCAAGTCAGAGTGAGAACTGATCGGAATAGTAGAGGAGTTAAGAATGAGATGATTCAATGAAAGTCTCACATCGCCATGTTAAAGACGGACTTCATTGAGGTGTGAGCGACCAATTTATTCAGGTTTTTCTTCAATACTAGGAACAGTCTGATATGAAGGGAAACATACTATGACCTGGGTTATTGACAATAGTTAAAGGATTTTGAACGCTCTGAGGCAGGTAGAAGTTAGGTCCTCCCTCAGGCAATTTGAAGGTTTTTGACTTAAAGCTATGCAACCTTACATCATTTTGGAAAATCAATATTACTACCCCACTAATGCCGCAAAAGCTTAAAGACAAACTTGCTATAGCTAAAGTAAATGTGAGGATTTTTTAACTGGTTATGAAACTTGATTTAATACTGATGCCTCTATATGACCTACATCAGTAAGTCTCGGGGATCACTGCCTCAGCTGTCTGATCCATTGCGAGACTTTGGTGCCCAAGTTGCTTCTGCCCTCTGGCCACCGGGACTGGATTGACTTCATGGACTGCACGGCGTGGAGAACATTTCCACTGTAACGTATTGGGTGCTGCTTGACCCCTCATTGAACTGGCAGGCTTCTAGTGACACAACACACACACACACACACACACACACACACACACACACACACACACACACACAAAGGGTTCATTCCCATCCAGAGCCTGAAGGAATTTGTGTGTCATTACATCCCCGAAATAAGGATCGAGCCCGAGCTGCCCAACTTTGAAGAGATGTTGTCTCTATTCCAGATGTCACGGCATATTGGAATCAGTTTGAATATGATATATATTGGAACAAGGTCTGGATGCTTCCTTGTAAATACCTGATGGGGAATAAGGTTAAGAAAGTGTCCTTCAAAATGATTCTGCCAATTATTCTGCCAATGCCAATTATTCTAAAAATGCATAAACACAAACTGCTCTTTTTCTGATGAATATTCACACACAGTTTTGTCATGGCTCATATCTTTAAAGACTTTATATTATTATGGGAAATTGTGGTGTTTGCTTTCTTCAAAAACACAAGAAAAGAAGACAACTATTTTAATTATAAATCTGATAATGATCCTGGCAAAATATTGAATTCATAAATATAGATTTAACAATGAAATACCGTATTGTGTTCTTTTTTTCCTGAAGGATATAGAGCAATATGCGAAACCAATTTAACTCGCATTAACAAAAATGCTATCAAGACATTAATAACTGTATATTTTATATAAGGCTTACTTTACGTTACCTTAAGAGCTGGATGTTTGAAGTATGAGTAATGAAAGTGGCATCCGCTCTAAATAGCAGCACTTATTCAACTCACATCACAGCTATCCGTCCTGTCAGATGGGTGCAGCCAAAACCATGCACCTTCATCCATCAGCGCTCCGCAATCAATTTCATTATCTGACTGTTGTTGTCTGGCATCTCCCGTTCCCTTCCGCCTGATCTTCAACAACTTGTTTGCTGGCTGATCTTTCTTCCATGCCCTCCCACCCACCTGCCAGCTGACTGTACTTGTCTGCAAATCTGTCAGCCTTCAAATCCACCTCTCTGGCTGTATGTGTCAATTTCTCTCCTCCTCTCCCAGCCTCCTGCAGACCCAGCAGTCCCGCTCATATCACTAATATTTCTTCCCTCTCCTTTTCATGGTCAGACACGCTGAATGAGAGAGATTCATTCAGTGTTGCTGTATTTACATGTGATGCAGTGCCTCTGCTCCAAACGCATTTTGTCACAAAGCGCAGAGTTTCTTTCTCAAAATCTAAAACGTGATACTGGCATTTTCTGTGCATGTTCTAAGCTAAATGCCCCCATTATATACTATTTAATATCATATGAGCAGATACCATTTTACTTGCTAAATTACAGTTTATTTACATCCAACAACTGATCTGTGATCTGTGTGAGGGTTCGACAGTGTGGCTATGCTGTCTAAGAGTCATGGGAGCTGTAATTATACAATTTTGAAACATGGAAATAATTTGTTATATTGATTCAGAATTTAATTACAAAAAAAAACTGGTTGGCTTTTCCAATGGTGTTTCTAGAGGGCCCCAAAGTATAAGAAAAGACCATCCTCTCTCTTTTTTCTCCTTCGTTCTCCCCGCCCACGGAGTACCTGGTGAATCAACCTCACTCTCCTCCTCTGGGATTTCATTTCTATTGCTGACCTGGATACATGGTTCAAGCTAAGCAAGCTACATGTTCTGTTGTTGGAAGAACCAACAGAAAAGTCTATGTACTTCCATCATCTGAGAATGAGAAGACCCATGCGGATTAACTTTACTTTTGACTGAAATGTCCCCACAACTGGAAAACTGTCAACAAGGGTCAGTACAGAGCAGGATCCACTTTAAAACTGAAGCTCAGGCTTAATCTGTACGACTATGCCTGACCTTGTCTCCTAAAAAGTACGTTCCCATACAACTCAATTGCTGGGTATGTAATAGTTAGGAAGGCTTCAGGTAGGTGTGGTAAACTCTCAAATGATTGGCAGATATTGAATATAGTATTCATAACTATATTTTAATTAGTGTATAATGACCTAAAATTAAGAATCGTTGTGTTCTTCGTTAGCTTAGAAAAATCTAGTGAGAGCCATCCATGTTTAAAGTTATCGGAAGGTAGTGATGTGTTCAGAAACCCGGTATTAAACGGCCTCGGTGCTAAATTATTAATGATTTGATGCAATTTATCATCACGCTGCAGAGCACATTTGTTCTGCTCTCTCTGTCGGGCTGAGCTCCTCCAACTACACACACACACACACACACACACACACACACACACACACACACAAATACCCAAGAAGCACGTTGTGTTGAAGTGAACTAGGTGAAGTTGACGGATAATCAAGTTGACGGAAACTACGCTCGTTACTTTAAATTCAGTAAAATATTTGGGGGTAAAAAGCCAATACTTTATCAATACATATGTTCAACATGAAGGGACATGTAAACAAAAGTGAAACCTAATTCAGTCGGCCACCGCCGCTTTGTTTACACAAGCAGGGCACAATTACTTTTTTACTTCTCTACCGGCTGAGAAAGCGGAGGACAGAAGACAAGAAGAGAGAAGACAGGAAGACATAGGACAGGAGAATGACTGATACTGACGGATGTCTGTGTTCTTTATGAACTTCACTCAGTTGTTTTATTAAAATGGCATATGCCGCAGTAGTGCTTTATCAGTATACCGGAATATGAAAACAGATAAAGATGTGGCAATTTTACCAAATCTAGTTATGCCATATAATTAGCCTACACAGTGTTCATCTTTTCCTTTTATTTTTAAATAGATTTGAACATGGAGAAGCAATATCCATCATGCATGCGTTTAAAGCTACTTGATATACACAAATGTAAAGCTCAGTGTCATGAACTCACCCGGAGGGTTTTGGATTATTTCCTTTCAGTTTCAGTCTGATACCAGTTGGACTCAGGGGGGCTTAATAACTACTTGGCTGTGTTTGGGCCCGAAAGCTCAACCCGACAGCTTTGAGCGATGACTCACAGCCTCTTCAGCGCTGCCGTGTTTCTGTCACAGCCGACAGAGATCTGAATCAATCATTCTCCTCTGCATTTACGCCTCTGCGTGTCTTCACAATCCAACGTTAATTGATCAACTTTGGCATCGTTAGACTGTTGGGACAAAGAGATGTGAATATTAAAAACCAGATCATTAAGCAGACCAAAGAGGCATTGTAGGTGAAATGCAATATGAAGCTTCAGCAGATTAATGGAGTAGCCGAACATCAAAACTGTGCACAGAGGTGATTCTCTGCTCTGATCAGAGGGAACATTTCTTCTCATCAGAGCCAGAGAAATTTGTGAAATGGCTGAGCTCTCAGATCTGAAGAGTATAATGATGCTTTGGCCGGGCGGATAATGGACCGTACTGGTTCTAAACTTCTAACAGGGGTCCAATACCAAGAATTAAGACATGAGCACCACAAATCACCTGTTATTTTTCACCGCTATTCTCAGTGACTGTGAGCCATTTCATGTCCCACTCAACCAGATGGTGGGGATAATTGGTGCTCCAAACTTAATGCAGGCTTTTTGCAGTTGTTATTTCATTCGTGTGTGTGTGTGTGTGTGTGTGTGTGTGTGTGTGTGTGTGTGTGTGTGTGTGTGTGTGTGTGTGTGTGTGTGTGTATGTGTGTGTGTGTGTGTGTGTGCAACTATACACACCATTCACCCTCACAACAAAGGCAAAGGAGAAGCAGAGTGACACTGCTGTCCTGGGAGCGAGGGGAGTATGTTTTAAGAGCACTGCAGCCTCGAACAAACGCACATTATTCATCCCAACACAACACCATAACTTTTATCCTCCTCCTATACACAAGAGTGCTCATTAACTTCATTTCCACGGAGACTATTTGAGTGACTAAAACACATTAGCACCACAAACAGCGATCAAAACATCCCATTTATCTTTGTCTCCCTGACACTCGTCTCATAATGGAAACTGATAAACACGCGGGGAAACAACAGAACAAAGAACGCTCAAGGGGAAGCAGGACATCGCTACCAAACGAGATCCGTTCTTTTTTCCACAGGATTATCTGGGTTACGCGTTTTCCTTCACGGCTAAACGACTGTTGGCTCATTTTACGGACAGGATCAATGCAGGAAAAAAACAAAGCTCACACTGATGTGAAAGAATGCGGACTGATGTCGTGTTATGTGATTATGAACAAGATGCTGCTGCTTTTATACATACTATGGAAGTGCGCTCCGACACCCCCCCGGTTGTGCTGGGCGGTGTGTACCGGTTTTAATTTCCTGTATGATATTAAATTTGTCATATACCGTCATACTGGCACATAGCCGAAACAGTTGCTGTCAATTTCAATTTTCAGACGTTTTATTAAGTCCATTTCAAGGGCATACGGGTCAAATATTTACGTACATCGACGTCCACACTTTCAGGTTCTTACTATACACTTCTGACGACAAATTCCCAAATAACATTATCCACTTACAGAGACCATGCATCTATCAAACTAGACCCAAAAAAACAAACAAAGAAACAGTTTAACCAATTGTTTTTTTTCCTCCTCAGGCTATGAACAACTTCAGGGACGCACAGGCTCTCCTGTCGGCACACTATGAAAACAAAACCTAATTAATATTTCCCCCTAGTTCAGGCTACACGTTAGCAACGAAGTTTGAAAATGGGGAGTTTGGGGAACTCTCCACACTAACAATTTTTTTTACTCTTGCCTTTTAACAGGTAATCTGTAAAGATGTTTAACTGTTCTCTCCTCTCAAGGAACATTTTTATTTATTAATTACTATTTTGTTTTATACTTAAAATATTTTACATTTCATCCCATTTTTAATCACGGCACTATTTTATGTCTTGGATTCTCATTTGTACTTGTATGATTTTTTTTTTTCATACATATTTAGTGAGCACTGTAGGAGGGAGTTTAAGATCTGAGATGGTTTATTGCAATGACTGCTTCTCTGTAATTGTTGTGCACATGCAAGTAAAGATCTTGAAACAAGTACTTTGAGATAAATCATCTCTTATAACCCAAGAGGTGATTTATCCATAATTAATCCATCCAACAGACACAAGAACCAAACCGAGTGAAACTTTCATATCATTCATAACCAGAACAAAGTATGACCCTGACTATACAGTATAAACCATTATATATATTATATATATTATATGTGTGGGAACACACCAAACTGTCACAGGAGTTCAGGAAAGGACCCAATAGCAACCACAAGACAGGAATCGGGTACAGAACAGACTTTGTTTTGGACAGTGGACTAGTTCGGGTAGGCTCATCTAAGCTCGGTCCGACACAGGATGGCAGGCGGGATCAACGGTGTGGTTTCCCGTGGACCGACACCGGACGGCAGGCACACGAGTAGAAACTAGACGAGTGGCAGAGAGGTCAGAACCGGGGGTTCATAAATACGGAAACTTACAGACAGCGGTACCGAGGTGAATGGACGGTACTGACCGACAACCCAGGCTTGCGGGACCAGGGTTACTGCCAGGCGGTGATCAGTGGGATCGAGATCCGGTGTGTCAAACTGCGGGAGGTAATCAGCTGGATTGTCGGGGTGTGGCCATGGGAGGTGTCTGGAGGCAGGCGGAGAACACATGGCACACAACAACAAACAGGGGAACAACAGAACACATGAGGAGAGGAGATCAGGGGAAACACACAACGGGTCAGACAGGGATATAGACTTTGTTCTGTTAGTTAACATGAGGACTTTTTTCTGTGGACGGTTATTGAGTTATTTCTTTCTTTGCTGAAAACATTCTCAGGTTCTCCCGGCCTGTTATGCTACCGCTAGTAGGCACATCAGCTGCTGAGATTAATGCACGCTGCCTAATAATATCGTAATAAAAGCAGCACCTGTGAATCTATAGCTCCAATTCAAGCTGATCACCTGTAGAGGCGTCAATGTGTACACACCCCTTCGGATGGAGAGGAAAGCAGGCGTGTAAAATGGTATATACAGCGTTAAAAGTCTGTTTCAACTCTCGGCTGTAGACCTAGCAAATTATTTGAAGCTTATTATTGAAAACATATTGCGTGCAAGACTCCGCCTTCTCTTTCTTCAAACTCTCTCTCAAACAAGCACAGCAAGCCACGCAAAAGTTCAATAAAACAAAAATGATATTGTCGTAATGCTAAATATGGCTATTAGCTCAGCAATGGTAGCGATAGAAAATACTAATATATTATGCAAATATAACCCATTCTGCTTTCATCCATCCACGCGAAGTTCGAAACGCTCTCAGAATGAGGTGGGGAGGGAAGGGGAGGGAAGGGGAGGGAACGCGCCATGACCACTCCCACAGACAGGAAGTGTATGCCATTTTAAAGCTCGTAATCTGTCATCTTTGTTATGAGATATATGCTAATACCTAAATATAGTTTAAAGGTTACTTTAAACTGAACCAAATCCTACAACGTTCACGTCACTTTACAAGCGAGGCTGAACTTGACCGTGTCTTGTGCAGCTTCTCAATCAGCTCTACACAATATAAACCTATTCACTCTAGCTTAGCTACTGGCAATTTCTGCTCCACATTCAGCTTGAAAAACAAGTAAATAGCACGCTAATTGACACGGGGAAAAGTAATCTTAGCTCACCAAATCCTTCTGCAAAACTCTGGTGAAAAAACATCCTTCGAAAATGGATACAAAAAAAAACTGAAATTCACTCTTCAAAACTCTTTACTTTTTCTTTTCTTCTCACTTGTTTTCAACTTCTCTGTCACTCGTCTCAATCTACTGTTTTCTCTCTCGTGCTGCAGAGATGACATATGTTTGTATGCCTACTCCAGATTTCAGCGCCGCACTGGTTCCCTCGACAAAAGTCAATGTTTTTTGGGGTTTTTTGTTATTGCAGAAAATAAGCTCTATCTCAGAAGATAATCTTCACAAATGAACACCACTTTTATGACTCGTCAAGCGTGAATGCAATCAGCAGAAGTAAACGCCTAACGTAAGGCTATAAAGGAACTCCACCACGGTCACATGTGTGGTATATATGTTTCTGAAGAATATTTTCTGAGCAAATCTAAACTGTAAGTCTAGGCTCAAACGATAAATATTCACCAAAACAATGCATAAGATGCAGTAGAATGGTACGTGCATTGAAGCTTGAAGAGTAACCTATTGTGTTAACACCAACAGGCACCACACAGGCTGGTTGTATTCACTCAGTCAGCTCAATTAAAGCACAAGGCCACTATGGCTTAGATTTCAGGGGAAAACTCAAACGGAAAAAGATCTAGTTGGTTTCCTTGCCCTTCAAAAGAATGTCCAGATTATTGAAAAATGTTAACGTTGTGGAGAACCTGAAGACATCTTGTCCCGGCTGAAGGTTGTTGTTTTTTTTCCACAACACATGACTTCACATCGTCGCCAGTAAGCTAAAGTAGACTAGAGTTCGCCGTGATGGACGATTCGTCTCATCTAGACACTCGTTAGCAACCGCCTTTCACAGCCTTCACAGAGGTCCACAGCTCAGTTTGGGAAGTAGTGTTGGCATGACGTCGCATTCTTGTGCCTATTGCTTGTGATTCCATGTTAATAAACTTCCCCTGTAGCAATTTTAACTAATGGACATTCTTCTGCCTCTTTATCTCTGAGTGACCTCCCTGACAAACATTCCCCAGTATGTCCCTCACAGGCCACCCTACTCACACACTAGTTCATCATGTTTGGAGCCTAGTGTCGGTGTCATATCTATTTTTAATCATTCAGCAGCCCGATTCATGTATTAATTCATTTAAATACATATTGTGACGTATTCCTGCAGAGTTTACTGGTGTTTATATATTGCAAATGATCTATCCTTGCTCTCCTGTCTCCTTCTCCTCAGCCCCTTCTGTCACTCCTCCAACAGCAAAGAAAGAACAGCAAACACAGACAGAGCGATACTGTATCTGCTCTCCCAGCAGATACATGACTGCTGTCATCCATTCATCTGCTGTCAGTGACGCCTTTCAATCAGGCTGTCACTTCTCTCCGTCGTCCTTGTTTTACAGCTGTCTCTTCTTTTTTTTCTGCAGTAACACACACACTCACACACACACACACACACACACACGTACTCCTTTCTGTTCAAACACACCACTTCCCAGCTCCAAAGCAGCCTTACTCCAGAGGGAAAGGCTCAAAAGACAGAGTAATCATTCCATCCACTTATGCTGCTGCATAAATGTGTCTCATTTCTTACTTCATATACAATAAATCGTATCTCCGTGGGGTTTTATACAAAACACATGAAGCCCAATGTTTTCTTTGAAAAGTTACCTTCATATTTTACTAAATGTTTTTTGTAATATATGTTTCGGATTGTAATTAATACATCTGGTGTATGTTCACTGTTTAACGTTTTTCCCAGTTCAACAGTGTCGTACTGTATAAGTCGCATGGAGGTGGAGGGCAGTGACGCCACAGACCAGAGTTCACACTGTGATCAGGTAAGACTACAACTCTTTGTTAAAGGTTATGGACAGATGGTGGTTTGGTTAAATATTGAAAAAAAGTAAATTCAATATTAAATTGGGTTAAGATTAGGGATGGGTACCAAAAAACAGGTATCAAACAGACACCAGTGCTATATTCTTACACACCAGAGTATCGATAAGCTCCGACATCATCGGTTCTTTTTTCTGTCCTTTGTAATGTTTTGCTGTCGTTTATTAGCCTCTCCCTCTGCTCTCTCTGAGGTCTGAGCAGAGCAGAGATGTCAACGTGGAGACAGGGAAGTCTCTGTGGTGTCCTCTGTGGTATCCGACCACAGTTAAAATGTAGCCAGCTTTGTGACACGGGAAACCTCACCGTGGCAAATGAAGTCGTCAGCGCTCACAAATAAGAGTGTAACAACAGCAGAAGGTAAAAGACTTGTTTCAGCTGCGGAAAGCTTGAAAGCAGATGGATATTGGTTGTTTTCTTTAGTTCTTTGGTGGAAGCATGTTGTAATTGTAACTCTGTATTTAATCGTGTGAGGGACGGATGAAATCTGACTTAAAGGAAATATTCCGGCTGATGAGAGTCTTCTGCCTGCAACTCTACCAACATCTCTGAAACTGTTCATTCTGCAGACAAACATTTCCACAAGAGCAGCGCGGCATCCAAAAGCAGCCAGCTTATTAAAAGGCACTGAAATCACTCGCTCCAAGCCCCAAACAAAAGAAGTCAGCGATGCATTGACAGTTCATTCAAAGTTTAGCAGGACAGAGTGTCAAATTAAACTCAATAATTGATAATAAATAATAAAAAAATGAACCTATAATTCATGAGAGATACAGTTGGGGGGAAATAACGTGTAGAGCCGACTCATTTTCACATCCTGCTCAGGAAATTTAGGATTTATTTGGATCAAACCAGAGTTTGGTTGTTGGAACAGTAAAGACGAGTGAACTAATGAAGCTCCAGCATACATTTAGTCGGGAAGACTTTACTCTTGCATGCATAAGCCTGTAGTTTATTTCTCATACATCTGCCAATCACTCCTCACGCATGCTCACTCATTATTTCCTTGCTGTCATTGTTTGGGGGCTGTCAATCATGACATCAGCTGTTTAGATCAGCTGGTCTCTTCTATCCAATAGCACAACTAAACAATGACATGGTTAGCCTATCATGTTGCTGCTGTCTCTCTTAAATAGGATTGTCTTTTGGTGAGTTTTATTTATATGAGAAGTGTGTTTTACGACGAGTTAATAAGGCAGTTAAGCCGGCCTTGGTTTGGTGTGAAGGAGGAGATTTTTTTCTGTTTGGGTGTAAGAATATTCCTGGTACATGTAGTCACAGCCAGCACAAGATATCAGCGTTCTCATTCAATACAGCCTGCACTGGGGAATTTATTTCTTCATGCTACATTTACCAGCACTGATTGGACACATAAAAGGTGGCAAATTTTCCTTTTAAGGAAAGCATGGTGCAGGATCGCATGCATTAGTCATCCATCCGTTAGCTGCGACTATATGTGCAGGCACAGGGAGAAGACGCTAACGCCACACAGAACGAGGTGAAGGCTCAAACCCAGGAGCGTCTTGCTGTGAGGCCGCATCAGTGATGGAACATCTTTAGTCTTCTGCCACATAGACAATCGGCCTCGCAGCCTCACAGCAACAGGAATGACATGGCTTTGACACTGTGATGATTTGGGTCCATCAGAACCGACAATGACAATTTAACTTATAATAATAATAATAATAATGCGTAGGTTAGAAAAAACAAGCCACATATTATTTTTTTCATATTATTAGTCATCAAAATGTACACTTTGCTGCTGAAACTGTTGAAAAACATTGATATGACACTCTCATCGGGAAAAAAAACATTCTCCTCGCTGAAAGTCCAACTGAAATGTTCAAAGTTGTGGCATTCACCGTAATATCTTCAATGTACTTGTTTTGTTTGACTGACAGTATAAAACCTTTGAGTGTTTGCCAGTTTTGCATGAAAAATGACAGAAACAATGAATCAGCTTGCCACAAACTATGCAACCCAAGTGGAGAGCAGGGCCTTCAAATCAGAGGGTCGGCGGTTCGATCCCCGGCTCCCCCTGGCTAGTCTCACGTCAATGTGCCTTTGAGCAAGACACTTAACCCCAAAATGTCTCCCGTAGCTGTGCCCACGGTGTGTAGATAGATACTGAATTGTAAGTCGCTTTGGATAAAAGCGTCTGCTAAATGACTGTGTTCCCCAACAGCAACATGAACAGTGTTCTGTGTCTAGTTATATGTATTTCAGCTCAATGAAGCTTTGCCTGTTTGCACAATGTAACACATAGCATACATATGAACACCAGGAGCAAACAGCAGCAATACTTTCTTTATTCTGACATTAGCTGTGTGAGGGGGGGATTCTGCACTTTCAAGTCGTGATGTTTTGGGACAGTTACAGTTCATTTGTTAGTAACGACGTAGTAAGAAACGACATTGTTACTAGCTGCCGTTTCTCACTGGAAGCCCATGTTGTCATAAGCCGACAGGTTAGGACAGGAAAAACATCTTGAAACTATAGTGGTGCATATACATTTACCTTTAAACTGTATTTTACTGATTTCCAGGAAGTTGCCTCACTTCTAAATGCTGACAATGTCCATAATGAATGTATCATGACATTGCGGCAGCGTGTTTTCTGTAATGGAGTGAGACCTCTGCTCGCAGGAGGCCGCGGACCTCTCGCTCTTTCGTTGTTGTTTGAGCAACGAAGTCACGCAAAGAAAAATCAGCTGGATCCGGCTTACAATGAAAAAGTATTTATAATTCACAAATGCTAAAAAGACAGTTACAAACTGAATTACACTGTCAACAGTAAGGAATCGCGAAACCGAGTTCAAACACTCTCCCCCCCTAACCGACCAACAAACGCCAGTTTACAGTAAAGAAGATCGCCAAGAACTGAACAGCGTCTCTCCGAACAATGTTTTTATACCCAAAAGTCAACGGTTTACATTCAAAATCTAGTAACAACTTCAGTATCTGGCTAAAATTCAATTGTCTCCTCCTGGCCTCAGACAATGCTCTCCATTGGTCCATATGATGATCCTGGTAATGTCCGTTGGTCCACCTCCTCGTAAAAGCTCCGTCCATCCGACCCCCCGCTTGACCACCATCCTGTCTCCCGCGGCGCCGATTCACCTCCGACCCATCACATCTCCATATATGGTCATGAAAAACTCTGAAACTCTCGCCCTTCCTCTCCTTGCCCTCTCTCTACTCTAAACAGTCAACTACTATACTTCTAGTCTAATACATTCAATTGATTAAGATTGTGTGGTTTAACACTTTTGTAAGTAATATATGTTACACTTATACTATCCTTTACAAGTGAATATACTGTAAACCTATTCTACATTTCATAAGTGAATATTTTGTGAACATATGATATTTTATACTTTCTTTAGGTGTGCTTTAAATCAAACTATTGTACTTCTAAACTTAAATTCCTCACATTTCTAACCCCCTGCTGTGCACACTCTGGATTGTTTGTAACCCCCTAAGCTGCCTATCCTATCATTAAAGTCAGCGCACATTACATGTAAGTATTACATTATGCTGTACTCATTATAGAAAGGCATATAGACCAGTAGGTCGCTGTAGTGATACCCAGGATAATACAGCAATACCATGCAGACGTCTTTGGAATCCAGTCAGAGTGTCTCATTAGAATCACTTCTACACAGAGCACAGCAGTGAGCTGAACTGTGGGTCCGGCAGCAGCACCCTCACGTGGTCAGAGGGCACAGCGGTAATCTAATGCCACCCTGAGACTGGGCTACGCTGACATTATGCCACCCAGCTTTCCCATCAGGCTCCATCTGACACCTCACCCCTGTCCTTTCTGTGTGTGTGTGTGTGTGTGTGTGTGTGTGTGTGTATGTGTGTGTGTGTGTGTGTGTGTGTGTGTGTGTGTGTGTGTGTGTGTGTGTGTGTGTGTGTGTGTGTGTGCGCGCGCGGGGGTAGGTGCATGCATTCACTCCCAGTGCTAGCAATTTCCTGCAACCGGATGCTGTCAGTCCATCTGATGGAGAAATACAATTAGGTTGAATTTGTACATTTAGCTCCTGCTTTTCTGCCTTGCTAAATTGTCAGCTGCCTTCTTCCAGCATCCCACTGTTCTTTGTTGTTGTTGTTATTTTTTTTTTTTTTTACCTTAACAGGCTCATGTTGCCATCGCTCCTTTTTTTCCACAACCAAACAGCTCCATATTTTTCTGAAGATATGATGGCCATTGTGGCCAATTAAGAAATGCAAATAAAATGTATTTTTTTATTGACGTCTGTCAGCCATGTCCTCTCGGGGGGGAGGGGGTATTTAGGCTGTTTGGGAATTGCCAGGGAAGAAAGGAGGTTACTTATTTTTTCTTCCTTTCATTTCTACAAAAACATAAACACATTTCTTATAAAAGTTTGAATTCTCTGACTTTGATCTGCTCTTCCCACTTTCAGAATTTTGACATAATGAAAGGACTATGGTTGCTGCCCACGCCACATTATACTGTTGGCTTCCCGCTTTGGTGTGTGTGTGTGTGTGTGTGTGTGTGTGTGTGTGTGTGTTTTATGCATCTGTGTGAACCTGTGTGTCTGATCATAGCTCACCTATTAGATGGGGCAACAGTGCCCCCTGCAGAACAAACGTACAGTCAACAGTAGCAGTATAGTGCGTGAGTATTTTCACATGCAATGTATTTTGTGTTTTTCATCCGTGTGTGTTTAGCCCCTGATTTCAGTTTCACCTATTGCTGTACTGTTGCTGCCTCATCACATTTTGAAAGCAGAGAGAGTCATCAAAGACAAAGCGTTACTTGACGCACTTGAAAAGAACCTGAGAGCTTTGATGCTGAGAGAAGAGACGGAGGTGTAGCGGCTGTATGGATTGTAGATATGGATATTCTCAACAAAAAAAACAAGGCAGCAGCAGCAAAGACATCGTCTCTCTGGATGAAAACACTCAGCAGTTAGAAGTGATTCTGCTCCCCATCAGGTACAACATCTCCATTCTGTAGTATGGGACTGTAGTACATTTATAATGAACCACCCTGCCTGGTCTACCTGTAACAGAAGCCTTTAGAGATCACATTGATACACCGCAGGTGCATTTTTCACCACATTCTACACAATTCTTCTGCTCTTGGCAGCATATTTGTTTAGCTAATAAGTGTTGAACAGTGGTGATGCCTGTTTGACTGCAGACGCGTTGTTTCTGCAGTCAAACAACTGGCTTGTTCGAGAGCCGGTCCTGATCAGAATCGATCGCTGACGATCGCAGCACAATGCATGCTGGGTAGATTTGTGTCTGACTTAATCCCGACTTGCTCTGACGTCATGCACTCGTGGCCATCGACGACCTCATGAGAGCGAGGCGGCCGCAGATATTGACGCCTGCTTGTCGTCAGACGTCAGATCAGAGAGCTGATTGTCTCTTAGATTTGACAACAAACACCACGTTTTGTAGAGAATCCTATTTTTCTGTGTAGTTCTAATAATTAACGCTCGATTGTTGGGTATTAGTCTCATGTTGTGCAATGAAGGCAGAGTAAAGGATAGCATACAATACCAGATACACACACATTTCCACATAAATATACAGTATATTTACAAACACATATGAATAAATAGAACGAGGTCTGCAAATTATAAGTTTGTCTCCAAAACCTGGAGCCTACATTACCCACAATGCAACTCAGAGATTGGCCGTATTATGCGAGGAACAGCTGCAGAGGTCTGTTCACTAATTCACTAATATTTTGAATATGACAATATTCTGAATTTGATATGTGTCATGTAAACAGCATATTATGTTTGGATGTTTCAAATAAGGTTTCAGATTAAGACATGGAATACAGTATATGCCGCTGACGTTAGCATTCTTTGGACATGTCAGCGCATTCAGAATATACGTCTCAATAGGTTGTTTGTGACATAACGCCTCAAGCTGTGCAAGGTTGTACAGCAGTTATACACAAACCAAGTTCCAACAGTTTGCAGAGATGCACGTCCTGAAGAAGAGCCCATAATTCTGGTCAGAAGGAGAAACACACCAACTCGTAAACATTATGAAAGACTTGGATACCAACAGGTTTCTGGGCATGCACAGGTATCGCAACGCTGATCTTTTCAAAAAGCTGCTTGGAGGAATAAAAGAGGGTGGATGTGTTCGCACGGTCCAACAGCCCGCCGCCATTAACGTCAGTCAGACTAAACACGGCTGCATGAGAAAGGGAATATTTCTAGACATGTAAACAGCGTAGTAGGAACATGGTCTTCTTTTCGAAATTAGGTAAAAATTTTCTCTTTTTTCATCTTATCGGACTTTGCACAGCTTCCTCTGGAGACACAAGAGGGTTTATACAATTCTGATACAATCTACGTAAAGGTAAATCATTAATTAAAATATATATATATAAATTATATATATAAATATATAAATTATATATATATATATATATATATATATATATAAAAAGACAGAAATAATTTTCATTTAATAGAGACTTTACATCAGCAATATCAGAGACATTTTCTATCGTCAGAAACTTTAGTTTCTCCACTAGCATTTAAAATACAGTCTTTTGAACTGAGCTCATCTGTGTTATATGCAAACGTTCCTCGGTTTGTCTGTATGGTAAGTCTTATATTTGCATTCATTTAAGTCACTACAGTAGCGCAAGTGCAGCTCAAGTGAGGGGAAGGATGATATTGAGTAAGATGTGTTACACTGCAGCCACCATGATTCATTACAGTTTAAAATTCAACAGCTTTAGACTTCTAGTCAGCCTATCCATCTCATCAGTGATGAAGGATGGAGGAGCCCATGGTTCTGTCTGACCCTTCCCCACATCCTGTCATCATTAATTCAAAACTACTCAAAACAAAACCTTTGTTAAAACTAAGGAAGTGGGAGTGGGGAAAAAACAATCTATGTGTATTTGTAGGAAGGGAGACAGAATTCTCTGTTGACCCTGCTTCACTAGAAACTCAGTGTTCACATCAAATTTAAGATGATCGGCAAAAATAGTACCCAAATATTTGTGTAGTGTGACAATTCTGGCTGCATCTGCATCTATATGCAGTAATACAATGCACTGACTCTAGTCCAGTTATCATGCTGCCCCGGAAGAAACCTTTGCACACTTCAATGCATCAATCTGGAGTTCTTTGAAAATGAGGAGGCTAGGTTAGAGAACATTTGCCTAATCAAATGAATGGAAGGAATATCCCAATTTGACATGCATTTCCATGTATTTTCAACTGCTAATACTTCTACTTATTCATAAAATGCCCCATCTTTTACACATTTTGGCTTTTATTCGACATTCAATTCCTATTCAAACTTTTTAAATATTCAACCTTCTTTGAAGTTTAGCAAAAATGCCCATTTTACATGAGTGTGTATTGGATGGAATGTTGAGCGTTAGAGAGTGTGTGTGTGTGTGTGTGGGGGGGGGAGGGGGGATTGTCAGGGTAAGAGAGGTGGCCATTAACTCAAAGAGTCAATTAGCAGCTACCATCACCACGGCAACCTTTGATTGCTGCTAGAGACACAGGCGGTTGAGATGAGCTAATTGGTGCAGTTTGACAGACAGACACACATTCAGTCCTTTGGTTGGACATTTTCAGGCAGAGGGTCTTTTCTATCATTTCCCTTCTTATAGAATAACTCCAGTCAGTCTGATTCTGTCTGCCCCACCCCCTTTTGTATCATTTTATGTTGTTTTTCACTTTTGTTGTTTTGTTTTTATGTCTGTTAATTGTTTTTATGTGGTGCTTGTGTTTAACGTTGAAGCTGCCTGTTCAAAATCGTATTTAAAGGTTAAATAAGTAAATTCAAATATGTTTCACTGTTGGCAAAATAAACATTGCCTGAAAGGGATCATTCATGCAGCTACACCTACCTAATTTGCATATTCTATATCATATTCTATATGTAAATGCAAAGGCCTGTCATCAGATGTCATTATTCCGATTAGCTTGTTGTCAAGACGCTTTATAAAGTCATGATCACAATGTCAAATTTGTGCACAAAACTCATTAATAAGGTTTGAATTAACTAAATTCCCCTCTAAAAGTCTTTATATGTTCTTATTCATTGATCATGTTTGACATCATTTTATTACATGATAAAAAAATAAGCTTGTGTGTAAGATATTGTTGTTAATAAAATGACTAAACAGAAGCATCTCTTTGGTTCTCCCCCAGGTTTCAAAACTCAAAACACTCAAATGTCATATTTCCTTTTTGGTGGCTCTCGGACACATGAGGCCATGGGTCACCGTGAAAGGGCATGGATGGAGTGTACAGAGCAAAGGGTGGCATTTGAACCAGACAGATCTGTCATTTCTTTGGTGCCGGGGGAAATAGATGGTCACACACATTAAAGTACAACTGTGTGAAAGACAATGAGGTTTTTGAGGTTGAAAGGCGGGATAGCTCTGAAGATGGAAGAGCAGAGGACGGGTGTGTGTGAAGAGACAGCTGGAGGGGGTCAACATGAGACACAGCTCTGGGGGGGGGGGGGGGTTCTCACTAAAACATCTGTTTTGTTTCTACTCTACACATTTACACAATAGTATCTGCAATAAAACATTTACGACAGATCCTAAACTTAGAGGTTTAATACCTCTAAGTTAAACATTCTGTGATTACTATCTGTACTCCCTACAGCAAAGGTTTACGACTGATCTAATCTAAACATTCCACAAACACTCCTTTTCGGCTCCTTCCTTTAAAAGAACATTGAATAAAGCAGATAAGAAAAGTCACAGTAGAACAGTACTTAGCACAATGGAATTTTGTATCACATGATGAAGTTTCTCAAGCAACCAGTCAAAAACTTTACCCACAAGTAGTGCTGGGCGGTATGACCAAAACTTTGTATCATGGTATTTTTTAAGATCCTGGCGGTTTCACGGTATATCACGGTATTTCGTTTTTTCCTTGACTGTGTTTTTATATAGGTTTATAGTGGCTTACTCTACTGTCAGGAGTACATAGAATATAAAAACATTTTAATGTCATCATGTATAAAGGCTTTGATTACTAGAGGGTTCACTCATTTGTTCGTATAATGTTGGGAGAGCAGTTTGACTGTATTTTCGCCCCGGTCAGACATCATTGCTCTGAGCCCGTCTTTATCGACTGTCTGTAGCGGGACCATGTCCTTGCATAGCTGGATCTATATTGCGTTCGTAAAGTCGCTCCACCGCTTGCTTTTCTTGTCATATGCAGTGCCTCGAGCAAATGCCTCTTCAAGCGATGTCTGTTTCACTAGCGCGAACGTTACTGGTTGTCGGCCAGTAATCACACGTTTTCTGCTGAGGTGATGGAGTAAGTTGCTCGTGTTACCACCAGCGGCAACAACAGTGGCTCGACAAACTTTGCAATATATAGTCTTTAGCCTCTCCCAGCTGTTAACAGACTAGCTAACGGGCTAGCTAGCGAGCTGTACCCAGCATGCCGTTCAGCGGTGTAATTTTACAAATGTACAATTAATAGTGTCACAAATTGTTTATGTCGAACTGTTGTTCTGAGATGTTTTGCCCTGTTAAGAGCATTATTTGTGGGTTGTTAATTGTTGTGTTATAAAGTTATGACCATGATTATGGTTCCCTCTCAATACACTTAAGACAACTAGCTCCAACCATAGCAACCTTTACAGCGAACAATTTATTTTGCTGCCTGTTGAAGAGTGACAGCAGTTGTTTCGACTTTACACCGGTATGACGGTGTGTGAAAAATTCATATTACATAGGAAATTAAAACCGGTATAGCGGTTGAACCGGTATACCGGACTCTGGTCTGAGCTGGCCAATGCTACGCTATGATTGGCCAGTCCTTGTTCGAGGGGTAGAACTTAGCAAAGGTTTGATTTGCTTATGTCTGACAACTGCAATAATAGCTTGATAATTATGAGATTAACACCAATAATGAAAAGCCACTACAACAGTGTTAATCAATGCTGTATGATTTAGTTTTACACGCAGGTTTTTGACGTATTCACTGTGTTCACACGCATGCTCTGAGACCCTCGATAAACTTCAACAAAAAATGTGAGGTCTAGAAGGAGGGGCTTCAACTGAAACAGGGCCACCATTCATTTGTAGTCCAGTCAGTAATGAACTGAACCTCCTATAAATCCACAGCAGTGTCAGTGACTCCCTCTTTACTGGTGCATATTGATCAATGCTCAGTTTCCAGCGGGCTGTGGGCAGCACGGTGTGATTTTGGACGGACCGGTTTGTGCTGCTGATGTGTCAGATGGTTCTGGCAGTGTCCACTTTTCACTTAGCATCTGGCCAGCTTCCTGGAATCTCACCAAAACTGCTGTGAGTGGTTATTCATGTTGCGCCCGATCCCTCCACATGTACTGGAATATTATCTCGATGATTATTACCCCCCCCCAGTGCATCCAGCAGCTGAGACAGCCTTTTGTGGAGGTAGTCTGGGTCCAAGCCAAATGGCAAGATGTTGACGCAGCAGTGCCTGCAGGAGGGAGATGAATGTACTAAGCTGCTTGTTTTTTTCCTCTGCTGGAGGTATGTGCCAGAATCCAGAGTGGGTGTCAGCATTTGAAAACCATTTAGCGGCATTTAAATGTGCCAACAACTGGTCCTCTGACGCCAACAAACAGTATATCTTTACCTGTAGTGCCTCATTAGCTCGGAGAGGTCAGGCATAATCCGCGCTGTTCTTCATGAATATTTGGTGCCATTGTCAGGCCAAAACACAAATCACATAAATGATAGTGGACTCTTCTGTGCTCGTTTCTCAGGCATTTCTACTATTGAAGAGTTAAGTTGGCTATGTAACAAATTATAATACACTGTGACAACAAGACTGTGAGGCTAGCTGAAACCAGACAAATCACACAAAAAGGATTGTTTCCACCAACTTCGGCGACTGTGGCTCAATGGAAGAGCAGGGTTACTTAACCCCAAATCGCTCCTGTAGCTGTGCCTGCGATGTCTGAATGGTTAGTTAGAGTCCTGATGGGCAGGTGGCACCTTCCATGGTAGCTCCTGTCATCAGTGTATGTATGGGTGTGAATGGGTGAATGATGACATGTAGTGTTAAAGAGTTTTGAGTGGTCGGAAGACTAGAAAAGAGATATACAAGTACAGTCCATGTACTATTTACTTGAATAGGTTTTTAATTCTTTGACAATCAGGAAAGAGCACACACCTTATGATGAGTAAATACACCAAACAACACATTGAACCACTGGTCAGTAACCATCACAGTTTTGGAGGTAGACTGCAAAGAACGCCACGTGTCAACATCAGTGATCATACATCAGTTTGTATGATATTACGAAAAGTTACTTTCCATTTTTCAAGATTTCTTCTACCAATGTCCAGCAACACAAGCAATCAGTGCACCTGCAATGCAAAGAGTACAAAAGTACTTTGTTAATGTTAATAAAAAAGATTGTGGTTTGATTTGAAATAAGTGTGCTTGTTACGTAATTTACGTTAAGTCCACACATTACGTAACAAAAGTAATTTAAAATAAGTCATGATTGACTTGATTTCACGAACAGCGGTTGAAAGTCCTGTGTTCGTTTGACAGGTCCAGCCACCCCAACGTCTTTGCCCTTCATACCACGTCACCTCACTTAGTGCGTTACTTTTCATAGGTATAAGTACAAAAACTGAAAGAGAAGAGTCAGCATGTGTTTTAGTACCGAAACAAAAAAGCACAACTCCCTAAATGTTGAACGATTCCTTTAAACATTAAATATTTACTTTCCGGGAGAGTAGCAGCCACACACAGTTGATGAAAATAACCTTCCCAACAACACTGGAAGTTGGTTGTATTTTGTTCTGGCCAGTCTCTCTGTGTGTCTGTCCAAGTAGTGAGTTACTATAAAGCCTTTATTCACCACCAAGCAGCTCTCTGTGCTCAAGGACGGCCACTGGCCCTGCATCAGTAGGACGCAGCAGCAGCAGCAGCAGCGCAGATAGAGGCAGATGAAGGTGCTCAGAGTTAAAAGCAAGGCAGCACACAAAGAAAACAAAGGTCACCGAGAAGAGCAGAGCATGGAACAAATAAACAGTCGACAAAGAAAGAGAAAGTGTGGAATAAAGAAGGAAAACATGGTGGTAAAGGTGACGAAGGCCAAGGAGAGAAGATTGTATTAAGAGATGTTTGAAAGTGTTTTTTTCAAATACCTCCAACTCTTTGTTGAAAAGTAAAGGAAGACACAGAGGAAGAGATTATTTCTCACAAAGCATGTCTTGACTGGATTATTTGAAACCTTGTGGATTCTTTAAGCTCTTTATTGCGTCAAGTTAAAATAGTGGTATTTGAAATTTCCTTCAAACCAAAGTATAAATATCTGTGTTTTCCATGAGGAATATATTTTGTTTGTAAAGCCCAATGTCATTACATTGTCATAGTGTATTAAAAAAAGGGCTTTACAGGCAAAAAACATCAAAAGCTCCCAATCCAGCCCCAGTTTTCTGAAAAAAAGAAACAAAGAGAAACATTGGAGGTATAAGAAAGTAATTAATCCTACCAAGTATAAAAGTTAAATGTATTAAGTGATGAGGTTTTTATAATAAGAGGGAGTTGATTGTTCACAGTCACCAAATCCTTATTTTAGGAAATACATAAAGTAAGGTACCCTGAAAGGTTTTCTTATAAACAACTTTCAATGTTTCTCACCAACACCTTGTTTATCCTTGAAATATTAAATTTCCGGGAGATCTTCAACTCACACCTCCGGCGGAGCTTTTCTAGCATCCCTGTGGAGGTTGGGGGCATCGAACAGGAATGGACGATGTTCAAAGCTTCTATTGCCAAAGCTACGGCGGTGAGCTGTGGTCTCAAGGTCTTAGGTGCCTCAAGGGGCGGTAACCCTCGAACACCGTGGTGGACACCGGTGGTCAGGGAAGCCGTCCGACTGAAGAAAGAGGCTTTCCGGGATATGTTATCCCGGAGGACTCCTGAGGCAGTTGCAAGGTACCGACAGACCCGAAGGGCTACAGCCGCTGCCGTGAAGGAGGCAAAGCAGCGGGTGTGGGAGGAGTTCGGAGTGGCCATGGAGAAGGACTTTCGGTCGGCACCAAGGTGTTTCTGGAAAACCATCCGGAACCTCAGGAGGGGAAAACGGGGAAACATCCAAGCTGTATACAGTAAGGATGGGACTCTGTTGACTTCAACTGAGGGGGTAATCGGGCGGTGGAAGGAGCACTTTGAGGAACTCCTGAATCCGACTAATATGCCCTCTATTGTAGAGGCAGAGCTGGAGGCTGATGGGGGAGCATCATCAATTTCCCTGGTGGAAGTCACTGAGGTAGTCAAACAACTCCACAGTGGCAAAGCCCCAGGGATTGATGAGATCCGTCCAGAAATGCTGAAGGCACTGGGTGTGGAGGGACTGTCTTGGATGACACGTCTCTTCAACATTGTGTGGAGGTCTGGGACGGTGCCTAGGGAGTGGCAGACCGGGGTGGTGGTTCCCCTGTTCAAAAAGGGGGACCAGAGGGTGTGTGCCAATTACCGAGGTATCACACTACTCAGCCTCCCTGGTAAAGTCTACTCCAAGGTGCTGGAAAGGATGGTTCGGCCGATAGTCGAACCTCGGATTGAAGAGGAACAATGCGGATTCCGTGCTGGCCGTGGAACAACGGACAACGGACCAGCTCTTCACTCTCGCAAGGATCCTGGAGGGGGCTTGGGAATACGCCCATCCGGTCTACATGTGTTTTGTGGACCTGGAGAAGGCGTATGACCGGGTCCCCCGGGAGATACTGTGGGAGGTGCTGCGGGAGTATGGGGTGAGGGGGCCACTTCTGGGGGCCATCCAATCCCTGTATGCCCAAAGCGAGAGCTGTGTCCGGGCTCTCGTTAGTAAGTCGGACTCATTTCCGGTGAGGGTTGGCCTCCGCCAGGGCTGCGCTTTGTCACCAATCCTGTTTGTGGTATTCATGGACAGGATATTGAGGCGTAGTCGTGGGGAGGAGTGTTTACATTTCGGTGGGCTGAGGATTGCATCGCTGCTTTTTGCAGATGATGTGGTCCTGATGTCTTCATCGTGCTGTGACCTCCAGCACTCACTGGATCGGTTCGCAGCCGAGTGTGAAGCGGTTGGGATGAGGATCAGCACCTCTAAATCTGAGGCCATGGTTTTCAGCAGGAAACCGGTGGATTGCCCACTCCGGGTAGGGAATGAGTCCTTACCCCAAGTGAAGGAGTTCAAGTACTTTGGGGTCTTGTTCGCGAGTGAGGGAACAATGGAACGTGAGATTGGCCGGAGAATCGGAGCAGCTGGGGCGGTATTGCAGTCGCTTTACCGCACCGTTGTGACAAAAAGAGAGCTGAGCCGCAAGGCAAAGCTCTCTATCTACCGGGCAATCTTCGTTCCTACCCTCACCTATGGTCATGTGGACTGGGTCATGACCGAAAGAATTAGATCGCGGGTACAAGCGGCCGAAATGGGTTTCCTCAGGAGGGTGGCTGGCATCTCCCTTAGAAATAGGGTGAGAAGTTCGGTCATCCGTGAGGGACTCGGAGTAGAGCCACTGCTTCTTTGCGTGGAACGGAGCCAGTTGAGGTGGTTCGGGCATCTGGTGAGGATGCCACCTGGGCGCATCCCTAGGGAGGTGTTCCAGGCACGACCAGCTGGGAGGAGACCCCGAGGGAGGCCCAGGACCAGGTGGAGGGACTATATCTCCAAACTGGCCTGGGAGCGCCTCGGGATCCCCCAGTCAGAGCTGGCTGATGTGGCCCGGGAAAGGGAAGTTTGGGGTCCCCTGCTGGAGCTGTTGCCCTCGCGACCCGATCCCGGATAAGCGGACGAAGATGAATGAATGAATGAATATTAAATTAATTTATTTCCTCATTAAACATTGTAAAGCAAATGAAAGTGTTTTGAAACCTGCATTGTTTACCTCAATGTTGGAAGCTGTCTTCCATCCAGTCTTTACTGCTTTGTAGGACCACTAGTTGTCAAAAATCCTACAGCGTTCCTTTCACTAACAAGGACCACGCCAATAACAGTATGAGTTTCGAGGTTTATTGCATGATGGAATGATTGTTAGATTTCAGAATCTGAAGGGGTCGAGGTAGAGGGATGAAGAGTAGGGACAGAGGTAGAGGGATGAAGGGATGTAGGGTCGGGATAGAGGTGAAGGGATGAAGGGATGTAGGGTCGGGATAGAGGTGAAGGAATGAAGGGATGTAGGGTCGAGAGATGAGGGGGGGTAGGGTCGGGATAGAGGTGAAGGGATGAAGGGATATAGGGTCGAGGCAGAGGGATGAAGGGGTGTAGGGTCGGGATAGAGGTGAAGGGATGAAGGGATGCAGTGGTCGAGGTAGAGGGATGAAGGGTTGTAGTTGTCGA
The DNA here is from genome assembly GCF_023349555.1 of Cebidichthys violaceus. NCBI lineage: Eukaryota > Metazoa > Chordata > Actinopteri > Perciformes > Stichaeidae > Cebidichthys > Cebidichthys violaceus. The sequence goes on from NW_027176372.1 coordinate 4,276,530, forward strand.
GGTAGAGGGATGTAGGGTAGGGGTTGAGGTAGAGGGATGTAGGGTAGGGATGAAGGGATGTAAGGAAGAAAACGAGGAGGGTTGTAGAAGGGAGGTTAGGCGAGCGATAGGGAACCGTTTGTGTCCGTTGGCTGGTGGGAACTGGGAGAATGGAGTGGGCCGTCTCTTTGGAAGCTCTGGTGCTGAAGAGTCCCCTGTTGTTCCTGTAGTCTGCAAGAGAGAGAGAGAGAAAATAGAAAGACAAAAACAGGGTTGGGGGAGGGATGTGAAAGCAGAGTCGAAGAGGAAGTGAACAGGTTCGTTGTGCTTAAATACTTTGTGCACAGGAAATGAGCCGTGTTCTGGGCGTGGTCCCTGTTCCTGAACTAAGTTTGTAAAACTAAATTTAAATATAATCAATATATTTTATAATAACAAAGTATTGTATTACGAAGTAAAAGCAATGTGTTGATTATGATGATGAACCTACAAAGAATATGCTGCTTTACAAAGCTTTATATTGAGTTTCAGCAACTTCACAGTTCAGGTTCACTCATAACGCTCTCATAGTGTTGTTTTTGGTTGCAGCAGGCAGCTGTTTTCAGAAAATGATCTTTCATAAATCAAGGTACACTACCTGCTCATCAGCAAACAACAGACCGGCACAGTTAGAGACTAGCTGGAGAACTTATTGGAGTATTTAGCAGCTAAATAGACAGATATTTCTCTCAGGAGTTGGTGGAGACCAGAACAGCTAAAAAAGATTGAATATTGGACTCACATTCATCAGCTGACACAAACACAACTTAACTGAAAGATGCTTTGTGGCTGAGACAAAACTGCTCTTTAGAGGGAAGAAGTTGGCCCTTAAAAGGGTCGTAGTGTTTCCGATGCTAAGCGACGAATGAGTGGATGTGATGTCAGCGCACAGAACAGCAACCGCAAGGGGCAGTTCTGCTCCACATGCACAGATACGGTCCCGCAAGCACAGGGTTGTAACTAAAGTAATGATTTGTCACGAGTGCACTCAAGTAACAGTAAAAAGTATGTTACATTAAAACTATTCAAGTACAATTTACTCAAAAAGTTACTTAAGTACCTGCAAGTACTTGTATGTTGATACCACCCACCTCTGCAGATACGTTTTAAGTTGTTGGGGAGGGAACCCGCTGAGGCTGCATATACACAGGGACCACAACGCTGCTGAACCATGTTGGAGCTTGTGTGAACACAAAACTGCAAAGAAAATAATCTGTAGGTTTGATCAAACGATAAATCACTGCCCATCGGGGGACACAGATAAAAAGAGAAATGGAGGCGAGTGGGCCGATGTATCACATTCCATTCCCTTGTTTAAAGCTTGAATGAACAGACTGGCCAAATGGTGGAAAACCTGTAAAATGGTGCCAGGACCTCAGGACTCTCATTCCCATGATATGAAGATGACGATGAGTAGGAGGAGGAGAAAGAAGAACCAGTCAAAACGACAGGCATTGCTGGCAATCCTTCAAGCCTTTTTTTTTTTTTTTAAAGAAAAAGGGTACTTCGATTTTCTGGGGAGCGGCATCCTGAATGGTGGACCGAGTCACTTTGTGCATGGGAGTAAATAATAATACTCCTCTGAGAAGCAGTGTAGCCATTCACCGCAGTGTCTAGAGCATCCTCTCAGAAACATGCAAGAATGAAGTGGGCGAAGGAACTGTTTAAGTGGATTCCATTGTTTCTGTGTAGAAGGATACTGATGGATGATGTCAACAGAGGCTGTGTGGGTTACAGACACCAGAGGGCCGGGGGGGGGGGGGGGGGGGTTCAACTCCACAGACAGCTTGCTGCGCTCTGGGGAGTGCTGAGGGGGCCAGTTCCCTCAAAGCACCACCAACCATCACACTTGTTCTCACTCAATAACCTCCATTCATTTGTGATCTAAAAAAACATATTTTCTCAAGAATCATATCCAGTTTTGATTGGTTTTTTTTTACATTGATTGAAGCATTGGATCAACTACAACTCAACCACAAGTCACTTCCATAGTATCCTAGTTATTCTATTCCATCTACAGCAGTCACACATAGCAAGTCCTGTTACACACAGCTAGGATTTCATGATGTTACTTAGTGTAATAATCACAAAGTAACACATAAATGTGATCAAAAGCTCCTCTAATGAGTCAAAATGTTCCGAATCAGAATCAGAAACGGTTTATTGGCAAGTACGTTAAACATACAAGAAATGTGGCTCGGTGATTGGTGCATAACAATAAACACTGCAATAGTATGAGACATCATTTAAAAATAGAAAATATGACCATTTACAATAATATACTGTATGATAAACATATATGTACGTTCAAACAAGTAAGTGTCAATTGTATATTAATAAAGAAAAGTTGCGCAAGGGAGGGTAACTGTAAGAAATTGTTCCGGCGATGTCAGTGTCAGAGTCAGTGGGGGTCCCGGGCTTTACTGATGAACACAACTGCAGATAGGAATAGGAAGTGTTTTTTGTGAGCCTCCGTTAAGAGATCAAGGGCGTAATTTCCATTGGGGGTGGAGGGGTATGTCCATTTTTACCAATTCTGTTAAGCAGTTAACTTCCATTTCTTTCTTTTAAAAATAAATATCTTAAAAATTAAAAAAATCTGAACTGAATTAGAATATTTTTTAGTAGTTTTATATTTGGAGTTATTGCATGTATTTATTTTTTGACATTTCATATTCATTTGGTTTGTGGATGAAGATAATGCAAAACAGTTGATTAATTGGACCACACCCACACAGTTGAGGATGGGTAGGACTGACGATGCGTTTTAAGGGTTAATTTGGGACAGGTGAGGGAGAGAAGGGACAAAGACGTTGAAAAGACATTGAAAAGACGTGCAAAATACAATGAAATGACATTGAAACGATGTTGAAAAGACGTTGAAAAGACGTTCAAAATACGTTGAAAAGACATGGAAAAGACGTTCAGAAGACGTTCAAGAGACGTTCAAAAAACGTTGAAAAGACGTTGAAAGGACGTTGAAAAGACGTTTAAAGGATGTTTAAAAGACGTTGAAAAGACGTCTATGGCCACCGTTGAAGAGATGTTCAAAATTGGTTCAAAAGTGAACGTTTTTTCAACGACTATTTGAAAATTTGTATTGAATGTTCACGTTTAAACCAGATTTCCACGGGTTTTGCAATATTAAAAATGTTCATCCTCTACGTTGTGCTAATAATAATATATCTTCATTTTAGAGGCTTACTAAGAAACCAGATCCACATTTCTCAGTTGAAAGCTAATATTGAAAATCCCGGTGAAACATTGTCTAAACATTAACGTTTAAATGACGCCGGTGCATCTCGAGAAGCACCGGCGTCTAGGCGTCTAGCCTCCTCCACAAACAGCCGCTATAACTGTCTGGAGGACATGCGTAAAGAGGCTGTTCACATGGTCAATGAGTCCGTTTTAAGCTCACAATCTTGGGTGAAAAATCCTCCAGAAAAAGCCGCTATAACTGCCTGGAGGACGTGCGTAAAGAGGCTGTTATTTTCATCTGTCAATCCGTTTTAAGCTCACAATCTGAGGGAAAGCATCCTCCGCAAACAGTCGCTATAACTGTCTGGAGGACGTGCGTAAAGAGGCTGTTCTCATGGTGAGAGAGTCCGTTTCAAGCTCACAATCGTGGGTGAAAAATCCTCCAGAAACAGCCGCTATAACTGTCTGGAGGACGTGCGTAAAGAGGCCGTACACATCACAATTTAATCCGTTGTATTGTTTTAATCTTGGGAAAAACATCCTCCTCAAACAGCCGCTATAACTGTCTGGAGGACGTGCGTAAAGAGGCTGTTATTTTCATCTGTCAATCCGTTTTAAGCTCACAATCTGAGGGAAAGCCTCCTCCGCAAACAGTCGCTATAACTGTCTGGAGGACGTGCGTAAAGAGGCTGTTCACATGGTGAGAGAGTCCGTTTGAAGCTCACAATGTGAGGCGAAACATCCTCCAGAAACAGCCGCTATAACTGTCTGGAGGACGTGCGTAAAATGGCCGTCCACATGGTGAGAGAGTCCGTTTTAAGAACTTGGGATTGCTGTTGACAAAGTATTTGGCCGCGGATCTGCCAGACTCCTGAGAGAGAGAGTACAGCTTCTGCAGAGAGAGGGACGATGTCACATGATCGGTTACAAAATACTTATAGTATATACTAACTTAATATAGTTAGTTGCATTTTTCTTTTAAGGCCAACAAGGATAAATCATTTCCTAAAACAGTGGGACATTGTATTTTTAAGCTAACGACTCATTCCAGCTGCATATTAGTACACATTGCTGTAGTGAGTAGATTTATGGCTGCAGGACGGTGTGTGTTGGATGAAAAAGGACTAAACTATTTAATAGTGGAGGCTTGAGGGATGGAGGAAGTGCATTGTTTTTTTCAGGATTATTTCAGCAAGCAAACATTAGTCAGATGATTTATAGAGTATTGTTAACAATATACTTTTGATTGTGTTTAAGTTGTATTTACCTGCAGTTAAACGAGCAGCAAACGAGCAGCTGGAAGCAGAGAATCGACACCAGCGCTCGATCCTGTTCTCCAGCAGACTGTCGTTCCTGTGGACTTTCTGCAACAAAGAGTCCCTGCAGTGCTCCCGCTGCATGCCAGGCTGGATTGAACACTCATCCCGCTGCTTCCTCCTGTCCCAGGAAGCAGAGAAGTGGGTATCTGCACGACGGCACTGTATGGACATGGGGGGTGACCTGGCCACCGTCTGGAATGCAAAAGATCAGTCATTTTTAACACACATGACGCATCAATTTGCACAGCAGCACCCGCAGGGCCCCAATTCTGTATGGATAGGGTTGCACGACTTGGTGAAGGAGGGCCTCTACCTTTGGGTGAGTGGACACACAGTGGACAGGGATGTCAGTTATTGGGTGCACGGGGAGCCGAATAATCTCATCCCCTCCTGGGACATCGACGGGCCAGGGCAGGACTGTGTGGTCATCGTCCCACCGGAAGACATCGGAGCGGAGGAGTGGCTAAACTCCTGGGACGATATTATCTGTGCCGGTGAGCGACACTACATCTGTGAGACAATGGCCCTCAGCCTGTCCTGGGTGACAGAGCTGTGATGCACATGAATGTTATTGCTTAAGATGTGCACGCTCAATTACAGTCACTGGTATCGGATATTACCAAAATGTTGATCGTTTTTAAATTCCTCTTGTGTATTTGTCTTGTGTATTTTTTTTAAATTGTTTATTCCACTTGTCACCAAATTAATGACATTTGTTCTGCATGTAAATAGTTATGATTTTTGTTTACCATAGTGTCATCAAATTAATGACATTTGTTCTGCATGTAAATAGTTATGATTTTTGTTTACCATAAAGTGTCATCAAATAAATTGCATTGTTCTGCATATTTAAGGTCTGTGTGGTTCTATCAACGGTGTAAATGTCATGCAAATCTTACACAGCCACTTCAAAGCTCTTGAATCCAGTCAGCAGAGGCCCATACATACGCTTTCCTATTTTATATTCCAGGTTGTTATTTCATATGGCCTATCTAATTGTGATTTTGAAATGTATTTGGCTAATAACTCCTGTTTCACATGCTCATGATTAAGAACTGAAAAGACATGTTCATGAAAAGTTCCTTTATGAAGATCTAACTATGACTTCACTTGAGCCAACACCCAGAACAATAATTACTATGGAAATCAAGTAATCTACTTTTTTTAACTGCTTGGATTAATTAAGCCACAAGATGGCGCTATCAGTCTTTGAAAAAAAGATAGTTCTCCTTCAGCATCTACCAAAATATGTTTTATCGAATAGTCAAATACTTTCTGGGTTGATTTCTAAAATTCTTCTCAAAGTTGGTTAATGTGGTAGTTGCATTTCTCCGTGATCTTATATGCAACATGTTCTTGATGAACTATATAATCTGATGATGCATATTGCTGTAGTGAGGAGATTTATGTGAGCAGGACAGTGTGTGTTGGATCAGCTCAACATAAACTTAACGTAGGAACATGTCACCCTGTGCAACAGTGTGCCTCATGTTATAGCGATTAACAGAGAGATTCACTGATTCACAGAGAGACTCAGTCGTGATTACAATGATTAGTCCAGATTACCTTCTGCAGCTTGTTGTCGCAGAGCTGGAGACTAACCAACACTCCTGGAAAGAAAACGACAATGTGTTAATTGATAGATCCCCTTGTTGCACATTGTATCTGTTATCTAAGTAAATCAAACATGTTGAGGAAGGTCGTGTCCAAGATAACATGTTCAAAAGGGTGTATGAGGTACAGAGAGGATGACTGGCACACATCACTTGCCATGTTGGAAAAGCCCCATGTTCTGACAACTGACAAATATAAACCGTGTCAAATCATTTGAATGCAAAGAGTTCTAAAGCACTGGAGTCCAACGGGTAAGATTTGGGATTAGAACTATCACAGAGACTTGTTAAATACCCACAGAGGGCAGCCGAGCTGCACACAGCTGCTTTATGTCATGTCTACTCAAAACATGTAAAAAGGATAAGAGCAGCTACTTTGAAAAGCAACTATGAAATGCACATTAACCTGTTGTAAGAATAATACAATCAGAAGCAGTCATGCTTTTCAATACACATGCATGTTTTTAAGAGAAGTGATGTTGGCCCCTTGACAATTACACTTGGATTGTTAATCAATATGAGCAGTAACATAAAACATGTTTTCACACTGATCCATCTGCAGTAGTTGACTAACAAAGAAAGAACACTGCCACAGCTGCTTAAGGATATACAGGAACACACACTTTATCACACAGTATCTTCTCAAACATTTTTCATTATGAAGTACTAGTAAAAAGTACAGATGATACCAAAATCACCATTCATCTTTAACACCTTGATTCTCAATAACAAAAAACAAAGACTTTAAAATTGACTTTAAAAAGACCATAATTCAAACGCAGTGGAAATATACAAATGAAGGTGAAAAAGGCAGATCTAACATAAGAATCTTCAACTGCTCAAAGCAAAGAACGGAGAAGCAAGTGCTGTTACCAAACAGATGGTTCTCAAGGCAAAAAAACTAAACCAGAGTAACTAGCTTACTTGTCTATCATTGTGGAAATGTGACTTTACAAACGTCCATTACAGACGACTGTAAGCTGTGCATCAGCCCCGACTACATATACCGGTCAATAAAAGTCAGTGGTTAGTGAACACTAAATGAATTTGTTTTTTAATTTGATTTTTTTTTTGAACCAAAGAAAGCTGCCTTGGCATACTGAGGCCATGGCTACCGTGATGAAAGGTGTGGGCAGAGGTTAGTCTCTTCACAGGTCAGGTCCAAAGACTGATCACAAGCCTGCTTCTCTAAACTCCAGGCCACACATACAAAATGATATAAAGGAGGAAGTTACCAATGACAAAATAGTTTGTTGGCTTTAAAGTGCTGTTTTTTAACACACACACACACACACACACACACACACACACACACACACACACACACACACACACACACACCTCTGAAGCGAGGCAAAACCTTGAACGTTGGGTCACATGTTATAGGAATCGTTATCGAGGCTGCTCTGCAATGTTGTCACGATGTTGTTCAGTTGGTCATTTGACATTATGTCCATGTCCACTGTCCTGATCAATTCCATGTCCACTGTGCTGACTCACACTATCACTCACTGACAATGTGTGGTTGTTGTGAACACTACCATGTCTGCTACGCTGGCTGCTGTCATTTTTTTACTTGTGTAGCTGAGACATAAAGGTGTAACTTGCTGTCTTATTTTGGAGGAGTCTATTTCCTGTAAAGTCCAACAGAAGAGGAAGAGTCGATTGATTTAATAGTTTTTTTTACATTCGTGTGTGAAGACTTTTGTAGACACACGCGCACCAAATGTCATTAAGATAAAAGTACATAGCTACTATTATTTAAAAAGATCTTAAGTCACACTAGTAATAGTAATGTTACTCACAATTTAAAACAACCACCAGTGAGAGAAAAATAAATAGTTGTGATTTTTGTTTACCATAGTGTCATCAAATTAATGACATTTGTTCTGCATGTAAATAGTTATGATTTTTGTTTACCATAGTGTCATCAAATTAATGACATTTGTTCTGCATGTAAATAGTTATGATTTTTGTTTACCATAGTGTCATAGTGTGACTTCACTTGAGCCAACACCCAGAACAATAATTACTATGGAAATCAAGTAATCTACTTTTTTTAACTGCTTGGATTAATTAAGCCACAAGATGGCGCTATCAGTCTTTGAAAAAAAGATAATTCTCCTTCAGCATCTACCAAAATATGTTTTATTGAATAGTCAAATACTTTCTGGGTTGATTTCTAAAATTCTTCTCAAAGTTGGTTAATGTGGTAGCTGTAAGTTCTAGGGAACCTGGGTGATTTGTTTGGACTTGTGCTGGGTTTAATTAGTATTTGAACTACAAAGTGTCTGGGACTCTTTGTTTTTCGATCTGGGTTTACCCACCGGGGAGCCCTGTCCTCCAAACGTTGCTTGAAGTGAGCAGGTACCTGATCTGTTTTGTTTAATACGTTGGAACAGTGTGGCCAGCATTCATATTCTCTCAGCAGCCTGGTGTGTGTGTGTCATGTTGCCTGATTTGTTATTTCAGTGTAAGTAGCTCCTTCCCACTCATTTATATAGAGAGACAAATTACAACATTTGAGTCAAAGGACCAGTCTATTAGACTGAACTCATGCTTGGCCTTGTAACATCAGTGTCATATGGCTCAGTCATGACATCACTGCTGCTGACGTGATCTTGCCAATCCTCCACACTGAGGAGGAAAAGCAGAGAAAAGCAAGCAGTCCTCCTCTAATACCCAGTATGAAGAGAAGCTGTAATTACACACTGCTGGCAAACCCACTGCTTGGTTAGAAACTGGAGGGACGGATTGTGTTGTAGTGTCAGCAGAAGTAGAAACAGCTGCATCTAGTGGAGCAAATCCATTTCCTAGCTCCAAGGGAGTCCAGGACATGAGGCTGTAAGTGTCAATGCATGTGCTTTAAGTTGATCCTGGGTCGCCCAAACCAGTTGTGGAAGAAGTGCTCAGAACTTACCATAGAGTAAAAATACAGTAAATCAGTAAAAGTCTTGTATTCAAATCTTACTTGAGTAAAAGTACAAAAGTATTACAATCTAAATATACTTAAAGCTACTACAAGGAACTTTCATTTTGTGTTGATTTTGGCGGCCCCTGTATTGTGTTTCCAAGCCTGCATCCCTTTTGAAAATCTTTCTTTACTGCAGCAGTGCCTGACAGTCTGCTCCGCACAGTGCTGGTTCTGGTTCTCCCCTGCCTTCCTTCCATAGACGGTGGGCCCAGCAATATGGCTCCGCTGGAGGATCTGGGTTCGTCCACGGTGGACTGGTCTCTGCTGGAGGATCTGGGTCTGACCTCGGTGGACCGGTCTCTGCTGGTAGGATCTGGGTCTGACCTCGGTGGACCGGTCTCTGCTGGAGGATCTGGGTCTGTCCACGGTGGACTGGTATCTGCTGGAGTCTGAGCTGACGGAGTTTCTGGTGAACCTGCATGATTTCATCTGATTTCACCAGAATCCGACCCGGAGGCTCCGATGACGAGCGTTAAGAATAACTCTATAGAAACAGTCATTCTTCTCTCTGATGGTCTCTGTACTGATGGAGGTCTGATAGAGGATCAGGGTTAAATTGAGACTGTTTCTGTAGTTAAAAGTTCCTCACAGTTACTTTAGAGTCTCAAAAGTACTCATTATGCAGAATGGTCCATTTCAGAATAATATGTATTATTATATTATAGTTAATGATGCATTACTGTCGACATACATCACAATATTTTAGGTGGTTATGGTGTGGCAAAAATACTTAGCATAGTAAAGTGGCAATCTGGAAGATTTTCATTTAAATAACAGTCTATGGCCCACTGATGACGGTATTGGAATATTTATATATTTGCAATATTACAAATGTATTAATAGTTTTTCTCTGTTGAATACACACAGAAAATGTAACTACACGCACAATTCTGAAAAATAGCATGTTAATGTGGAATTTTGGACGCAGCTTAAGACTCATATTTACATTCCATAAGTGGCCCAAATTAACATCAATGCTGTGAAGACATCCGGGACCGTACTCTGTCCTCCACGTAACATGACGTGATGACGTCTACTCCAAACGATGCAGTGAACGCTCCCTCATTTTCAGTTCATACCGCCACCTGCCGGATGTTTGTTGAACTCTCTTCTCCTTTCAATCACTTGCAAACTGGCAGCTGATGCATGACAATTAGTAAGTATGCACACGTACACTGAATGTATATAACAATTACTATCATTACACACAGAGTTAGAATTAGGCTTTAACTACAAACATAAGCTTTTAGAATTGAAATGGTAACTTTGAGACAAATGACTAAATATCCATCCATTTTATATCACTTATAAAATGTTATCCTGACAAAAAAAAAACACCTATTTTCACAGATGAAAAAAAAAAGTAACTTTCACTTGCTTGAGTTTTGTCTCATTGTTCCGTGGCAAAGTGTTGAGCTCTCAGGGCCAGCGTATGTACGTTTCTTGATGAATGCATGGTCTGTCTGGACTTATGGAAAGTCTTCCCAGTTAATGACGATAATTTTACTGAGGACCTTCGATGGCCTGTCCAGGACTCCCGATAAGATGCATAAGTGCAGCTCCACATGACATGGAGTTATTGTCTGTTATGAAAGGGCAGTGTGGGCTTATGTGTGACTGTCCATACGGTACAGTTTATGGGTTTCGTAGCCTGATATGTGGCCAGTTAATAGTAGTTTGGTAAATCTTGTGTCCATTTTTCTATCAGAGCAGAGAAAGTGTTGTAATGACGAGCCAGGAATAGAACGACGCACATTAGTCTTTTCTGTTTTCCCTTTGTAAGAATTATTTGAATTTAGCAGAGAGAAATGCTAAATATTAAATGTAAACACAAAATGGTAAAAGTAAGTAATAGTAAAAGTTGCCACTGTTTCAACATGTTTATATATTTAATAGGTTTAATGATAATCCTTTTATACACAAACAAGCTTATCAAAACAAACGTATTTCAGAAAATATATGAAAATCACAGAAAATAACAGAAAAGAACCAAAACTAATGACAACAAATGTCTAATAGCATTATGGCATTAAATCTAAAATGTTCCAAAAAGATGAACCACGTGTTGTAAATGTGTTCTACTGATGACAACACTTAAAAACAACAGGTTACTTCATATTAGAGTCACTACAACGGGCTGGACTACTGAGCGGGCGAAGAGGGCTACCACTAAAAACGTGCTTACACCTACTGTAAAGACATTTCTGTGAAATCAGATTACCACACCACACACCTGGGCCACCATTTAATATTCCATTTTAGTGATACACAATTTACAAAGAGGAGAACAGGATTTGTTCCACCAATAGATAGAAGAACATATAGTGGAAAATACGCATATGTAAAATCACACGTTAAAAACCTAATGTTGTGAAGATATGTATGAGCAAAAAAAAACACCAAAAAACAGATAATAACAAAAACTATAGCCGATGAATCATTTTGTATAATCATTATAGTAGGCAAAAAAAAGAGAAAAGAAACAATTGCTTTGTCCCAATTCATTTAGACTTAGACATGTCACAAAGTGGATTCAGAACAATATTTAATTCATTTTTGCTTTCTGTTTGTTAACAGGGGTAAGATAGCCTGTGTCCACATTCATGAAAGAACAATTCTATACTGAATTAAAGTTTGGAATTGTTCAGAGAGCAGAAGAATACAACGCCAACATTCAACATCCTCACATACTAACAATAGTTCGTTTGTCCTATATTTCTATAGACAACTGATGCATTTGTCTTCATAGACTCTACACTCTTTTCTTACAGTAACCCTAACCCTACTTGTAAAATACTTGGTTACAGAGGGAGCATGAACACCTCTCTTTCATGGCTTTAAGGGCTCGTATCCGTGCCCTGCTGACTGCACGTGATTATTCGTTCCCAAACGACTTGTTGCGTTGTGCGTCTTAATTTGAAAATGTGGCCGGAAGATAGTGTACTCAGTCTAGTCAACGCTGCCTTTACGCAGCTCCGTAACGATGCCTGCCATCACTGTACCTGAATGAGACGGTCCTGCATCCAGCTGTGTTCTCGCGCACCGTACCGAAGCGTGCCAGGCGCGAGACGGGACAATATTCACCGGCGGCTGGAGAGTTCTTACCTATTCGGTAACCGCCTAGGCTTGCGAAGAATAAGACAACGTGTCCCACGAAACCCGAGTGCTACCTGGCGACGAGGAAGAGTGGGGTTGGGGGGTGGGGGGGCTCTCCGCATCTGTTGCCTGGGTGAATTCATTAATACGTTAGCATCCAGCTAGCTAGCCTTATTCCAAGGTACCTGACACTACGAGGTGTAAATTACACCGAAAATCACGAATGACATCTCTCGTTACTCGAGGACAGTGCTCGACATGAATCTTCAGTAAATACCGGTTTCGGTTCCGGTGCGATATATTACGTCCGTAGAAGAAGACAGAACTAACGGTGTAGGAATGGGTTTCATGTAAGGCTACAGGGCTAACGGGAGCTAGCAGGCTAGCTTCATGGAAACAGTTGTAGGCTATGCGGCTGCTGCAGAGCGTAGCTTGTAGCTACACACCCTGCTAGCTAAGATGGAGTGCTTGTTTCCCACTACGCCTCACTGTGTCTAAGATAGATACATACAATGATAATACTGTATTCGATAGTCAGCTAGAAGGCCGACGCGACAATGGAGTCTTTCCTGCAGATAGCTCCTCATTCCCTGGCTATAGTGCTGTCCAGGGAGGCGGTGGGGGCCGGGGTGTCAGAGAGCGACGCGCTGCCGAGACACCACACCGGCTACGAGATATTTGCCGATTTCAAAGCAGAAAATACCCAGCAACATGTGTGGAACCAGAGGATTACCGAGGCTGTGTCCGAGACCTTCTTCCTGGGATGGATAGACGAGCATGTGCTGCTGATCCAGGGAAAGGAGGACCACCTGGAAGTGCTGAGGGAGGGATGGATGCGGAGGTCCCTCAATCCGCCACGGGGATTCACCATCAAATACCTAGGTACGGCCTGTACACCCCCTCTGCCTGCTTAGGTTAAGGCCGACTCATGTTCGTGTTTTTGTGTTTCCATTGACTCGATGCGACACATCTCCATTCAGCACGAGACTTAACTGCTGTCCATCATCATAGCGTGCTGGACTCTCTCTCTGGTGCATTCAGACTCATTTCTGTCAGAAGTTCTAGTGGCATGAGCCACATCACAGGACAACTTGATTATAGTTTTCATTGAGGTGGATAGAAAATGTAATTGTCTTGCAGTGTCAAGCTTGTAACAACACCAAATGATTTGGTTCAGTTCGTTTTTCTTACAGTGTATTTTTACACCTTTTTATGCCTGTACATGTTCTGAACAAGGGGCATAAATCCGTCCCTGTCTGACCCTAATCCTTTGGATTTGAAAACGTGTTTACTGTGTAATAGGGTAGACCGTTCTTTACATCCTCTGAAGTTGTCATGTTGTACCTGCTATCGGATGAGCAACAGCAGCCGCCTGAGTATACGGTGGGTCAGTCAGTCTGATGCTACGATCTTTATGTTTCACCTCAAACATGACTCTTCAGTTTTCCCATTCATTCATCATCACATGACTGAAAACCCAGAACATTTCAATGAGATCCAATAATAGAGAACCCCAAGTCAGCAAACTGAGGGTGTGAAGATCTGTAGTTTTTATTTTGAAGCCACTGGTGTTGATCTGATGAGGCTTTCCTCTGTGGCTCAGAGGTAGAGCTTTCTTTCAACCAGGAGATCGTCTGTTTGATCCTCGGCTTGATCCTCGGCACCCATGTCCATGTGTCCTTGGGCAAGACACTTCACCCCAAGTTGCTCCCAAAGCCTGTGTCTAGGTGTGTGAATGTCAGATAGTCCTGATGGGCAGGTGGCACCTTACATGGTAGCTCCTGTCATCAGTGTATGAATGGGTGAATGATGACATGTAGTGTTAAGGAGCTTTGAGTCGTTGGAAGACTAGAAAAGAGAGAAACAAGTACAGTCCGTGTTCCATCCTTGTACACTTGCTTTTAGGCAGGATGTGCTGCATGTTGCTGGTGTGAGCACCAAACAACCAAAACCATGATGAGTATGAAGTCAGCAGTAATGTTGTCGCTGTGAGCGTAGCGTGTAGTGTGTGTACAGTCTATTTGTTGGTGAAGACCCAGGCCAAGCTGAAATGAAGTTGTAGGGTTTAACCCTGAAGTTAGGAACCCCTATGTCCCAGGCCCACTTAAGGTGGACTGATCTTTAAGGTGGACTAGCTTTTCTCCTTCCACTATTTAACTGATAGCATTAATCTGTCAAAATTCTCATCGTCTGTTAAAGGATGAACGGTCGATTAATAACGTCCCAACTTCTCACTGACGCTTTGAAGCCACAAAACACAGCCCTGTTCTGTTATCAGTCCTGCTCAATAGCTGGTGTGTTTGATTTTGGGCTTTAAAAAGTTTTGCTGTATAAAAATGAGATGATGTGAAAGGACAGAAAATGCACACGACCGAAACCATTTTTTTTTCTTGGTGGGCCTGAAATCGTGTCTCGATGATGCACTGCAGCCAGCCCTTAGCATAACCCTCAGGATATGTGGGGAATCCGTCACTGGGTTCTTGGTCGCTCTTCTCCCCTCATCGCTCAGTTTACCAACTCCAGAAAGAGTCCTGGTTGTTCCAAACTTCTTCTGCTTTAGAATATTCATGCAGGGCCGTCGGGAACGGGCTGATCTCTCGGCAGCAACGCCGACAACTTCACACCCGACACTGTGCTTCCTTGGATCCTGAGAAATACACCTGCCGTGACAGAGATGCATCCACTAGCAAAGCTAGAGTACGTGCACCATTTGAGTACAGAAGCTCGCTCAAACATCCATATATCCTCGTGCTAAAATCGTCTGAAAATCCACATTTTGAAGCTGATATTTAAACAAATTCTAACCGTCTTTGTCCCATTTTTTGCATCGCACCAAATTGCATTCTTATGTTTATTTGATGGTAAATGCAGAATGACCTTGTTTTCCTTTGGGGTTACCGCCATACAGTTTTACTTTCATAAATAAGAAAAATGAGTTGCAAACTAAATATTTCTGTTATTCAAATTCAGTAAAACTCGATAACACTTGTGCTGTAGTCTAGTTCGTTGATTGCATGCCCGCAGTAATAGTATTGTTTTTAATTTTTGGAGTTATTAAAAAGGTCTTTAAATTCCTTAAATTTGTACTTTAAAAAGGTGCAGATACCCTGTAACTGTTTGATAGAGGGAGCTGTTTGTCTCCTTCATACAGTGAACACTTCTTTCTTGGCCTGCAGTGATAGTGGTGTGTGTGTGTGTGTGTGTGTGTGTGTGTGTGTGTGTGTGTGTGTGTGTGTGTGTGTGTGTGTGTGTGTGTGTGTGTGTGTGGGGGGGGGGTTAAAGAGAAGAAAGCCAGGAGTTCCATAAATAAAGGTCTTATTCTCCCCACCACCACAGGCATGTGTGTGCACACACACACACACACACTATGAGGGTAGAAATGGTCATGGAGGACAAAACGCACGTACATATGCGCGTTTATTTAATGAAAGTGTGTGTGTGTGTGTGTGTGTGTGTGTGGAGCTCTTAACACAAAGGCATGCGTGCGTTTGTACGTCCTGCGACTGCACGTGCACACCCACGTGCGTGAGCATGTGTGACTCTTAACTAGGCTGACCCGAAGCTCTGGCCGTTGCCATGGTAATCAATGTCCAGCTTAATATTCCAATGGAAGCTTTTCTTTCCTCATTTTAAACGATTCTCCTGTGTATGCATCACTTCACAGATGACATCAGGAGTAGTAACCCTGCTCTATTCATGATGCATCAACATTGAAGGGGAACAGCGGTTGGTTGCATTGAATGAGTTGCTGTGTCTTTATGAACTCCCCTTCTCTTTGTGTGCAGCAGGCCAGAGAGCAAACCGCAGTGAAAATGTTGTTTTCACCTCCCACATATATGGAATGAAGCGGAATATTTAGTTGGATGCATATATGAATTGTGGAAATGATTACGTCTATCTTTTTCCAATAAATGTTGACTTTTGGACTATACAAAGCCGTGGCCAAGAGGCTTTGAGGCTTTTCACATGGGATGTGTTGACGGTAAGAACAATGACGTATCCTTCCTCCCCTCTCCTACCTCTTCTGCTGCTCCTCTGCCCTGTACAGCTCTCCTCAGCAGTATCAATAAGAGCCTGTCTGTCTGTGTTTGGCTCAGGGGCACTCAAACAGCCGGGCCTATGCGTGCTGCAGTGAACAGTGGAGCTGCTATTAGTCAGAAGATCTAGTTTCAACAACTATGTGGTTACTGCACACCTTCCTCTGTGTGTCTCTACACACACACACACACACACACACACACACACACACACACACACACACACACACACACACACACACACACACCTGATCGTGTACAGACAGATGAAGTGAATTTTGAAGGTAATTGAGCAGAGCCTTTCATCAGGAGGAAATTACTGGTGTGTGTGTGTGTGTGTGTGTGTGTGTGTGTGTGTGTGTGTGTGTGTGTGTGTGTGTGTGTGTGTGTGTGTGTGTGTGTGTGTGTGTGTGTGTGTGTGTGCGCCTGCCTGCCTGCCTGCCTGCAGGCGTGGAGTTTCCTGGCCCTTTAACTCGTGCCATCTTTCTCTCTCCTCTCTAGTTTGTCTGACTCCCATTTTTGTAACCTTTTAATTTGAAATAGAAGTTGTGTGCTGACAGGACAGGATTTTTGAGTGTTACCAAAGCAAAAACACAACAGCTGCATCAACAACCCAACCGCAAATTGACTTTCTTCTACTCTGGCTCTTTCAAAGCAGCTCAAAAAGCAGTGCTGGAAGAAGATGTTGTAGGGTGAGCGAGACGGGACAAAGGCCCAGTAGACCTGTTGTGATGTGAGCAAAGGGTTAATACAGACTCAGCAGTTTACACTACAGCCACGCAGGACGTGGACTTGATTTGATCTTCGATGTGTGAGTAACTACAGGAAGTGTAGAGTCGCAGTCAATGGACATGACATCATCACAATGACATCACAGCTGTCTCGCATGGCTATTCATGGCTGATGTGTGTTTTTCTTGTTCTTACAGCTGTTGTCTGAGTCTACATTTATTGACATGTGCTTGTAGGTCAAGATTGACTTCTTCTCTTGTTGGTGTCGTTTTGTGCCACGTTTGGTCTTTTGCTGTTTCTAGTATGGAATCTCCATTCTTGTTCAAATTGTAGATGGCTGACAATTGGGACCAGTAGAATTCTACTAAAACAGGTTGTGTTTTTGGCGATGATGTTGGGAACCTTTACGTCCTGTCTAATGCTGTAACCCTGTTAGTCCACTGGAGGACAGCAGTTCACAGTCGAATGTGAACCTCTGTACTTCCTCACTGCTGGTGTCTGGTTCAGCAGCTCAAATCAACACAGAACAGTAACTTATCAATAAATACCCACAAAAGAAGAATTGATGCAAGAAATCCAAACGTTGTGTCTGTCTGCTGTTTCTCTGTTTCTCTACTTGTTATTTGTCACTAACTACACATTTTGTGTTTACAAACTCTTCTAATAGAGTTTAGCTCGCCATCGCCACTGTGCCAAACAAATAGAAATATTTAGTAAGTAAGTAATGTCAGCTAATACTTTCTTTTGTTTTTCATTGACGTAAATAAACACATTAAATGCATTTCCTTACTTACATTTGCAATGTAAATGTGTTAGATTCTAATTAGTTTCAAACCTGCATTGATTCGTTCACGATAGCTCGTCTTCATCCCACATGAAAAGGCTGGGATGCTGCCACCAGCTGTCCACCAGTGGAATAGCACCATGCACTAACTGTGATCACAGAGTGTGCGGTGTCCCCTCCATGCTCACACATTTGCGTCTGTCCTAGGAGCCATATCAGCGAACGGGGACACTACAACATTACTGTACATGGTCCCACTTGTGGTGGGAAACCACCACAGGCTTCACTGCTGTAGTGCTGTGGTTTCTCATTTCATTCGGCTCCAGAAAAACAACAGACAGAAACCATTGAGATCATTTACGCGTTCATTTCTTAAAGGGCTGTAGACGTTTTGTGCACAACAAAAAGGAGAGGCTCAAATGAGCCCAGCTGTACTTAACACAGCTCCACCCAAGGGGGGCATTAAACAATACTACCAGGTGAGGTTAAATCTACACTAACACGTCTGTTTGACTGGCCTCATGGCCAAACTAACTGGTCCACAATGGGAAATGTAGGCCTATGTAGAAATAAATCAAATCAACAGGGAATTGGAAACTTGGTCAAAAAACAGGAAAACATTTGTTGTCCTTTTACTTTGTTTTTGTCATCTACAGTGGTAATCTGCATAAACACAACATTCTAGTGATTAAGAAAAAAATGATTGTATTTTTATTAAAATATTTGCTTTGATTTAAAAAATCTTGGCATTAGTAGTGGCATTATTCCATCTCTAATATCTATTTTATATTGCTGTGAAAACATCTTGTTCATTCATGTTTCTGTAAAACTACATTTTACAAGATTACAATTGAACACATCATGATAATGTTATAATTCACCTTCGCCCAATACTAACTTTTACTCAATAGACCTTGAACACATCATAATGTATCTCAGTGCCACCTCCGATTACGTTAGCCGTTAGCCCCGTTATTTAGCCAAGTAGCTCTGTGCTGCCCACTAGCTGCAAACAGCTAACGTTAACTGGCCCTCATACTGATCAGGGACCTGCAGCTAGGAAGCATTCATGCATATTTTTATTACATATCAGCCGGTAACGATCGGCGGCCGACGACGATTGGCATCGCTGATAAAGATCACATTTATTTTCCACTTACCCAATCCAACAACTTCATGAAGCGTTCCCCTTGACCAAGCACAGAGTGTACTTGCCCTAGGCAAGCGGTCAAGCATTAATGTGAAGGGTAGGGGTAAACGAAAACAATATGTTGTTTGGTGAGGTACATTAGTGAATTGGATCAGGACGTTAAGCTCGTCTCCCATGGCCACGGTCATCAGAAATAGGTTAAAGTCAACCAAACCCAAGCTGCACAGCAGCAAAGGCCGAGGATGGCCACTCTTAATTTGTATTTGCAATATGCTGTGAACCACTTCCTTGTGCTATTCGTCAAAACCTCTACATTAAAGGAGACCAGCTTGGTAACACGCAGCATACAATTGTCCTGTAATAGCTGTTCCTTCAAGAACCCTCACATTTCCCTCCAAGAAACCACTAAAGTTAAAGACTTCTTTTCAAAATGATCCTGTTCCTCCAAACCTGGACCAAAAGCATGATATGAGATATATATATATATATATATATATATATATATATATATATATATATATATATATATATATATATATATATATATATATATATATATGGCAGTATAGCGTGTGTTCTGGTAATTCAATAGATAAACATCTCTATGAAATAACCACATGGTTCTGTATACTCTTGCGTGAGTCAAATACTTGACAAATGGAGAGTACAAAATATTTTTTTCTCATTTAATTAAGAACTTGAACTTGAGTAATCATGGGCTTGTTGTTATCATTTAGAAAACGTAATTGTGTGTATATGATTTCATCACAACATGATTCCATTGAAAGGCGATGAGCAATCGTATTGAATGATCGTAAACATCGCCCCACCGCTCAAACATCCGGTGAAGCATTACCAAGGCGGCTCCGTACAACAACAGATTCTAGCTCCCTCAGCTGCTGCTCTACCGGCTCTAATGTTACACACTAATGTCAAGTGTTGAGCAGCAGAGACACGGAGATGTTTTTGAGGCCATCCCAGATTCCTGATCATTCTCCTTGATGTTTGGTGCAGTTGCTGATGATCTGCCTGGTTTTTTTTGTTATGTATTTATTCTGTTAAGGGGGAAATTTGTCTCTGCATTTGACCCATCCCTGTATCAGGGAGCAGTGGGCTGCCTATGACAGGACAGGAGTTCAGGACTCCACTAACTGGACCTGTGGTTGGATAGAATAGGTAGGGTGAGGACATGGCTGTGCCACAGACGGTCAATGCTGCTCCTGTGTGTGTGTGTGTGTGTGTGTGTGTGTGTGTGTGTGTGTGTGTGTGTGTGTGTGTGTGTCGTAAGGCAGTAGATATTGCTGAAGTAGCAACAAGCGTCGCAATCCTTGATGCTGAAGTTGCAAAAACACCCAGTGTCACAGCAAAAATATAGAAATCACAAAAGGAAACTAGTAGTTAGTGGTTAACTTTGGTTCAATTTAATATGCAAATGGTACAAGGAAAATACTGACAAAGCGTCAAGTAATAAGGAGCTTATAAAGAAATAGAAAATCAAGAAGATAGAAGAAAACCATGAACCCTTGCTCTGTGTGTGTTGTGAGAGACTGTGGAAGTGTGTGTCGATGCTGTTTTTGTGTGTGTCCACTGTGTGTGTCCACAAGACGAGGGAGTGAGACATGTTGGCAGTGTGTCAGTGGTGTCAAGGCTAAGCTGCAGCACAATGCTAACTCTAAACACTGTCTATTGCCTGTGTTGCTGTGTGTTGCAGCATTTGGTCAGTGTGCTGCGAGCTGAAGAGCCAACCAAAGAGCTCCATGCTGATTGGCTGACTCGTGTACTCTGCTTCCCTCCAAATAGAACACTTTGAACACACACACACACACACACACACACACACACACACACACACACACACACACACACACACACACACAGAGGTCTTAGCAGGTCCTTTCAGAACCGCAAATGTGCTCACTGAGTAGCATTCAGCTGTAGGATATCAGTGTGTTTTCTATGAATGGGTAGCACCTCTCAGCTTTAGCAATAGGGAAACCTGTGTGTGTGTGTGTGTGTGTGTGTTAGAGTGTGTGTGGGTTGACTGACACGATTCTCGCCCTCCCCTCCCTCTGCCTCCTCCCTCTCCTCCCTCCTCTCCAACAACAACACGGTGAGCGACAGAGTGAGAGCAGACAGGCGAGCAGCAGGCAGAAAGAGAGAGGAGCGAACAGACGAAGGAGAAGACAAAGGAGAAGCAGAATCGGCGCGCTCTGCTCTGGATTAACCCTTTCTCCCCACTAAATGTTGCCTTTTGTGGATTTCTCCCTTTTACACGTCTTCCATCATCTCTGTGCTCAGCCGTGGTACGATGTCTCTCTCTCTCTCACACACGCATACCCACAGTTTTTTTCCCAGAGGATCAACTACTGGTGTGTGTGAACGGAGTCCTGGAGGACCAGTCGTGGATGGATGGAGGTAGAAGGGAGGAGTGTCTTCTTTTCCCATGGAGATTTTGTCGTTTTCTCTCCTTCTGCTGACTGAGCCGCCTCTTTCCTCTCGCTTTCTTTTGTATTAGCGTCCCCTCCCTCACTCCCTCTTTTCCTTCTTCCCTCCCTTCGCTGCTTAGGCTTTTGTCTATCTGACAGGGGTCCAGGCTTGTCTTTTTACCGCCCTCCCTACCCCCTTTGACCGACTCAAAAAGTGCCGTCCCCTCATTCCTCCTGCTAAAGCTTAGACCAAACGGGTCTGACGCTGACCAAAGGCACCAGGCTAGGCTAATTGCTAACCACTGGGGTGGTGTAGACACCTCAGCTTGTCTCTGCTAAGTGTGTGTGTGTGTGTGTGTGTGTGTGTGTGTGTGTGTGTGTGTGTGTGTGTGTGTGTGTGTGTGTGTGTGTGTGTGAATTCAGACATCACAGCAAAAGCATTAGCTGACAGTTGACCAGTCCTCCCATCGTGGATCTGGTGTGACCTGAGAAGGACAGCAGCAGCAGGAAGGAGGAGTGTGTAGGCAGCTGGAGGTGACCGTAACATGACCATGAGAAAGTCTTGCAAACGCGGGACAGGATTTCTTTATTTCACAACATGGTGATTATTTGATTTTCATTAGTGGATTTATTACCACTTACGTTCCAGGATGGAATTCACGTGAGGAACTGGGGACTTGCAGCCTTGGGTCAACCATTTGGCTCAAATATTCAGAAGTTTGCTTGTGGGAAGAACTATTTTGACTTGTAGATAGATTTGCTATCTGTCTGCCTCCCAACGTGGTGAAGATGAAGAAGACAAGCAGCCGCACGCTCCGGCGGCCATGGCCCAGCTCTGAACTGTTAGAGCGCCTGCTGCCACCAGCAGCCTCTCTGGAGCCTCACAGGAGCCGACGCTCGCGCAGTGAAAAGGACTACAGAACCCACAAACACAGCAAGAGGAACCACTACCCTCCACAGTATCTGTGTCAGAGTCCACCTGCTTACATACACACAGGTACTGTACAACTGCACAGATGGAAGCACTACCCAGGGTCTAACAGTTACAGAATGGCTTTACACAGGTTTGACAGAGACATGGCTGACACTGACTGCATAACAGCATTGTTTTCACAAGTTGATGTCTGATTAGAGAGGTCGCTTTACCATTATATACACAGTATTTGCACACGAGTACATTTAAATGGCTCTTTGATGAGGTGCTTGGCACTCAAAGTGTCAGTGATGTGAAATTAATATATTTAAAGACACTCCAGTGATTTAGGGTTTTACTTGCATAGAGTAAGAGGACTCCGAGACAGATTTTTTTAAATAGTCAAAATCTGTACAGTGGTGTACTGACTTAGAGTTTCAAAACCTCAGAATCCAACAATACCACCACTGAGGTGCCCTTGTTGGAGCTGCTCAGTGATCATGAGGTCAGACTGTGGCAGTTACGGTCAGCTTCAGGTCTGAATGTTTAAAACTGTGCAGGTGTGGTCAGTGAAAGAGAGAATGAACTGGTGATTGTCCTTTGAAATTTCCTTTTGATGTTAAACATGATGACTGAGTATCTGCATCGGTACCATAGATAAAAAAATGGATAAGATGGTTTTGAAGTGCTCTACTTCCGTGTTCCCAGCCAGCTACTTAGCTAAGGGAACGGATGATGGTTGTTGCCATGGATACTGAATGGTTTCCATGGTAATGGTATGGTAACTCTAACCACCACCATTTGTGCCAGTTCATTACATATTCTGGTTACCTTGACTGGAATGTAGGTGATGTGTGGTGTTTCTTTATGTTTGCTGCTTAGTGAAAACAATGAGCAAGTGATAAATGAGTGTATGTACCTTTTGAATTATTAACTATGACTAGTTATTTGTTTCTGTGTGTTGTCATTTTGGTTGCTCCTGGAGCATTGGGACCTACATGAACTGGAAATTGGAACTGTCTCGATCAAGTTGTTGTTGAACATTGGGTATCTGCCGAGTCAGATATGATCAATATTTACACAAAGGTGGATTAAATATGTATGTGACACATAACAGCTGTATACTTCTAAATCTAATAATTTAGTAACTTCTTCCTAAAACTCAAACATTTTCAGTTTGTATGCTTCAATTATTGATATGGTAAAAAAAAAAAAAAAAGGTTATCTGAAAACGGGACACAACAGAGAACAGTAAAGAAATGGTATAGAACTGTAAAGAAACGGTAGAGAACTGTAAAAAATGCAGCACAGTACACTAAAGAGTATCGTAAAGAAACACAGCAGAGTACAGTAAAGAGTATAGTAAAGAAACAGCAGAGTACAGTAAAGAAACAGCAGAGTACAGTAAAGAAACACAGCAGAGTATAGTAAAGAAACACAGCAGAGTATAGTAAAGAAACACAGCAGAGTATAGTAAAGAAACACAGCAGAGTATAGTAAAGAAACACAGCAGAGTATAGTAAAGAAACACAGCAGAGTATAGTAAAGACACAGCAGAGTATAGTAAAGAAACACAGCAGAGTATAGTAAAGAAACAGCAGAGTGCAGTAAAGAAACACAGCAGAGTGCCGTAAAGAAACACAGCAGAGTATAGCAAAGAAACAGCAGAGTACAGTAAAGAAACAGCAGAGTATAGTAAAGAAACATAGCAGAGTACAGTAAAGAAACACAACAGAGTATAGTAAAGACACGCAGCAGAGTACAGTAAAGAAACAGCAGAGTACAGTAAAGAAACACAACAGAGTATAGTAAAGAAACACAGCAGAGTACAGTAAAGAAACACAGCAGAGTACAGTAAAGAAACAGCAGAGTATAGTAAAGAAACATAGCAGAGTATAGTAAAGAAACACAGCAGAGTATAGTAAAGAAACACAACAGAGTATAGTAAAGAAACACAGCAGAGTATAGTAAAGAAACACAGCAGAGTGCAGTAAAGAAACACAGCAGAGTATAGCAAAGAAACAGCAGAGTACAGTAAAGAAACAGCAGAGTATAGTAAAGAAACATAGCAGAGTACAGTAAAGAAACACAACAGAGTATAGTAAAGACACGCAGCAGAGTACAGTAAAGAGTATAGTAAAGAAACACAACAGAGTATAGTAAAGAAACAACAGAGTACAGCAAAGAAACACAGCAGAGTACAGTAAAGAAACACAGCAGAGTACAGTAAAGGAACACCGCAGAATACAGTAAAGAGTACAGTAAAGAAACAGCAGAGTATAGTAAAGAAAGACGGCAGAGTATAGTAAAGAAACACAGCAGAGTCTAGTAAAGAAACAGCAGAGTATAGTAAAGAAACACAGCAGAGTCTAGTAAAAAAACACAGCATAGTATAGTAAAGAAACACAGCAGAGTATAGTAAAGAAACACAGCAGAGTGCAGTAAAGAAACACAGCAGAGTGCAGTAAAGAAACACAGCAGAGTGCAGTAAAGAAACACAGCAGAGTGCAGTAAAGAAACACAGCAGAGTGCAGTAAAGAAACAGCAGAGTGCAGTAAAGAAACACCAGAGTATAGTAAAGAAACACAGCAGAGTATAGTAAAGAAACATAGTAGAGTATAGTAAAGAAACACAGCAGAGTACAGTAAAGAAACACAGCAGAGTATAGTAAAGAAACACAGCAGAGTACAGTAAAGAAACAGCAGAGTACAGTAAAGAAACACAGCAGAGTATAGTAAAGAAACATAGCAGAGTATAGTAAAGAAACAGCAGAGTATAGTAAAGAAACAGCAGAGTATAGTAAAGAAACAGCAGAGTACAGCAAAGAAACACAGCAGAGTACAGTAAAGGGTATAGTAAAGAAACAACAGAGTACAGCAAAGAAACACAGCAGAGTATAGTAAAGAAACACAGCAGAGTACAGTAAAGAAACAGCAGAGTACAGTAAAGAAACACAGCAGAGTATAGTTAAGAAACATAGCAGAGTATAGTAAAGAAACATAGAGTATAGCAAAGAAACACAACAGAGTATAGTAAAGAAACACAGCAGAGTATAGTAAAGAAACACAGCAGAGTATAGTAAAGAAACATAGCAGAGTATAGTAAAGAAACAGCAGAGAAAAAGATAGAGAGAAGGTGATGGAGATGACAGAGGAAGAGCAGGTACTGCCTACTGCGCACAGGATAGGATTAGCTTAATGCTTTTCAACACAAACAAAAACTCACCTGATCCAATACAAACATTACATTACAGTACAGTAAAGAAACAGCAGAGTGCAGTAAAGAAACACAGCAGAGTATAGTAAAGAAACACAGCAGAGTATAGTAAAGAAACAGCAGAGTATAGTAAAGAAACAGCAGAGTGCAGTAAAGAAACAGCAGAGTACAGTAAAGAAACACAGCAGAGTGCAGTAAAGAAACACAGCAGAGTGCAGTAAAGAAACACAGCAGA
This sequence comes from Cebidichthys violaceus, assembly GCF_023349555.1. NCBI lineage: Eukaryota > Metazoa > Chordata > Actinopteri > Perciformes > Stichaeidae > Cebidichthys > Cebidichthys violaceus. The sequence continues at coordinate 4,302,240 of NW_027176372.1, forward strand.
GTACAGTAAAGAAACATAGCAGAGTATAGTAAAGAAACAGCAGAGTATAGTAAAGAAACAGCAGAGTGCAGTAAAGAAACAGCAGAGTACAGTAAAGAAACATAGCAGAGTATAGTAAAGAAACAGCAGAGTATAGTAAAGAAACAGCAGAGTGCAGTAAAGAAACAGCAGAGTATAGTAAAGAAACACAGCAGAGTACAGTAAAGAAACACAGCAGAGTGCAGTAAAGAAACACAGCAGAGTGCAGTAAAGAAACACAGCAGAGTACAGTAAAGAAACACAGCAGAGTGCAGTAAAGAAACACAGCAGAGTGCAGTAAAGAAACACAGCAGAGTACAGTAAAGAAACACAGCAGAGTATAGTAAAGAAACACAGCAGAGTACAGTTAAGAAACAGCAGAGTACAGTAAAGAAACACAGCAGAGTATAGTAAAGAAACATAGCAGAGTACAGTAAAGAAACACAGCAGAGTACAGTAAAGAAACACAGCAGAGTATAGTAAAGAAACACAGCAGAGTACAGTAAAGAAACAGCAGAGTACAGTAAAGAAACAGCAGAGTACAGTAAAGAAACACAGCAGAGTATAGTAAAGCAACACAGCAGAGTATAGTAAAGAAACACAGCAGAGTATAGTAAAGAAACAGCAGAGTACAGTAAAGAAACACAGCAGAGTATAGTAAAGAAACATAGCAGAGTATAGTAAAACATAGAGTATAGTAAAGAAACACAACAGAGTATAGTAAAGAAACACAGCAGAGTATAGTAAAGAAACACAGCAGAGTATAGTAAAGAAACACAGCAGAGTATAGTAAAGAAACATAGCAGAGTATAGTAAAGAAACAGCAGAGAAAAAGATAGAGAGAAGGTGATGGAGATGAGAGAGGAAGAGCAGGTACTGCCTACTGCGCACAGGATAGGATTAGCCTAATGCTTTTCAACACAAACAAAAACTCACCTGATCCAATACAAACATTACATTACAGTACAGTAAAGAAACAGCAGAGTGCAGTAAAGAAACACAGCAGAGTATAGTAAAGAAACACAGCAGAGTATAGTAAAGAAACACAGCAGAGTGCAGTAAAGAAACACAGCAGAGTACAGTAAAGAAACATAGCAGAGTATAGTAAAGAAACAGCAGAGTGCAGTAAAGAAACATAGCAGAGTATAGTAAAGAAACAGCAGTGCAGTAAAGAAACACAGCAGTGTGCAGTAAAGAAACACAGCAGAGTATAGTAAAGAAACATACCAGAGTATAGTAAAGAAACACAGCAGAGTATAGTAAAGAAACACAGCAGAGTGCAGTAAAGAAACACAGCAGAGTACAGTAAAGAAACATAGCAGAGTATAGTAAAGAAACAGCAGAGTGCAGTAAAGAAACATAGCAGAGTATAGTAAAGAAACAGCAGTGCAGTAAAGAAACACAGCAGTGTGCAGTAAAGAAACACAGCAGAGTATAGTAAAGAAACATAGCAGAGTATAGTAAAGAAACAGCAGAGTATAGTAAAGAAACAGCAGAGTGCAGTAAAGAAACAGCAGAGTACAGTAAAGAAACACAGCAGAGTGCAGTAAAGAAACACAGCAGAGTGCAGTAAAGAAACACAGCAGAGTACAGTAAAGAAACACAGCAGAGTGCAGTAAAGAAACACAGCAGAGTGCAGTAAAGAAACACAGCAGAGTACAGTAAAGAAACACAACAGAGTATAGTAAAGAAACACAGCAGAGTACAGTTAAGAAACAGCAGAGTACAGTAAAGAAACACAGCAGAGTATAGTAAAGAAACATAGCAGAGTACAGTAAAGAAACACAGCAGAGTACAGTAAAGAAACACAGCAGAGTATAGTAAAGAAACACAGCAGAGTACAGTAAAGAAACAGCAGAGTACAGTAAAGAAACAGCAGAGTACAGTAAAGAAACAGCAGAGTACAGTAAAGAAACAGCAGAGTATAGTAAAGAAACACAACAGAGTATAGTAAAGCAACACAGCAGAGTATAGTAAAGAAACACAGCAGAGTATAGTAAAGAAACACAGCAGAGTATAGTAAAGAAACATAGCAGAGTATAGTAAAGAAACAGCAGAGAAAAAGATAGAGAGAAGGTGATGGAGATGAGAGAGGAAGAGCAGGTACTGCCTACTGCACACAGGATAGGATTAGCCTAATGCTTTTCAACACAAACAAAAACTCACCTGATCCAATACAAACATTACATTACAGTACAGTAAAGAAACAGCAGAGTGCAGTAAAGAAACACAGCAGAGTATAGTAAAGAAACACAGCAGAGTATAGTAAAGAAACACAGCAGAGTGCAGTAAAGAAACACAGCAGAGTACAGTAAAGAAACATAGCAGAGTATAGTAAAGAAACAGCAGAGTGCAGTAAAGAAACATAGCAGAGTATAGTAAAGAAACAGCAGTGCAGTAAAGAAACACAGCAGTGTGCAGTAAAGAAACACAGCAGAGTATAGTAAAGAAACATAGCAGAGTATAGTAAAGAAACACAGCAGAGTATAGTAAAGAAACACAGCAGAGTGCAGTAAAGAAACACAGCAGAGTACAGTAAAGAAACATAGCAGAGTATAGTAAAGAAACAGCAGAGTGCAGTAAAGAAACACAGCAGAGTATAGTAAAGAAACATAGCAGAGTATAGTAAAGAAACAGCAGAGTATAGTAAAGAAACAGCAGAGTGCAGTAAAGAAACAGCAGAGTACAGTAAAGAAACACAGCAGAGTGCAGTAAAGAAACACAGCAGAGTGCAGTAAAGAAACACAGCAGAGTACAGTAAAGAAACACAGCAGAGTGCAGTAAAGAAACACAGCAGAGTGCAGTAAAGAAACACAGCAGAGTACAGTAAAGAAACACAACAGAGTATAGTAAAGAAACACAGCAGAGTACAGTTAAGAAACAGCAGAGTACAGTAAAGAAACACAGCAGAGTATAGTAAAGAAACATAGCAGAGTACAGTAAAGAAACACAGCAGAGTACAGTAAAGAAACACAGCAGAGTATAGTAAAGAAACACAGCAGAGTACAGTAAAGAAACAGCAGAGTACAGTAAAGAAACAGCAGAGTACAGTAAAGAAACAGCAGAGTACAGTAAAGCAACACAGCAGAGTATAGTAAAGAAACACAGCAGAGTATAGTAAAGAAACACAGCAGAGTATAGTAAAGAAACATAGCAGAGTATAGTAAAGAAACAGCAGAGAAAAAGATAGAGAGAAGGTGATGGAGATGAGAGAGGAAGAGCAGATACTGCCTACTGCGCACAGGATAGGATTAGCTTAATGCTTTTCAACACAAACAAAAACTCACCTGATCCAATACAAACATTACATTACAGTACAGTAAAGAAACAGCAGAGTGCAGTAAAGAAACACAGCAGAGTACAGTAAAGAAACATAGCAGAGTATAGTAAAGAAACAGCAGAGTGCAGTAAAGAAACATAGCAGAGTATAGTAAAGAAACAGCAGTGCAGTAAAGAAACACAGCAGTGTGCAGTAAAGAAACACAGCAGAGCATAGTAAAGAAACATAGCAGAGTATAGTAAAGAAACATAGCAGAGTATAGTAAAGAAACAGCAGAGTGCAGTAAAGAAACACAGCAGAGTATAGTAAAGAAACACAGCAGAGTATAGTAAAGAAACACAGTAAAGAAACACAGCAGAGTATAGTAAAGAAACACAGCAGAGTATAGTAAAGAAACAGCAGAGTACAGTAAAGAAACACAGCAGAGTACAGTAAAGAAACACAGCAGAGTATAGTAAAGAAACACAGCAGAGTATAGTAAAGAAACAGCAGAGTACAGTACAGAAACACAGCAGAGTATAGTAAAGAAACACAGCAGAGTATAGTAAAGAAACAGCAGAGTACAGTAAAGAAACAGCAGAGTATAGTAAGGAAACACAGCAGAGTACAGTAAAGAAACACAGCAGAGTATAGTAAAGAAACAGCAGAGTACTGTAAAGAAACAGCAGAGTACTGTAAAGAAACAGAGTACTGTAAAGAGTATAGTAAAGAAACAACAGAGTACAGCAAAGAAACACAGCAGTGTACAGTAAAGAAACAGCAGAGTATAGTAAAGAAACATAGCAGAGTACAGTAAAGAAACACAACAGAGTATAGTAAAGACACGCAGCAGAGTACAGTAAAGAGTATAGTAAAGAAACAACAGAGTACAGCAAAGAAACACAGCAGAGTACAGTAAAGAAACATAGCAGAGTATAGTAAAGAAACAGCAGAGTGCAGTAAAGAAACATAGCAGAGTATAGTAAAGAAACAGCAGTGCAGTAAAGAAACACAGCAGTGTGCAGTAAAGAAACACAGCAGAGTATAGTAAAGAAACATAGCAGAGTATAATAAAGAAACATAGCAGAGTATAGTAAAGAAACAGCAGAGTGCAGTAAAGAAACACAGCAGAGTATAGTAAAGAAACAGCACAGTACAGTAAAGAAACACAGCAGAGTATAGTAAAGAAACACAGCAGAGAACAGTAAAGAAACACAGCAGAGTACAGTAAAGAAACACAGCAGAGTACAGTAAAGAAACACAGCAGAGTATAGTAAAGAAACAGCAGAGTACAGTAAAGAAACACAGCAGAGTATAGTAAAGAAACACAGCAGAGTATAGTAAAGAAACAGCAGAGTGCATTAAAGAAACAGCAGAGTGCAGTAAAGAAACACAGCAGAATGCAGTAAAGAAACACAGCAGAGTGCAGTATAGAAACACAGCAGGGTGCAGTAAAGAAACAGCAGAGTACAGTAAAGAAACACAGCAGAGTGCAGTAAAGAAACAGCAGAGTGCAGTAAAGACACAGCAGAGTGCAGTAAAGAAACACAGCAGAGTATAGTAAAGAAACATAGTAGAGTATAGTAAAGAAACACAGCAGAGTACAGTAAAGAAACACAGCAGAGTATAGTAAAGAAACACAGCAGAGTACAGTAAAGAAACACAGCAGAGTACAGTAAAGAAACAACAGTACAGTAAAGAAACAGCAGAGTACAGTAAAGAAACACAGCAGAGTATAGTAAAGAAACATAGTAGAGTATAGTAAAGAAACACAGCAGAGTACAGTAAAGAAACACAGCAGAGTACAGTAAAGAAACAGCAGAGTATAGTAAAGAAACATAGCAGAGTATAGTAAAACATAGAGTATAGTAAAGAAACACAACAGAGTATAGTAAAGAAACACAGCAGAGTATAGTAAAGAAACACAGCAGAGTATAGTAAAGAAACACAGCAGAGTATAGTAAAGAAACATAGCAGAGTATAGTAAAGAAACAGCAGAGAAAAAGATAGAGAGAAGGTGATGGAGATGAGAGAGGAAGAGCAGGTACTGCCTACTGCGCACAGGATAGGATTAGCTTAATGCTTTTCAACACAAACAAAAACTCACCTGATCCAATACAAACATTACCAAAGAATAGTGGTGCAACGGATCATGAAACTCACGGATTGGATCAAAGATCAGAATCAGAACCATTTATTGCCACGGTATGTTGAACATACAAGGAATTTGACATGACGTGAGGTGCATAACATTCAACAGTCAACAACAATCAACACAGTGCAAAGTATATAAACATATTACAATTTACAGAGAAATATAAAGTAAAGTATAAAATAAAGTGAAATATAAAATAAAGTGCACAAACGAACAGATAACAGGACTATAAACAAATGAGATGTAAGTGTAGCGTAAAAGTGTTGAGTGTATTTAAATAAGAACCTTGAAGGGATGTGCAGGAGAGTGACCGGTAGGAAACTGTCCTGGGGATGACAGAGTCAGTGGGGATCCCGGGCCTTGTTGATGAGCCCAACTGAAGACTAGAAGAAACTGTTCATGTGTTGTGAGGTCTTGGTCCTGATGGACCTCAGCCTCCTGACAGATGGAAGGGGCATGAACAGTTCATGTCCAGGGTGAGAGGGGTCGGCTACAATCTTTCTTGCTTGTTTCAGGGTCCTTGAAGCGAACAAGTCCTGGAGGGACGGCAGATTGCAGCCGATCACCCTCTCAGCAGAGCGAATGATGCGCTGCAGTCTGCCCTTGTCCTCGGCTGTGGCTGCAGCGTACCAGACCGTGATGGAGGAGCAGAGGATGGACTCAACGATGGCTCTGTAGAAGTGCACCATCATTGTCTTTGGCAGGTTGAACTTCTTCAGCTGCCTCAGGAAGTACGTCCTCTGCTGAGCCTTCTTGGTGATGGAGCTGATGTTAAGCTTCCACTTGAGGTCCTGGGTTATGATGGAGCCCAGGAAGCAGAAGGACTCCACAGCGTCGACGGGGGAGTCACACAGGGTGATAGGGGGAGTTACACAGGGTGATAGGGGGAGTCAGACAGGGTGATAGGGAGAGTCACACAGGGTGATAGGGGGAGTCACACAGGGTGATAGGGGGAGTCAGACAGGGTGATAGGGGGAGTCAGACAGGGTGATAGGGGGAGTCAGACAGGGTGATAGGGAGAGTCACACAGGGTGATAGGGGGAGTCAGACAGGGTGATAGGGGGAGTCACACAGGGTGATAGGGGGAGTCAGACAGGGTGATAGGGGGAGTCAGACAGGGTGATAGGGGGAGTCAGACAGGGTGATAGGGGGAGTCACTCAGGGTGATAAGGGGAGGCACTCAGGGTGATAGGGGGAGTCAGACAGGGTGATAGGGGGAGTCAGACAGGGTGTTAGGGGGAGTCACACAGGGTGTTTTCTCATCAAAACTACATTTTCTCCTCCAGTCATTTTCAACACTGGTTGGTTGTTTACAATGTAACATTATCAGAGATCGGCGACTAGAAAAGCATGTCCTGATCACATATTTTTCTGAATATTGGCAGATAACAATGTCAGTAAAACTGTATTTCATACTGTGATGGTGAAGGTAAACTGTGTCATTAATCCGCGGTTCACATTTGTGCCGAACCGTGAGGGGCGATCTGTACGGATCACTGATCGACAGAGGTCCGTTACACCACTACCAAAGAATATATGTTGTTTGGTTTATACAGTGGAATCTACACGCTTCAGCAACACAAACCTCTAGCATAGTTATATTGCAATAATATAGTATTATTGTACAAATGTATATGAAAACATACATGTATGTGCCGTTTGAGACACATTTCTATAATTCAAATCCAAAATGGTGAAAACTCAAACAAAAAGATGAAGTAAAGAAGGTGTATATCATTTTATTAAATCATATTTGATCCACTTTGGCAGGACAGACGGTGAACACAGAGCATGAGAGAGTGGTGGGAATTGGTCTTTTACGTGAAAACTAACTAAACATTGGCAACATAACTTTTCTTCAGTATTGTCAGATTGTAGTGTGGATCATTCTTTGCAACATTGAACCTGATTCACATGTATTACTGCTTGACAGATCACTCATAGCAAAGCCCACTGACATGGTTTTAAATTGGTATCCATGTTTTGTTCTCCAAACCTCTTAAAGTGCACATATTTACAGTAGATACGGGAACTCAAAGCAGCACTTGGACTTTTCTGACAGAGAGCTGCAACTCCACTTGTTAAACTGCTGCTGCTGTGCTTCCGCACTTTGATGCTGTTGACTGTGTTCCTCATCATTGACCCTGTGTCCTTGTTTATCACTGCAGCACTGCAGAGCAGCAAACACCTCCTAGTTTCCCCAGAGGATACATCACTGATACTCATTTATTGGATCAAGTCAAATATTGGTCTATGATGTTGGTTAGATTTCGGAATCCACCAGCCACAGTGGCAGGTATACAAAAAAGTTCATTTCCAACCCTACCGATGAGTATTCAATACCTAGTATAGTTTGTAATCAATAATCATATTTAACCTGAATTAAATTAAAGTGCTGTGTTTTTAATTAGCCTCTAACTCTAAAGCTCAAGCTGTAGGAAGTGAAATTATTGTTCAGTGATTATAAATGATATCTTTAACCAGCTAATTCAGCCATCTGATTGTTTCTGATTACGCAATATCTTACTAATATGAGCAAACAAAAAAGAGGATAAAAATGCAAGTCTTTTTGTTGAGACCATGATGGACAATGATTCATAACCCTCATCCCTGAAGTGTTTGGGTGTGGTTTAGTTTCTGTCTACATTTGTTTGTTACTCCAAATCCAAATCCTTTAGTTGTTAATGGTTGAGAGGGAGACAGGGTGCTGAAGAGATTTGAATGGGATATTTCTGAGATGTCTGATTGCCTTCACAAATGGAGCGGAGCTGAGCAGCTCCCAGAGCTTCCTCCGGGCTCATAGTAGCCTCATAAAGGCTGCTTGGAATAGAACCAACAACTCTCAGCAGGAGAGACTCCGTGCATCCTGAAGCTGCTGGCTCTTATTCACGCACACTCAACAGTTGACCTCTGTGTGGACAGTGAGAGCTGAGGAAGCTGTTGGTCCTCTGGCTGCTGTGTATGTGTCTCTGTCTGTGTCTGTGTCTGTGTCTGTGCAGATAGACGGTGCTCCTTGACTTGTCTCTCTGCTCATTACATTTGGCCGTGAGTGTCAGATCTGTAACCATGATGGAATTGTGTAGGCTACATTAGAGCTGCAACAATTAGTCAATTTCTCAGTTGGTCGGTCTACATTTATGATTTCATCGTCTATTAAGGCAACACTTGAAAGCAATTATCCATTGTATTAACACTGTAAAAGTTCTTATTATTGTATTATAAACATACTAATAAGGAAAGGCAGCATGTGCTCTGAGCTGTCTGTAACTGATCCCTGTCTGTAGTGCAGCCTGCTGTGTGCACTCTGGCCATATGTGTGCGTAATCCAGACTTTGTATTTGCACTTACACACAGACGGAGCTGTTTTGTTCCAGTCATGGGCGAGTTAAGTTTGTCTTGTTTGAGGTGATAAAAGAGATTTTAGGAGAGAGGATGTGATATCGGGAGCTTTGGTCTTCTTCAAGGAAAAAATTGTGGGAAATATAATGTTCTCTCGGTGGAGCCACTGCGCTCAACATGGCAACCCACCCGACGTAACAGACAACGTGCTGTCAGACACGGCCACCACCAAAGAAGAACATTGTACTCTGGTGTGTGTTCTGGGAGGCGCGCTACGCTAAACTAGCTTAGCATGAAAACTAACAGAAGCACAAACACTACAAACTCCCCGCAGCGTTTAAGCAGCTGTTCCCTAATGTAGGGAACAGCTGCTTAAAGCACACCTGCTTTGTAAAAGGAAACAAAAGCCCAAACAGGGAATCAAATGTCCGAAGCACCGGCTGCTGCTCTGACAACAGACGGCCGAACCGTGGCTCCACTGTATTGTATTGAACCGAACCGAGAATTTTGTGAATCGTTAAACCCCTATTTGTTTTGTGTAAAAATGAAGCTCAACACCTACAAATACACTAACTGCAGAGTGCAGATACATGAATACACGCATGACGGAATGCTCATTAACGGACAATATGTAGTCAAAATCAATCCAGCAAAACTGCGGCGCTAAAACACGCATTCTGCCGCACACTGAAGAGCACGGGTCATTCAAATATTATTCACATCAGAGGGAACAATATTAACCATATCATAAAAACGACACCATAGACAAATGAACACAGTAGTAACGCTACTGCAGATGTAAAAACTAGTGCTGGGCAACGATTACAATTTTTAATCGCGGTTAATCGCATGATTTTCATTGTTATGCGCAAAGTTCAATAATGAATTCAAAAGTAGTGTTTTTGCACTTTTATTTTAAAAGTACTGCTATATGAACAAAAGTGCAATAACATTTGGTTTGCAAACACTTTAAACAAAATAAGGTGCTTTTTAACAGCAGTATTCCCTTTACACAGTAGCAGATATATGTCTGTGCTAAGTGTGCTTAATTCCCTCATTATGTGGTTGTTGTTATTAGGGCCCGAGCACCGACGTAGTCGGAGCGGAGGACCTATTGTTATTCTAATGTTTTTTATTATTATTATTATTATTATTATTATTATTATTATTATCGTACCAGTTTCATCGCAAAAAGGAGGTGCTTGGGATACTGGGAATCTTTTGAAATTTGGCACAAAATTCAATCGTGGTGAAAATTCCAGTATTATTGGGGTGTCCAATATTTGCATGACATTTTGGCTCGATAGCGCCCCCTACAGAGTAGCCCCAACTTTGGGTTTGACCTAGCTGTATGAAATTTGGTAGGTATGTGGAACGTGATGGGACGTACAAAAAAGTCAAAAGGAGGTATATCCTAAACCAAACAGGAAGTCGGCCATTTTGAATTTTATGACGTTTTTGGACCGTTTCAAGGCGCCGTACTTTAACGAACTCCTCCTAGAGATTAAACCCGATTGCCTTCAGATTTGGTCAGTATGCTCTTGAGACCTTGGCAGTGAAACGATACTCAAAGATCAAAAAGTTATCGAACTATGTGTCCGTGGCGTGGCGGCAAATAAACACCATTCGCCATGAAACAGGAAGTTGTTGTAACTCGGCTGTACATTGCCTAATCTGCTCCAAATTTCTCATATGTCATAACATCCTGACCCTGAACACATGTATATGACAATTTTGAATCATAGTAATAGCGCCACCTAGTGGCAACAGGAAGTCATAGGTTGTGTACTTTGACACCCTACTGCTCACAGATTAATCGGATCCTTCTCAAATTTTGTCACAAAAGCCTTAAGACCTTGATAATGCTTCATTGTGAAAATTGTAGGAAGTTGTCGAAGCATGGCGACGTGGCGGCTCTGCGAATTTCGATCCTTCGCCATGAACGAATAAACTGATGTAACTCGACTCCGCATCATCAGATCTTTACCAGATTTCACATGTTTGATTAAACTCCAGGCCTGAAGACATCTGCAAGCCAATTTTGAATCATAGTCATAGCGCCACCTACTGGCAACAGTAAGTTAAAGTCTTTATACTTTGGCTTGTTTCTCTTAGTTGGAAAATCAGATCAACATCAAATTTCTTCCACACAAATGTAAGAAGTTCATAATGCCAGTTCTCTAAGCTTTTGATGTTTCGTCGAACGCCGTTGCCGTGGTAACGCAGTCTTCGCCGTGAAAAACGATGGTCATTTGGAGAGGTTAAAAAAGCTCGAAACACAAGCAAACTTGACACACAGATCACAAGGCCAAAATGTAGTTCTATAATATGATTTTATTCAATCAGAGTGTTAAATCGGCTCAATAGCGCCCCCTACAAAATTTCGACGAAGCAGCCCTCGCAGTACGTTTCACATAGATTAACAACATTTGGTAGGCACATGTATCACATGTGGACTTAAATAAAAGTCTCTTGGGGCCATGCCCTAAACCCAACCGGAAGTCAGACATTTTGAATTTAGTCTGAATTTCTAGTGTCGTTTTTTCAATTTCCAGGTGCTCTACTTTAACGAACTCCTCCCAGGGAACTAATCAGATCAACTTAGAATTTGGTCAGAACAATCTAAAGACCTTTGTGATTACAAGTTACTCAAAGCTTGTTGTTTCGTGAAATGCCGTTGCCGTGGCGATGCATTCCTCGCCATGAAAAACAAAGGTGTTTTTGAGGGGCTAAACATACTCAAAACAAAATCAAACTTGTCACACACATTTAAAATCCTGAATGTAGTTATATGATGTGATTTTAATGCTTCAGAGTGGCAACTCGGCCCGATAGCGCCCCCTACAATATTTCGACGATGCAGCCCTCGCAGTACGTTTCACCTAGATGTATGAAATTAAGTAAGCAGGTGTATCACATGTAGACTTAAAAAAAAGTCTTAGGGGTCCATGCTCTAAACCCAACCGGAAGTCAGCCAATTTGAATTTTGTATGAATTTCTTGTGGTTTTATTTCCTTTTCCAGGTGCTGTACTACGAACTCCTCCTAGGGAAATAATCCGATCAGCTTAGAATTTGGTCAGAACAACCTAAAGACCTTAACGAAGTTACTAAAAGCTTGATGTTTCATCGGATAACATGGACTTGGTGTCGCGGCAATTTTACATGATTCGCCATCATCCATCAAGCTTTTGTAACTCAACCTTACTTTGTCAAAACTGCCCCAAACTTGACATGCTTGATTGCTGTCGTGATTTTAGGACATCTGCATGCCAATATTAACTCATAGTCATAGCGCCACCTACTGGCAACCACGGACGTAAACAGAATTCTATCATAACAGCGGCCCAAACAGGGTTTGTGGGCACACCATGAGAAAAAGACTTCTCTGATCTAAATATGTGCAAACTAAGATGCTTGGAGAACAAAAGTTAATCAACAGTGTTTTTCAAACCATGTCAGTGGGCATTAGTATAAATGATCTGTCCAGAGCTTCTACATGAGAATCAGGTTAAATGTTACAATGAATGCTTCACACTACAATCTAAAGTTACAGAAGAGCTTAAAATGAAAACAGTGTCAAATTAAAGTGTTCAAGTGAAAACAAATGACACTGCTGTTCTGTTAACTTTCATGTAAGTCCAAATACAATCAGTAGGACACTGCAGGGAGTTGAACTCCATCCCAGTAACCTGACAGTCTGTTATGTTACAAATACTGAAGCACATTCACACGTTCATTTTCTTAATGATCTTAACAGGCTTACATTTATAATTGTATCGGAGGTACACTCAAAACATTTGAGGCTTAAGACCTGGCAACATGGTCTTGCTATGCTGCTGGTCGACGCAGGAAATATCATCTAACTTGTGCATGCAGTGTATGATGGTCACAGAAATGCATTGCCGCATCAACCAGAGTCCTGCCAGTACCCTCGACGTGTGTGACGTTGCGAGGGCCCGATCAATGCTGCTTGCAGCTTTAATTGTTAATATGTCTGACATTAGCTACGAGAGATTTTCGGTTTAAAAATATATGAATTTAAATGGCTTGTAATTACTTTTGTTTGGGTCAAATGAAGAACTATAAACAGATGATTATTCCATCTTTTTAATTTTTATTTCTCATGCCCTATCTCTAGATTACCATCTGCGAGTAACCACTTAACCTATTAACCTACCAATAGGGCTGCAGGGTGGAGAAGTGGCTAGCACTCTCACCTCGGGAGGGGTGTGGAGTTTGCATGTTCTCCTCTTGTTAGCGTGGGTTCCCTGCTCCCACAGACATGCTTGGGTTCATTAATTACTCGTAGGTGTGCAGTTGTCTGTCTCTGTGTGTCAGCACTGCTATAGTCTGGCGACTTGTCCATGACCTGTCCATGACCTGTCTGTCGCCCTATGTCAGCTGGGATTGGCTCCAGCCCCACCGTGACCCTGAGAATGATAAGCGGTTACTCATAATGGATGGATTACCATCTAATTGACATTTGTATATTGATTATATGAATATAAACTAAAGGAACAGACCACTTCGCTATTTACTGAATTTGATTGATGTTTCAAATGTTGTTCAAATACGCTTTCAGTTACTGACCTGTGTATAATCCAGATACACTTTAATGCAGTACAATATTGGATACAAAATATAGTTAGTATAGTAGCTCAGATTAAAGTTAGCTACAGCCTAAAACAGTATTGCGTTCTTTACACATACAGTAACATCAGCAGTGCAAATAGGCTACTAAGACACAGCTTGGTGCTGCTTTCAGTGCATTTCCTTATTATTAACAGGCCTAATATCAAAACAAAATATAAATGCTAAATTAGTGTTGGGCAGCGATTCAAATTTGTAATCGCGATTAATCGCATGATTTTCTGTGATTAATCACGATTAATCGCATTGTTATGCACAAAGTTCAATAATGAATTCAAAAGTAGTGTATTGCACACTTTTATTTTAAAAGTACTGCTATATGAACAAAAGTGCAATAACATTTGGTTTGCAAACACTTTAAACAAATAAGGTGCTTTTTAACAGCAGTATTCCCTTTACACAGTAGCAGTTATATTGTGTGTATTAAGTGTGCTGACTTTATTTGAAACGTTCCACTGCTGTGCAACATGAATAAAATGTCTGTCTTCTGTTTTCATTACAGTCAGAGCATGTGAATGCAGCTCCCACTGTTCATCAATATAATGCACTGTAACTCCGAGGTGATGATGGTTATCCAGCGATGTACTTTTCATACAACTCGTGTGTTCTTCTTGTGATGGTGCGTCTTGAGGGAGGCTCATACGTTCCGTCATTCGTTGCGATCCTAAGAACGTTCCTCAGAGCGACATCTTCCACAATACTAATCGGCCTGCAGTTTGTATCTATCCACTTCTGTGGCATTTGTTAACTTGTCTTGCTTTTGTTTATCTATACTTCTCCCACACGCTGCATCCAACGTAGTCTGCCGAAGACTCACTCCACCGTTTGTTTGTTTGGGTGATTTGCTGGCATCAACGGTGTGTATTGCATTAAAAAAAAAATGTGTTAATGCGCGATAAAATAATTGCCGGCGTTAATTAATTAATGCGTTAAGGCGATAATAACGTGTTAACTGTCCTCGATGGACCGGTCTCTGCTGGAGGATCTGGGTCTGACCTTGGTGGACCGGTCTCTGCTGGAGGATCTGGGTCTGACCTCGGTGGACCGGTCTCTGCTGGAGGATCTGGGTCTGTCCACGGTGGACCGGTATCTGCTGGAGTCTGAGCTGAAGGAGTTTCTGGTGAACCTGCATGATTTCATCTGATTTCACCAGAATCCGACCCGGAGGCTCCGATGACGAGCGTTAAGAATAACTCTATAGAAACAGACATTCTTCTCTCTGATGGTCTCTGTACTAATGGAGGTCTGATAGAGGATCAGGATTAAATTGAGACTGTTTCATAACCAGTTATAAGTTCCTCACAGTTACTTTAATAAAAAACATCTCATATCTCTAAAGTTGTACCATAGCAGTTTGCGCATCATGAAGCCAAGTCTCAGAGACTGCTATTAATCTTTGATTTTGATTTTGTACAATATTGGGTCAAACTATGTTGGATGTCTGACAGTTTATGCTCTATGTAGATACATAAACTGACACATAATCTGTATGTTAATAGTAATTGAAATGATCCAGCTCACACAAGGAATATAATCCCATTAGTGTTTCACTCATGTTTACCTCTGAAATACAGCTCCAGTGCTCTGGAAGCATGTAAAGCTGCACATGCTGAGGTTGTGAACTCCTTAACCCTCGCTGTGCTGCAGCCGCTGGCAGCTGGACTAGTGTCTCTCTCTCTCTCTCTCTCTCTCTCTCTCTCTCTCTCTCTCTCTCTCTCTCTCTCTCTCTCTCTCTCTCTCTCTCTCTCTCTCTCTCTCTCTCTCTCTGATGTAATGGAGGCTCCTCTCCTGTAATGCAATCGTAGCGCCTCCTGTTCTCTGTTTGCTGAGTTATGCTCAGGGCAGCTACACACACACAAAAGCTCCAAATGTATTTTTCCCTCACCATCTTGCCCTGTTTCTTCTCTCACACTCTCACATCAATTCTCACAATTTACATCCTCTCTCTTTTCTCACACATACACACACACACACACACACACACACACACACACACACACACACACACACACACACACTCCTGACTCTTGACCAATCAGATGGTCCAAATCCTTGGCCTGGTTTAGAAGGGCTGGGCCCCTGCAGTCCTGGGCTTGCAGCGGCTGTGGCTATTTTAGTCCACTTTCTCTGTCCCTGTCTATCACACGCACACACACACACACACACACACACACACACACACAGTAGTAACATAATGCATATGACACAGTTATAAGTCTGACCATGATAGCAATTATAAAGTCAAATGTCAGGGCTCAACACTAACATTTGGAAGCTGTTACATTAGCAGCATTAGCATTTAGTTGACGAAACTGAAAAGGTGGTTGCCATTTTTAGTCACCTTATATTTTGAGTAATTACTGTATGTTTTTATGCAGTTATATGACAGATGAATAATGACAATGTGACATATGTTGTACATGCTTTGCAGTATCATTTTCTGTCGAGATACTTCACAAATTTCCTCTTTGCTTTTTGTTCAGGTTCATCTGGACCTTTTTCAGGTGAATCGGTTTCTTTGTGATGTTGTCGGTTTAGTCGAACTAGCCAAAGTTTGAGACGCTCATTCCATATTCTTCACACTATTGTCATGCACAAAGGTACATGTAATGTAGATTAAAGCAGATTGTATTTTTAGTGATTTGGGTGAACTGACTTTAAGCCTGATCCCCCTCAGAGACTTGGTGTCCTATGCTGTTGTAAAGCAGCTGTCTACCATGTGTGTTTGAGGAGTAGTCTGACCAGTCGAGCATGTGGGTGTGTTCGTGTTTGACCTTAGATGGCTTAAAGGGGACATATCATGCTCATTTTCAGGATCATACTTGTATTTTGGTTCCTACTAGACTGTTTTTATGCTTTAATGTTTAAAAACATATTTCTCATACTGTCTGAAAATACCTGCATTCTGAAACGCTCCATTTTAGCACATTTCAAAGGAATTGCGTTGCTAGGCAACAGCTTGGGTCCATGTTGACTCTCTGTCAGTGGATGTCATTCACATGCACTGCAACCGGAAATAAACTGGGACACATTTAGGGGCTGATCACACTAAGACGCGTCGCTTGAAAAAGGCCTTGGCAAAGCAGGTCAGCCAAAACAGCGTGGAAATGGATAATGCGCTAGCTCACTGCAGCCAACATCAACCATGACAACATGACATATGAATTCCCCCTTCCCTCTCTCATACGCTTGAACTCTCTCACAGACCAACAGCTAACTAGCTAGCTATTCCTTCCACATCTCATGATAAAAGCCATGTTGTGGATGATTTTATCAAGCAAGTCTCGGAGTGCGTCCCAAGTCTCTTAAATTGCGTCCACATTTCCCTCACCTGCGTCTTTTCCCCACCCTTAGAAACCATACGAGGAGAGAGGAAACAAGGACATACTGTATGTTTTAAGAAAAATTTGACATGGGTCGAATATCCATTTCTGATGACAGTGGCACGTCTGTCATTACAGTTATATTCACACACAAACAAAAGCCTGCAGACTCTGTTCCGACACTTTACTTGTATTTACATTTCTATCATTTAATGCAGGCCAAGATAAAGTCTATAAATGAAGAGCTACTTACACAAAACAAATAAAAGCCATTCTTAAAATGAATAAACCAACACCAGTATGATTCATATTCCCTGGATTGCACACAAAGAGAAAGTTAAGAGAGAAAATTAATAAAAACTGAAATACGTTTTTGGAAATGAACACTTCAATTTCCTTCAAATCAATCAAATCAATGTGTTGACTAACTACCGGCAGTAACTCAAAGTTTATTTTAGAAGAAGGTACCAGGCCTAAATAAGTGTTGGATAGACAGCAGATTTAATTACTAATATAGTATTATTAGTTTTAATTTTATATAGTATAAAAAGATGTCTCTAAACTCAGTGGTTTATGCAAATACCATCTATGACATGCTCCAGCAAGAGCAGAAGCATTCAAGGCTGAAGAGAGCAGAAGTGCACTATGCTGTCCTGTGCTTACTAGAGCTGGACACTGAACCAACACATGCACAGCTCAAGCCCCTTGTGCAACTCCTTTTTGAGTTCTTTGGTGGTCAGAAGAACCTCATGGCTGACTGAAGGCTGGAGAGACAGTCCATCAAGGCCCTATTGAGGATTGTGCCATCAAAGAACACACGAGGCTGGTCACATGAGGTGCTTTTATTAATCACCATCTACTGGTTGGCACTCAGCTTAGCTTACAATGAGGTGTGTTTCATGTCCGGTGCCCTTCGCCAATCTGAACCGCCAGATGGTTTGTTACACAGAACCACCTGAGAAGCTATCATTGTAAACAGTTTGGAAAAGGATAGACACTTGGCTGATGTTGGGATAAACTATCTGTCAATCACCTTTTGCCAAAGCCAGTTGTGGAGAGAAGCCTTCAGTTCTGATATTTGCTCTTCTTTCAATGAAGAAATATTCTCCGGTTCTGGTATAAGTAATGCTATTGCAGCATCTAAGCTAACATCTTAAGGAGCCGCTATTGTTGTTTTGTACAAACGGTCACCACTCGGTAGCTCCTCACTAGGGTTGGGTACCGAAAACCGGTGCCAATATTGAAATACTGCCACTGGTGGCCTAAAACGGACGTTACAGCCAACATAAGCATCACCTCACTATACGTCTGATTTCAGTGCTTCCTTTCGGTGCCTGAGCCGACTGAAATACGTTCGGTGCTTCCTTTCGGTGCCAAGGCAAATATGCTCATATTTCTGCAAAAGAATTGCTGAAGTTTATTTATATTTATTTAAGTATACTGTAAACTGTTGTTAACAGTTAATATATTTGTAAAAAAAGGTTTGAAGCTGTAGTTTTGAAGCCAAGTGTTTTGTATGTATTTATATTTATAGTATACTTCAAACAGTTAATATATTGTTAAATTTGAAGAAAACAAATTGCCTTGGCAATAAAAAAAAGCCTTTCTTTAATGTCGTCAATTGTCGTTTTGTGTGTTTGTTTTTTTAAAGTATCGGTTAAGGCACCGTTTAGGCACCGGTATCGTTTAAGCACCGGTATCAGAAAAAACCCAAACGATACCCATCCCTACTCCTCACGGGATGCTGGTTGGTCTCTGGACTGGCTTGCCTGACACAAACGCATTACTTAAAGCCTGACGAGGTGGATTTTTGTGATCCTCCAATCCTTGCATGATCTTGTGACATCACGAGAATCCAGCTACCTCCTCAGGAGGTCATCAAACTGCCCACCGTTAGCGCATTGGATGGGGTTGGACAAGCATTTGCATGGCTGGCCAACAGCCCAGGGCCCCACGGCCAGGATTACCTCAACAGAGAGCTCACATCATCCATACAATTGCAGGCAGTATATGATAAGGGCCTCTTAAATAACACCTTTGTGGGGTATCCTGGTTTCGACTAAGACAACAGAGTCCTGAAGAAAATCGGTATATACAAATAGACTCTGTATCCTCCCTCAGGTGAGGCTAAAGTTAATATTTAATTTAGCCTCATCTGAGATGTTAATACATCAATCCATCATTTCCTAAAAATCTATATTCACTAGTGGTTACCCAGGGCCTTTCTCAATACACAAGTATATTGAGAAAGGCCCCCTCTCTCTGCAGAATACTTCATTTTGGGTGATGGTGGCTACCAAGGTGGCTTTGGCATGTTGAAGACTTGGTGGAGATCAGTGTTATTCTCGTCTTTTTTCCTTTGGCATCATCCTCAAAAGGAAATCAACAAACATGGAGTTTTTTGTCATTATTCCACTTTGTTCCCAGCATATCCTTACCTGTGTACTTATTGCCAGCCACTAAAACGAAGCTGGTATTGTTTTCACCTTATTAGACAATTATTTATCGTCTTTTTACAACAGGGTTGTGCTACAAAATGCAGTTTGTAGCTCTTTTTTACTATACAACAAACGAAACAGTTTGTGTGAAGGGTGAAGGATGGTATAAGGTTCCTCAGAGCCAGGGGAAAGAAGCTGTTCTGATGTCTAGTGGATCAGCAGCTGATACCTCTGTATCTCTTGCCAAATGGCAGCAGGGTGAACGGACTGTGGGTAGGGTGGGTATTGTCTTTTTATATCCTTTGGGCTCTTTGCAGGCACCTCTTATCACCAATTCCCCTAATGCTTCGTATGGTTGCCAGTGTTATTCTGGTAATAGCCCTGAGGGCTCCCGGTGCTAAACACTAGAGTAGAGGGGATGTGGCTGCCAATCCCAACTGCCTGGGGTCTGTTTGGGAGGAAGTCTAATTACCATTTGCAGAATGCGGTACTTAAGCCCAGAGGGCTTAGTTTACCGATCAATTTATGGGGGAGATATTTTAAAGATATTTCATGAGCTATTTTCAAGGTGAGTGAGGGCTGAGTGGAGAGCAGTGGAGATGGCATCTGTGGATCTGTTGGCTCTGTAGGCAAACTGGTGAAGGTCCAGGTTTGCTTGGAAGTTTGTTTTTGAGGTGCTGGAGAACCAATTTCTAAAAGCAAATAATCAGAATGGAGGTGAGTGCCACAGGGGGATAGTCATTCCCTCGATCATCCCGCTTCCGATCACATTTGGTTTGGCCGGTCTGCCTGAGTGATCGAATATTTTGTGGGTGGTGATTGTCTTAAGACGAGGATTGGATTAATTAATCCTCATACTTTCTTTTCCGATGCTGATGAGTGTATTGTTGTCATTAATGTGCCGAAGTCTATGAGAGCTACCGGCCGCCGCATCTGCAAACGCCAAATTAGTGGTTATTTTGACCATGGTTGATGACACGTTGTAGTCCTTTCCTGCAGTCAAGCTCACGCAAGTAACGTGAGGGGAAAATTTGCTATGCATTTGGTTTAGCACAGCATTATTTTTATATAGGCTATTTGATTCATAAGAGTCTCACATGTGTGAGAAAGAGAACCTCAATGTGATTACTTACAATAAGCAACAAACATAATAATTACAGCACATAAACAGTGGGTACATGGACAATGGTGATAGTGCGACATTGCCTTGATTAACACACAATGTACATCTCTTTGTAACGGCAAACAGATGTAAAACAAAAAAAGATGTTAAATTACCCCCAGGCCTACTGGGCTGTATGTGCCTTTCCTGTGAAGAGGTGGTCTTTCTTTGTCTTTGTCCGTCTCTGTTAAATGAGACATATTTCATACGTGTCAGTAAAGAAGTAGCTGAAGCCATGCCACACTCGCATAACATGCAGAGCAATTATTGATGTTTAATGTATGGTTTACCCTTCATCAGTGACAGTTTGGTTCTTGAAATGAGCCGCTGAACATAAAATGTGTCCACCACGTGAATGCTGGTACTTTTGTTGTTATCGTAACGTTCCATGTTATGAACAAACATGTTAGAGTGTGCTGTCATGCCATAAGTTAACGGGTTGTGGATGAAATAAACGCAAACACCTGTTGCATTAACCTCATATTCTAATTCTAAGCGTAAAATACCAGGCACTTACACTTGTACTGTTTTCAGCCATCTTCTTTAAGTTGTCCAGATGTAGATTTGAGGCAGGATGGCTTTTAAGCTGAATGACCTTTGTGAAGGCTGCTTTCGTGTATCCCCGCTCATGGCTCCTTAGAGATCCCTCCTCACTCCTCAGAGCAGTAATTAGAGCTTTGAGACGGCCTTCAGGATGGCAGACCAGAATGACTTCCAGTTCAAGTGAGGAAATATCAAATAACAGACTTGAACCCTTGGACACCAGCATCCATTGATATCATGGTTGTACAAGTTAGTTCCCAGTCATCGACTTGAGATACAAAATAATCTCTGTGGATCTATTCAGAGAGTCATGTATGTAGATCAATTTGAGACTGGAACAAGCCCATTACAAGAGGAGTGTAACTTCAAAGAACTTTAGTAAGTGAAGTGCAAAACATATGCTTCAGCTTTAAGACTGATCAACCAAGGATTACAGTCCTCCGACACCCTAAAGAGGGTTTTCATTGTGGTTTTCACTGAACTGCAAAAAAAAAGGAATTTTATTATAGTCGTCATATGCATTAGGTACATATATATGAAATGTAACTTATGTAACTAATCCCTAGCTCATTAGGAGCAGTGGGCTGTTGGGTTAGGGGTTTAGTGTCTTGCTCAGGGACACTTCGGCACAGGACTCGTAGCAGTCAAGGATTGAACCGGCCTGTGCTGAGTCCTTGTGGTCTGGTCTGGTCTGTTTTGATGGTCACTGGAGTTCCTGGCTGTTGTCCTCCTGAATTCAGGCACCAGCGTCCCTTTTTGTTGTTGTGTTGTTAACCCATTTGGACTGAGAGGACAGGCTATGTAGTGGAGGCACACAACTTTGTGAATATGTTTGCATTTTATATAGAACTGTGGATTTGCTTTGGACACAATCATTTATGTCATAGGGTGTTTTTCAATAAGCTAACATGTCTCCTTAAATCAGAGGTAGCCAACACGGTGCCCGGGGGCACCTGGTCGCCCGCAGGGACCACGTGAGTCGCCTGCAAGGCATGTTCTAAAAATAGCACTAGTCACCATGGAGCTCCATCTAGAAGTTGTAGTTGCTGTTCTTTTTTAATCGAAAACGTTTGCATTAATGTAGATATTAAAAGGACAAGGGCGCCACACCGCACTAGGTTTTCAGGTTCTGAATGGCGGGTGCATCCCGTTGGCGCCGGACGCGCGGCCCCAGACGCCCCCACTGCGAGCGCACCCCGTCATCAGGTCCGTCAGTCCTCGGAACAGGCCGCGTGGGTGGCGGGGGTAGAGGCGAGGCAACGCAGTCCGACCGAAAAGGCCCCGACTAGAGGTTTGAACGCGGGCGCCCGAAGACGCTTGCGCACCTCGGAGGGTTGGATCCCCTCCCCCCCCGGCTATAGACGAGACTTTTTACTAGTTTCTTCGTGGAGAAAAAGGTACCATTAGACAAGCTGGTGACTACAGACGGGGCTCCCGCCATGACGGGTCGGCATGCAGGCTTCCTTACGCAATGCAAAGGTGACCCAGACTTCCCAAAATTTGGTGATTAGTACTAATGTTATAGGATTCATTTCAAAATGTGAAAGAGTTGATTTTTTTTAATCTCACATAACCGATAATTTGTATAAACATGGGACAGACTTCATGATTTGTTCAAAAATGTTACAAAGGTAGTGGTTAGTACAAAGGAGACATGATGTGAAGATATGACAGTTAATGATTTCCTAAAAAATGTTAGAAGTGATAATTTGTACAAAAATATAACAGGTGTGATTTTGAACAAAATACACAATCATTGTTAATAATTATTGTGAGGAATAATTAACATTGACATGTGATCAGACAGTCTCTTCACATATATTATTATTATTAAAAGGTGATCTGTGCAACTTTGTTATTCAGGAAGTTTGTATCAAACAAGTGGCCCTTCGTACTACTCAGTAGCCTTGAAGTAGCTCTCACTTTCAAAAAGGTTGGTGACCCCTGCCTTAAATCCTTTCCTTTCCTTGGCGAAGAAGAGACACAAGGAGAGATGAGTCAAGGCAACAGGCATTTCAAAAATGAGTAACCCTCCCATCAGAGTCGTCATTGTAGAGCAACGTCCATTAGATATGACGTGTGACACAGCTGCATCTGTCCATTGTGTTGTTATACTACTGTATTTTATGATATCTGTCAGCACAGTGTTCTTGACAACATATATATTTGTACTTTTTTATTCAATTCCCAACTAGGCATAATGTGACAAGTATGTACTGACGTCATACATTTAGTTAACACACACACACACACACACACACACACACACACACACAAACAAACTGTTGCAACTTTAATACACACTGGTGTTCCAGCTGTAACATATCTTTTATCTGTGGATTAGGTTGAGACTTGTTCATGTTGACCAATCAGATGTCAGTCTGACTCAACAGATGTGGACTGCTGAGAGAAAAGCAGCTTTCTGATGGGATTCTCTAACATGGCCGCCTTCATCTGGTGGTATCCAAACAAATAATCAGGTTCAGAGATGCTTCATGTTGACGGTGTTCAAACATGAAGGAATGTAAGGGATATAGTTTGTGTCATATTTGTAGCTCAAAAGGCCTCGGTGTGCTTCAAAGAAACCGGGTCATGTGATGTGTCTGGATGGGTTGCTATGAATTTGTTTTACAGATTTCCTCCCAGAGTACAAATTGTCACTAACAGTTTTATCCTTTTCGCCAATCACCTGTGCACCTTCAAATGTCCGCAATTTGTTTATTTGCAGCTGCCACATGGACCAGTTTGAAACATTTCAAGAGGCATTCTGTACAGTGTCGAGTTTTATGACAATGTCAGGATTATTTATCGCAGAGGATACTGATTTAGATTTAGTTATACATTTGATAGCTAATTTATTTATTTCATTACTTTTAAATTAAATTTAGGAAGGGGTATTTATATTTTTTATTTGATATTTATCTATTTAATTTCTGAATTATATATACAATATATGTATACATATATTATATATAAATATGTATTATTGTATATGTATACATATACCCTCTGAGGCAAATTTGTGAATTGTGATTTTGGGCTATACAAAATAAATTGAATACGTATGTACAGTTGTGGTCAAAAGTTTACATACACTTGTAAAGAACATAATGTCATGGCTCTCTTGAGTTTCCAGTTATTTCTACAACTCTGATTTTTCTCTGATAGAGTGATTGGAACAGATACTTCTTTGTCACAAAAAACATTCATGAAGTTTGGTTCTTTCATGACTTTATTATGGGTTAACAGAAAAAGTGACAAAATCTGCTGGGTCAAAAATATACATACAGCAACATGAATTAGCAATTTTGATGACTTAGAAAGTTGTGTCAATGAAATGAGCTTCATAGCATGGCCTCTTAACTTCTTGTGAGTGATTATCAGCTGGTGACTTCTCTGAGGCCATTTAAATAGGGCTCATTGGATACAAACGCCCGCAAACGCTACAATGGGAAAGTCAAAGGAGCTCAGCATGGATCTGAAAAAGCGAATCATTGACTTGAACAAGTCAGGAAAGTCACTTGGAGCCATTTCAAAGCAGCTGCAGGTCCCAAGAGCAACAGTGCAAACAATTGTTTGTAAGTATAAAGTGCATGGCACTGTTTTGTCACTGCCACGATCAAGAAGAAAACGCAAGCTATCACCTGCTGCTGAGAGAAAATTGGTCAGGAGGGTGAAGAGTCAACCGAGAACCACCAAAAAGCAGATCTGCCAAGAATTAGAAGCTGCTGGAACACAGGTGTCAGTGTCCACAGTCAAGCGTGTTTTGCATCTCCATGGACTGAGAGGCTGCCGTGCAAGAAGGAAGCCCTTGCTCCAAAAGCGGCACCTTAAGGCTCGACTGAAGTTTGCTGCTGATCACATGGACAAAGATAAGACCTTCTGGAGGAAAGTTCTGTGGTCAGACGAAACAAAAATCGAGCTGTTTGGCCACAATGCCCAGCAATATGTTTGGAGGAGAAAAGGTGAGGCCTTTAACCCCAAGAACACCATGCCTACCGTCAAGCGCGGTGGTGGTAGTATTATGCTGTGGGGCTGTTTTGCTGCCAATGGAACTGGTGCTTTACAGAGAGTAAATGGGATCATGAAGAAGGAGGATTACCTTCAAATTCTTCAAGATAACCTAAAATCATCAGCCCAAAGGTTGGGTCTTGGGCGCAGTTGGGTGTTCCAACAGGACAATGACCCCAAACACACATCAAAAGTGGTAATGGAATGGCTAAATCAGGCTAGAATTAGGGTTTTAGAATGGCCTTCCCAAAGTCCTGACTTAAATCCCATTGAGAACATGTGGACAATGCTGAAGAAACAAGTCCATGTCAGAAAGCCATCAAATTTAACTGAACTGCACCAATTCTGTGAAGAGGAGTGGTCAAAGATTCAACGAGAAGCTTGCCAGAAGCTTGTGGATGGCTACCAAAAGCGCCTAATTGAAGTGAAAATGGCCAAGGGACATGTAACCAAATATTAGCACTGCTGTATGTATATTTTTGACCCAGCAGATTTGATCACTTTTTCTGTTAACCCATAATAAAGTCATGAAAGAACCAAACTTCATGAATGTTTTTTGTGACAAAGAAGTATCTGTTCCAATCACTCTATCAGAGAAAAATCAGAGTTGTAGAAATAACTGGAAACTCAAGAGAGCCATGACATTATGTTCTTTACAAGTGTATGTAAACTTTTGACCACAACTGTATATATGTGTGTGTGTGTGTGTGTGTGTGTGTGTGTGTGTGTGTGTGTGTGTGTGTGTGTGTGTGTGTGTGTGTGTGTGTACTTACATACATATGTATTTATATATGTAAGTATATATGTATATAGTATATAATCTAATATATATTCTATTATTGTAAATCTATGAATTGAATTGAATATGAATTGATTTGATTCATTGTCTATTGTATTAATCTAATTCTGAATCTTCCAGTCTTCGGTAGTTTTCAGCCTGAATGGCTGTTGGACCATCCGATATGTTCTCTGACGCACTAGGAAAGCCTCACAGAGCCCCGAGCTTGGCTATAGAGTCTTTTGTTCACTTCTTTTTGAGTGGGTGTTCCAAATATATTCTGTCTTCGTAAAATACTGTGATTCCCATCTCAACCTTCCTGTCTCCATTTTGAAAGA
The DNA here is from genome assembly GCF_023349555.1 of Cebidichthys violaceus. Taxonomy (NCBI): domain Eukaryota; kingdom Metazoa; phylum Chordata; class Actinopteri; order Perciformes; family Stichaeidae; genus Cebidichthys; species Cebidichthys violaceus. The sequence continues at coordinate 4,328,255 of NW_027176372.1, forward strand.
GAAACAACCACAGCTAGTTTGCTAAGAAGCTACATGCTAATGATGGAAACTGGCAAAAGGGTCATTTTGTATAAGGCAGGACATTTTCCACGTACCGAATCGATAACTGTGGTTCGTTGTGCTCAAGAGGTAAATACAACTCTGTGAGTAATTATCACTTCACTGTCTTATTCAAAAAAACTTTTTAGCAAGCATTGCAGTCTTCAAATGTCCTTGTTCAGCTACCTCAGGTCTTGTCCAAACTGCTGTAAACAACAGATTTCAATGCTGCAAAATAAATTCACATTTCACATATCCCAGGAACCCTTTAAGGCAACATCATTTAAACACTGACCGTGTTGACATGCTCCCTTGCTGTACTGCTGTGTAGCTGTTTGTGGATTTGAATGCTTTACTTGCTTTTTGAACTGATACAGCATGCTATGGGAGTCGTGGGAGGTGCAAATCAGGGCCCCTGAAAAGAAAAGAAGGGGAAACAACCCCCCCCCTCTTTTCACCTCTTTCTCTCTCTTGTGAACTGTTTCACCCCAACAGTCCACCCCAGCTCAACAAGTCCCAACCAGCTTGTTCCTCAGAGCTGTCTTTTCACATGCTAATCACTTTCACATTACCACAGACATGTCTGCCGGCCTTTTTCTAACGCTCAGTACACCACTGTGTTCTTCTACCAGCCTGCTGTATCTGCCTCTGGTTTTTGTAGCGTTTACGTCTTCTGTCCCTCGGCACTTCTCTGATTCACTGGCTACTTAAAGATGCCCTCTCGGTTTCTGTTATAGTGGCCAAATGGCCCTTACAAAGCCTGCATGTTTCTACCAGCTGACAGCTGAGCACCGTAACAAAATCTGATGGTGTATGTAAAAATGTTATGGTTATATATTTTGGAAAATGTGCCTATTTGCTTTTTGACAGTGAGATGTTCAGATTGACTCAAATAGAAATTCTAAATCAAGCAGGGCTGAAATCTTAAGGAGTGTGACTTTAAGTACAGCTGGAGACATGATATGGTTAGCCTAGCTTAGCATAAAGAAACAGCTAGCCTGGCACCTACCAACACCTCTAAAGCTCAACATGTTGTAAATCATTTGTTTAATCTATACACAAACAGAAATGTCAAGTCAACACTTTGTGGTTTTAGGGGGGAGTTACACGCTGGCAGACGGTTTACTGTTGAATGTTGTACAGATTGTAAAGCCCTCTGAGGCAAATCTGTGATTTGTGATATACAGACTATACAAATAAATGTAATTGAATGAAAGACCTGGAATAAGGTCTGTTGTCAACACAAGCTTAACAAATGTTAACGTTTTGTTCCCCATCATAAAATACAGTGTGAATATTTTGAGGCTTTTACGTGTCTTAAAAATGCGGTTGCTAGTAAGTGTCTAAATGAGACTACTTAACATCATCATGCCGACGAGTCATGATGTCATCGACATGCCATCACTAGTCCCCCTTTAGTTTAGTGGTGCTGACGTGAAGTCATGTGACCGTGGTGGAGTTCCTTTATGGCCATACGTTAGCTTTTTATTGCTGTTGATTGCTTTCATGCCTCAAAAATCATAGAAGTGGTGTTCATTGTGAAGATTATCTATGTGTGCGTATCGTAAATGTTTGTAATTCTGAAATAATCCAAAATCAAATGGGAAACTCATTGCTTTTTGTTGAGAAAACCAGCTTATACTAACTTCAGAGGTTGGCCTACAAAACTGCGTCATCCCTGCAGCATTCTCTCTCTCTCTCTCTCTCTCTCTGTCTATATCTATATATCTATATCTATATAGATATATGTGTGTGTGTGTGTGTATAGATATACATGTGTAGAACTACTACTTCAACTTCCTTGTAATGATAATATACTGTAACTCCACTGCTATATTTATATAAGCAATCGTTTCATAGTGTGTGTGCGTGTGTCCTACATCCAGCTTTAGTGTTCTAACTGGGTCACACCAGAACCCAGCTGCAGTACTGCAACACCGGCTAAGAGAGCATGTGCACACACACACACACACACACACACACACACACACACACACACACACACTCAGAGTGTTGCGGAGATGTACGTAGCAGAGCAGAGACAGGCTACAGAGATCTTGAAAGGGAAGAGACTGTGGAGACTGTGTGTGTGCGTGCGTGTGCGTGTGCGTGTGCGTGTGTGTGTGTGATAGCCACAAAGAGCAACTGGGGATGCGTTGTCATGGCAACCCTCTTGGCAGCCCGCCCACAAGCTTGTATGTCTGTGGGCATCACACAGTGAGGGAGGGGAGAAAAAGCACGGGTGCAGAGTGAGGCGGTGTGTGATTGGTCACACCCCCTTGTCTTTGTTTGGCGCAAGGGATTGTGGGAAGCTCTTGACTGAATGCTCATTTGTGTGTGTGTGTGAGTGGGAAAAGAGAGAAGGAGGGGGACTGTGTGTGCGTGCGTGCGTGTGAGACCAGAGGAGGACGCCTGTGTGTGTGTGTGTGTGTGTGTGTGTGTGTGTGTGTGTGTGTGTGTGTGTGTGTGTGTGTGTGTGTAAGAGAGAGGGGAGGGGGAGGAGCAGAATGTGTGTGTGAGAGAGAGAGGAGGATGAGCTAGTGTGTGTGTGTGTGTGTGAGAGAGGGAAAGAGAGAAAGAGAGCTGCGCTACCATCTGAAGCTCTACTAGGCTTTTTAAACCGGATTCTATTTGTTTTTTTTACAAAAGGAGTGGATTACTATCAGCCAAGGTTTGAATCTGCCTGTCACACACTGTCTGTCTGTCTCACTGTCTGTTTGTCTGTCTCACTGTTTCATTGGCTAGCCTGTTAGCAGCAGCTGCTAGTTAGCATTAGCAGCATAGCGTCACAGAGAGAGAGAGAGACACACAGAGAGAGAGACACACACATACACACACACACACACACACACACACACACACACACAGAGAGAGAGAGAGAGAGAAAGATACAGTGATAGAAGAATGGATGCAGACATATTGTAAGAGAGATAGATACTGGAGGTTTACAGAAAGCAAGAGAAATGGAAGGATGGATGGAGGGAGGGAGAAATGGAGAGTGAGGGAGGGAGTGCATGACAAAAGGAGGGGGTGTGGTTTAGTGCTGTGGACAAAGGAGGCTGGCTGATTGTTTACTACCACTGCAGTGAGAGAGACATGGACGATCAATGTTCCATCATCCTCCCTCTATCACACACTCTTTTGATTCACACAGCTGCTCCCCTCTTTCATCCTCTCCTCTGCATCACAGTTTTCTCTCATAATCTTTCTCCCCCTCCGTATCATTTTCTCCCCCTCCTCTCCTGACTAGCTCTCTCTCTCCCTCTCTCTGTTTTTTTGGACAGTGTAGTAGTAATGGAGTGAGCGGGGCTGTAAGCTAACAGCTGCGACTACAAAATGGCTCTTCTTTACCTCAAACTCGGGGATTCCGTCGGCAGGACTGGATCAGCAACGCTCATGCTGATGCAGCTCGTGAAAACTCAACAGTCCACACTGATGACTTGTGTGTTTGTAATGACAAAGTGTATTCTGTCTCCATGTATGTGAGCTAGCCGCCTGCTACGTGACTTGGTCAGTGTGTGCATTCTTCACCTGCAGTAAGAGGGGAAGGAAGCAGCAGTAGTAGTCCTGGTGAAAAGCAGTGGTGCTAACATGTAACAGCAGCACAATTTGTGAAACCGCTACTACAGCAAGCAAATATTGTAGTACTGGTGGTGGTAGTTGTTCTTTGGGTTTTAGAGTATTCAGCATTCTTTTACAACTTGGGTCCTATTTTGTTCAGTGAAAGGGAAACAGATTTTACTCAACAAGATCGATTTGTTTTGGCTACTTATAATACAATATAATGTCCCGATTGATAATTGACATGCTCAAAGAAGTTTTGGGATCGACATTGATAAATAGACAAATAAAACTCACAAAATGTCAAGGAAGACAATTTCTTTACAGCTAAACCGAAAACATACAACGTTGCACCTTCTGAATACAAGTTTCTCTCTTACACCAAACTGAGACAGGGTTAATTGACTTGTTAACTCGTCGTCAAACATCTTGGTCTTTCCACTGTTTCAACAATCAGCTAATGAATCCTAAATTCTCTATCTAAGATGTGGAAATATGCCATCTCTACCCGCTGTATCGCTCTGCCGTGCCGACTGCTCTGCTGCAGCGACTCTTCTGGTGGCCTTCACGTCTTTAGAAGCAGACCATTAAATAAGCAAACAATGACGAAAATCTACCCCAAAATCCCAATGCTGGTCTCGGTTGTCTTTCCCAGTTTGTCTTAGGGCACCTGGAGAAGGTCTCCAGCACACCGTTGTCCCAGTGAGGAGGACAACTTTCTTGCATAGCTCGCTCTCTTGGTGTTGCTGTCGGTGACAGCATCCAACAAAAACTGCAGGCGCTTACATTTGTTACCAGTTGGTGTTTATTCTTGGCAGCTCAGGTTCTGGAGGTCCCTGTCGACCATAAGCTCCCCGCTGCAGCCTGGAGCGCCCTCTCCGGCCAAAACACTGTACACTTTAAAAATCCTTCTCCATAACCTTCTCTGCACGCATCGCTGCGTGTTTGACTGACATCTCGAAGTGGATGACGACACACCACCTCAAGCTCAACCTAGACAAAACCGAGCTACTGTTCCTCCCGGGGAAAGGTTGTCCGCACCGGGACCTGTCCATCACCATTGATGATACCGTGGTGACGCCAACTCGGACTGCGAGGAACCTGGGTGTGACCCTGGATGACCAACTGTCATTCTCGGCAAACATTTCATCCGTCACACGCTCCTGCAGATTCCTGCTCTACAACATCAGGAGGATTCGTCCCTTCCTGACTGACGAGACGGTGCAGGTTCTCATCCAGGTTCTTGTCATCTCCCGCCTGGACTACTGCAACTCTCTACTCGCCGGAGCCCCGGCGACGGCCATCAGACCTCTGGAGCTTGTCCAGAAAGCCGCAGCTCGCCTGGTGTTCAATCGCCCCAAGTTCTCCCACACAACTTCCTTTCTCCGTTCTCTACGCTGGCTACCTATAAGAGCTCGGTGGGAATGAACTTCCCACTGACGTCAGGACAGCGGAGTCGCTGCCCATCTTTCGGCGCAGGCTGAAAACCCACCTCTTCAGGAAGTGCTACCCTGAGCCTTCCACTTAGCACTTATTGTTTTCATACCAGCTTGTTGCACTTATTGTATTCGTATTACTTATAGCACTAACTGTTTTTCTTGTTTCTTCACTGTACTTTGGCTCTGAGTTATGCTCTGCTTCATGCTCTTAGATGCTTGTTTGGAAAAGGAAATGTACTTATGACTTCTGGTGACTAGTAGTTCTTTTGATTACCAATGTTGAATGCACTTATTGTAAGTCGCTTTGGATAAAAGCGTCTGCTAAATGACTAATGTAATGTAATATTTTGGGATGCCATTTTTGCTGTTGGAAACATAGCAAGTTTGCAATACAAGCAAAGACAACAAGGACATTTTTGAGTAGGAGTACCAAAGCTGAAGTGGCACTCTGTAGTTCGACATTGCCTTGATGATATGATCAGTGCTATCTGAACTCACCCATGGATCATTCAGAAGCACAATCATACATTCTGTGCAGATGCTGGGTAGCAATTATCTGCAGAGGGACAAAATAGTCCCTGTACACTGCTGTCTCATCTTTAGTTCTTCCTTTGCTCTACACGGGTCGGTTTCAGTCTGGGTCCGTTGACACTCGGCAGATATAATCATATAGTGAGTGACATGTAGATTCTAATCTTAAATCTTCATATCCAGTCAGTGCCAGTCGTTCTTATTAGGATTTTCTGAGGCATGTTTGATATTTGCAACTGACATCAGCGACAAATGACGTTACTTGTATGTCGGAGACATTTACCTGTAAATATACAGCTATTTTAAAATAAAGTCTCACCTCCAGTTCCCCTGTAGGCTCTGCAGTCCTACACGCCTCTCCATCCTGGATCTCATCAAAACTCTTGCCCTCATTTCATTTTGTTCATGTTTTTTTTTCAAACATAGATGCTGGTAGGCGTCCATGTTGTTTTGGTATGAGAACATGAAACTGTTCCCTCCTATTTGCAGGATTTGCAGGGTTGTCTACCTCCAGAACTCCAGCTGTTACTGACCAGTGGTTCAGGCTACATCCACACTAATACATTTCTGTTTTGAAACAGGGTTTTAAAATGAAAACGATCTCCGTCCACACAGATGTTTCAGCATCGTTTTAGAAATGATCTCCGTCCAGACTAACACGTCTGAAAACGAATATCAAATGACCATTCACGTATACTGGGCATGTGGGTGCCGGTGTAAACAGGAAGTAGATTGGTTGCTTAGTTACAGAAAATATGACTGTATTACAGTACTGGAGGGCATTTATGCTTTTGTTCGTTTACAGTTTCTTTGTTAACTTCACAATAGTTGTGAAGAACAAAATAAGCATCCAGCATCCACCTGTCCATTGCTCTCCTCAAAGCCGCTAACCGTGACTTCAGACGTCCGCTCCATGGGTCTGATAATGCCACTGGATACGCCACTCACTAATCGTATCCAATAACAGCCGCTTCCTCTGCATGTTGGCAGTAGTATAATTATGAAATGCTGAATTTAACTGGACAACAGCTGCTAGTATAAACAAGAAGGTCAGCAACGCCTGTAATCTGTTATATATGTTGAAATAACCTGGTAGACGGTTGGTAATCAAGGCTTTTCTTGTTTGTTTTAATCCAGCGGCGTGACGAATCAGGGAAAACCCAATCAAGTAGCGAACGCCGGTGTCTGCGTCATCGTTTTCAAAGGTCTCTGGTTCTGCGCCTATCCACACTACCACACAAGTCCGGAGTTTTCAAACTAACACGGCATCGCTAGAGTTTTCAAACTTGTTCGCTCTAAAACTCCGGAGTAGTTTGGACGCTCAGTGTAAACGTAGCAAAAGATATGCATTTCAAAATGGTGACGCTCCTAACTGATTGTCAAAAACTAAAAAAAATATTGAAGTTGGTGCAAACGATCTTCATGTGTGGCATGTCCAGTCTCCAGCTAATCTTCAGCAACGCTAGCTGCAGTTGGGCACAGCAATGCTTTGAGCTAAATTCCAACATTAGCATGTTAACATGGAAAACAATGTTAACGCACTGATGTTTGGCAGGTTTAATGTGTGCCATGCACATCATCTGGGTGTGTTGCTTACATTTGCTAATTGCTAATCTGTTGCATGCAAACATTTGCTAATTAACACGAAGCACAAAGTATTGCTTAGGCTAATGGGAATGTCACCAGTTTTGCAGGATTTTGTTAATAATCCAAAGTATTGGACATATTAAAAGTGTTGGTGCTGGATCAAAGTAATGAGATCATTATCTTTATTAAAATGAATCATGAATGGGTCAGAAATGTCTGTACCAAATATCATGGCAGTCAATCCAATAGTAGTGGTGATTTCTGTCTAAATGGTGGACAGAAAGACAGACAGACAGACAGACAGACAGACAAAACCATTGTTAGAGGCACGTTGTCATGGCTAAAAGGTCAACAAATGCTGTACAATTATCTTAATTTCATACTGTACTTAAAGTATAGTGTTGATGTAATATTTCTATGACTATTTGTAGAGCTGTAACAGTTAGTGTTGGCATGTCAGTCAGTACACTGCAGCGAAAGAAAATGAGTTGCCAGAGCTGGAAGACCTGCCTGTGGGTTCCTGGTGAAAAGCATCTGGTATGCTTATATTTTAGTATTATTAGTAGTATTGGCTATGGGAGCAGTTGTAGTGGCAGTATTAGTAAGCTTGTTTGTAATAGCAGTAGTACACATGTCACTAGAAGATGCAGCAGTGGTACTAATAGTAGTCGCTAAAGTAGTAGTAACAGCAGTGGTACAAATAGTAAATGGACTGTTTGTATTCTCTTTTCTAGTCTTCCGACCACTCAAAGCTCTTTTACACTAGATGTCATCATTCACTCATTCATACACTGATGGGAGGAGCTACCATGCAAGGTGCCACCTGGACTATCTAACATTCATACAACATTCACACACTGTAGGCACACAGTAGCTACGGGAGCAATTTGGGGTTAAGTGTCATGCCCAAGGACACATCGACAGATGTACATCGAGCCGGGGATCAAACCACCGATTCTCTGGTTAAAGGACGACCCTGCTCTACCACTGAGGCTCAGTTGCCCACAAATAGTAATTGCTAAAGTAATACTAACAGCACTGGTACAAATAGTAATGGCTAAAGTAATACTAACAGCACTGGTACAAATAGTAATAGCTAAAGTAATACTAACAGCACTGGTACAAATAGTAATAGCTAAAGTAATACTAACAGCACTGGTACAAATAGTAATAGCTAAAGTAATGCTAACAGCACTGGTACTAATAGTAGTAGTTAAACTAGGACTAACAGCAGTGGTACTAATGATAGTACCTAGAGTAGTACTAACAGCGGTGGTACTAATAGTAGATATTAGTAGTAGTAGTAATAGAACATGCTGGCCCCTGTAGTGTAGAAACACAGCGAGAAGCAACAGGAAATGGGCTCTCACTCAGCTGTTCTTCTGAACACATATGGAATATGATTATCATGTGTTCCCTACATCTCATCTACCATTTCACACAAACTTGTTTCTGTACTTTCCGTGCAGATTGACTGTAAGTGGGTTCAGTAGTCGTGATCTCTAACGATGATTTGGTTCAGTCACACTCAACAATGCTTATTCTTTCAGAATTTGATGGGTGTGCTTTTTTAATTTGTATAAATCAGATGTAATATATAGTCTTCTGTCTTTACCTTGTTTCTTCTGTAAGTTCTGCACTTTATGACTGGACTTTACAATTAAGCAGCATGGAGGGCATTGTCAGAATCATCACAAATGGCATGTTTGTATGCTCATTCATTGGTGATTGCTAATTATGCTACACTCTCCTGAAAAAAAGTGGCCAAGTGCATTTTTCTTACCAAATTGGTCATAGAACTGCAAAGTGACACCTGGTATTAACATGTCATCTCTCCATCTTATCTGAGAAGCAAAAACAACACATGTTTATGCAGGTGTACATGCTGCAGAATACGTTAGATTGGAATGAGATTAAATTAGCCGTATATTGTTTATTAACTAGATCCCCATTAGCTGATGCCTCAGCGGCCGCTAATCTTCCTAGAGAAGGACAAAAACATAATACATACAGTCAGAGACTAGGATGTATATTATCAAAACCGACCCTATACATTATGCATCCATAACTACTACATAGAAGGAGGTGTTCTGGCTCACATTGTGATCAGATCAGTCAGGTGTAATGCAGTATCTACACATTCTTAACATTTTCCTTGGCTGCTGTCCACACACACTGTAGTTTATTTTGAGTCAATATCACCTACACTGTCCTCCTGCTACAAATACTACAGCACCAAATGTGGATTAATCCACCGCTGAAATTTGTCTTCAACAAATGCGCTACTTCCTCCTGTTTGAGTCCTGTTTGATAAAAACTACAATGACCAAATGTTTAATAAAATTACTGAATCATATTTAAAAATGAAACTATGTATTTTGATATGTTTCTAAAGACTTAGAGACACAGAGGCACAGACAGTGAAGAGAAGTCAGACAGTGTTGAGACACCTTATTAGATAATATTTATTGAATAACCAACAGTAGAGAGATGACAGGAAATGAGGGAAGAGAAAGATGGAGTCCTCAGCCAGACAACCGAGACAACCAGGGATTTTATTTTTGAGTGTGTCTGAGAGGTAGATCTGAGACATGAGACAGCATAGTGTCCTGTCCATATGTCTTACAGGTCCTGGTTATGGCACATTTTTATCCACTATCATTCAAATTGACTGATTTCTGTGATTTCTCTCTTTTCACAGGTGATGTGTCGCCCATCAGTATGTCCCCCATCAGCCAATCGCAATTCATCCCTTTGGGAGAGGTATTGCTATTGGCTATCTCTGCTATGAACTCCGCCCACAAGCCTGTCACTCAGGAGGCCCTAACTGAACACCTGCAGACATGTTTTCCAGGTAACACCAGTTCACACACCTACACGGGTCCACAGCTAACTCCATCCATCAGCCTCTGTCTACTGCTGCACAGTTCTAAATTAAATACAAAGATACAGATCATTTGTATGTGTTTAGTGTTGTTATAGCAGCTGGTATAAAAGACTCAAGATTTGTTTGTCACCACCACCTGAAAAAGAAAATTGAATAGCCAACATTTAAAAAAAAGTTGTATGTTTCATTTTACTGATAATATTTCCTAGTTAAATAGAATTTTGTTGAAACACATGTTGTCAACCTAGGAAGTAGACAGCCATAGACATAGTGTGTCCACGTGCTTCTTTTTAGCCTTGGAAAAGAGACATGTGGGTAACTGGTTTGCACAACCCAAGCTTCGTGCTTAGTGGTTGGTGCTGACTGATGTCAGGGATTTTACCATTTACAACAGTTGCTTCCACAGATTAAGGAAGCTCTCATAGAATCCGAGACGAAAAGGAGAGAAGAGGCCAATTCCACCCCTCTCTCAAACTGGCCTTTTTTTGCAATTATGTGTTTCAAAGTTCGATCTAAGCAAACGATGCTTGAAGCAAAGGAGGTGGGGTCACTTTGTGACCAAAACAGAATGTGTTCCTAAAAGCAGATTTTGGTCTGATTGTGCCATGAGCCAGAGATGGTGAAGCAGCTAATGCTAACAAGCATAATGAATGCAGTGCTCTATTATACTCTGATGATTTTGTTGATAATACAAAATAATGCAGACTAAGTTCCCTTTGTTTTCAGTTTAATAATACCTTTGAGCATTTATTATCTCCACCAAGAAAATTGTTGCGCGTGTGTAAATCCGTGAGTGAGTGTGCACCTCTGTGTCTGTCCACGGTTTATATCTCATTCTGCTGCAGCAAACTGCATATTATTTTGGGTGGCCAGTTATGGCTGCATGCTCGGGGACTTCTTTTGGTTGCGGGGACTCACAATTTCTCAAAACACCATTTACTTCCTGTTTTATACTGCCACTGACTGTCTGCTGACTCCTCACTCTCTATTGTCAACCGGCCCCCGGCTGGTAAGGGCCGCTAGTGGTAACACTGCGGAGTGCATCACCGACCTCGTCGCTTTGTCGCAGTAGGTGGGATAACAGTTTGCGGTGTCTAAAGCTAACAGACCTACCATACACACCATAGATATAAAATAAGAGTGGAATAGACACTCCCATTCAAATCAACCTAGCCGGATGTTCAGAGCGTGAAATGTTGCCATTTCAAGTGTTGTAGCGGGCTAACATCAGTATAAACTAAATAGACTTATAGTTGTAGAGGGCTAACATCAGTATAAACTAAATAGACTTATAGTTGTAGAGGGCTAACATCAGTATAAACTAAATAGACTTATAGTTGTAGAGGGCTAACATCAGTATAAACTAAATAGACTTATAGTTGTAGAGGGCTAACATCAGTATAAACTGAATAGACTTATAGTTGTAGAGGGCTAACATCAGTATAAACTAAATAGACTTATAGTTGTAGAGGGCTAACATCAGTATAAACTAAATCCTTATAGTTGTAGAGGGCTAACATCAGTATAAACTAAATACTTATAGTTGTAGAGGGCTAACATCAGTATAAACTAAATACTTATGGTTGTAGAGGGCTAACATCAGTATAAACTAAATCCTTATAGTTGTAGAGGGCTAACATCAGTATAAACTAAATACTTATAGTTGTAGAGGGCTAACATCAGTATAAACTAAATCCTTATGGTTGTAGAGGGCTAACATCAGTATAAACTAAATACTTATAGTTGTAGAGGGCTAACATCAGTATAAACTAAATCCTTATAGTTGTAGAGGGCTAACATCAGTATAAACTAAATCCTTATAGTTGTAGAGGGCTAACATCAGTATAAACTAAATAGACTTATAGTTGTAGAGGGCTAACATCAGTATAAACTAAATACTTATGGTTGTAGAGGGCTAACATCAGTATAAACTAAATCCTTATAGTTGTAGAGGGCTAACATCAGTATAAACTAAATCCTTATAGTTGTAGAGGGCTAACATCAGTATAAACTAAATCCTTATAGTTGTAGAGGGCTAACATCAGTATAAACTAAATAGACTTATAGTTGTAGAGGGCTAACATCAGTATAAACTAAATACTTATGGTTGTAGAGGGCTAACATCAGTATAAACTAAATCCTTATAGTTGTAGAGGGCTAACATCAGTATAAACTAAATAGACTTATAGTTGTAGAGGGCTAACATCAGTATAAACTAAATACTTATGGTTGTAGAGGGCTAACATCAGTATAAACTAAACAGACTTACGGTGGTAGCGGGCTAACTTCAATATTATAACAGACTTACAGCATGTCACGAACTAGCGTTGCCTTGCTACTAGAGAGGAATATAGGGTTGCTGGATGTATTGGGAGTAACTGGTGTTTCTACCGGTGACCTTCACACAAAATGTAGCGCTAGCAAAGTTGTTGACATACGTTTTCACCGTAGCAGCTATGTGGAGTCGCCATTTTATTTTGCCCTCAGAGAATTACTACTGCAAACAGTTCAATGACTTTTCTACTCCTATTTTATTTATACAATACACACACAGTTGCACCTCAACTCAACCGTGGCTACATAGACAGACAGCTTGGTGAGTTTAATGTTGTTTTTGGCAGGATTGTGAGACGTGTCTTACAACAACAAGCAGCAATGCAGGCAATCAGCTGAGTTTGTATGAAGTGTGTTTTAGGAAGCTTAACAGCCCATTGGTTGCATACAACATCGGTTGTTAGTTGGCTCATTTTTATTTATTTGGACGGTGTGTATGGCTAACCGCTAACAGAACTACCAGGACACACACTACTGAGTCCATCTCTGCAACTCAGCTACAGAGTTTAATGTTGTTTTAGTTGTTTTGTATGAAGTGTCTTATATGACAACTTTGAGCTGATTGCGTGCATAACGGTACATTGCAGCTTGTTTTTGAGTTTGAATAAAATGGGTTTTAGAACATCTTACAGCCCATTGTGTCTAGACAGAGCGTTTGCCAGTCATGCGTTGTATTCATTCAACATTACAGCAGTGGTTGTTGCAGACACAACTGACAGAGATCTGCACACTACTGAGTGCACCTTTCTAGGCTGGTCATTTGTTTACTGTGGCACACATATGAAAGGAAACTAATGCGGTCCAGCACTGCAGACCATCAAGAAATTTAGTTTAAGTATGACCAGCACAGACATTACAGTAAATTGTAACTTTACTAAATTCACACAGTGTTTCACCAAAGTTCAACAGTTCATCATCAGAATGTGTGTCTTCTGCTTTCTTTCATCAGAGAAAATCTACATTTTCTATGGTGAAGTTATGAAGTTAAAGCATTTTTAACTCAAGTTGTGAGATCTAAAGCAGATCTGCATCTGTTTGTCTACCAAAATCTTTCCCTTGACTTTGTAGGCTGTACAAATACATTTGGAATGACACAGTGGTAACACAACTTTACTTCTCTGAGGGTTTAGATCCAAACAGTTTGACCACTGATTAAGGATGCAGGGGTCGACTGGCCATCAGGAAGTTCGGGAAGACTGTGTGGCCCCTTACAGACACAGACAACATAAAATAGAACACTGCCTGTCTGACTGGGCCAATGTAATACTTTCCATATTAAGGGGGGATTCGAGCGGACCCTCACAATTTGGACTGATCCTCGTTTTTGTTGATATCTGATTGTCTCAGTCATTTTCACAGTGAACGTGACAGTGACTAGTGCTCCAGCGCACCTAGGCTTGTCTGTCTTCTTTGAGTCAGTGCTGTAGCGACGTGCTTATACAAACTGAGGAGGCAGGTGTCAGCAAGACCCTTAAGTGTCTCAAAGGTCTTCAGCATCATCAGGGCGACTGTGGCTCAGTGTTGAGCAGGGTCCTTCTTCAATCAGAGGATTGGCGGTTTGATCCCCAGCTCTGCTAGTGTCGATGTGTCCTTGGGCAAGACACTTAACCCCAAATTGGTGTATGAATGGTTAGTTAATCCTGATGGGCAGGTGGCACCTTGCATGGTAGGCTCTGTCATCAGTGTATCAATGGGTGTGAATGGGTGAATGATGACATAAAGTGCTTTGAGTTGTGGGAAGACTAGAAAAGCGCTATTCAATTTGTAAAAAATTCAGAATCGGTGAAAATAACAAGGAAATTGGGCCGTTGGACTAAGGTCGGACAAAATGGCTCGATAGCGCCACCTAGAGTGCAGCCCCAACTTTCGGTTTCACCTAGCTGTATGAAATTTGGTAGGTATATGTAACGTGTTCGGCGTGAAAAACGGAGGTGCTATTGAGAGGTTAAAATGCTCGAAACATAAGCAAATTTGGTAAGCAGATGAATCGCATGTAGACTTTAAAAAAAAAGGTCTCTTGGGACCATGCTCTAAACCAGGGGTATTCAATTAAAATTCCAAAAGGTCCAGATTGAGAAAATCTTCTTGAATATATATATATATATATATATATATATATATATATTCAAGAAGTCTAGTATTAGTAACGTCTCTGTGTAGTCAGCAACTGTTAAATCAAATAAAGAAAGTACACATCAATTATATTTTAACAATTATTATTCTCAGTTTTCAAATTGAACTGGATGGATTATAAATAATACATAGAAATACATGAATAAATGTTCATCTCATTTCACGTAAAATAAGGGCTGGATTTAAAGAATAACTGACATAACAGAAAACTTAAAAAAAATGTGCGTCTTAAGAGGAAATGGTGCATAGTTACAAAATCATTTGACCTCAGGTTGATAGCAGACCACCTCAAAGTGTCATTTAGAGAGAACCAGGACATTCTGATGTAGAATTTCAAAATTAAAGCCCTTCAAAATTGCATGCATGAGCTAACGTCAAATGACATTCATGAGACAATTTGTCTAATTTCAGATTAGAGTGACACCTTGAGTTGGTCTGCTATCAACCTGAGGTGAAATGATTTTGTAACTATGCACCATTTCCTCTAAAATCCCATCTGAAATTAGACAAATTTTCTCATGAATGTGATTTGAAGTTAGATAATGAATGAGATTTTGAAGGGCTTTAATTTTGAAATGCTACATCAGAATGTCCTGGTTCTCTCTGAGTGAAACCTTGAGATGATCTGCTATCAACCTGAGGTGAAATGATTTCGTAACTATGCACCATTTCCTCTTAATAATCGTCACGGTCTCTGAACATATGAGACACACTGGTTTTAAACTGTCCGTGGGAAGAATTAACCTATAAGAGTCTGTTCATTGTTGGTTAAAGACTCTGGTCTCTCTGACCACTTTCCTCTTTTTGGAGAACGTCATGTGAAACAACTTCTCTGACTCACGTAATTATTCACCTGCCGTTCGTTCTCTTTCCTCGTCTCAGCCCTGTGTGTGTAAATTACTCACTCGAGTCAGGAAACGTGTCAGAATACCCATATTTGATTGACTGAGCTGCATCATGTGATGTGATTTACAACGCATGTAATTGGTCGGTTTGTTTCCTGGACCACTGACCGAGTGCCGTAAAGGCTAGAAAAGCTGCGCCGGTTAAAATATAGGCGCTCCGTCAAAATGTAATAATTCTCAATTATCTATCGGTTTTAGGTCCAGGGTCCAGATACAATGGCGTCCGGGTCCGGACCGCGGTCCGCCTATTAGTGACCCCTGCTCTAAACCCAACCGGAAGTCAGCCATTTTACATGGTTTGCCATCATCCATCAAGCTGTTATAACTCGACTGTACTTTGTCAAAACTGTCCCAAACTTGACATGCTTGATGACTTTTTAGGACTTCTGCATACCAATATTAACTCATAGTCATAGCGCCACCTACTGGCAATCACGGACGTAAGCAGGATTCTATATTTACAGTGGCCCAAACACTGAACTTATTAAGAGGATTCGTGGGCACACCACCAGAAAAAGACCTCTCTGATCTAAATATGTGCAAACTAAGATGTTTGGAGAGCAGAAATTGGATAAAAAAGGTTTCCAAATCGTACTTGTACATGGAGTTTTCATAAATAGTAAATTGAATTGTTTTTTTTTTCATTTTGCTAAAAGTAATTTCATGCAACGTGAAGTTGGTTTAATAAAATCAAACTGCACCCAGCCTAATTTATATGATAGATTATTTTACATTGGCTCACCTTTTGGCTTAAACTTATTTCTTTACAAAAGATGTTTTTTTTCCCACATGGAACTATACATTTCCTCGACTCTTCCAGCTTTGAGTCACTCAGCAGTGATTGTCAGAGACACCTGCACCAACAGTCGGTTTTGAGACCTGCATTTACTTTGACAGCCTGTTATGTTACTAACACTGAAGCACATTCAGACACATTCAGTCTTTTGTCAATTTTTACAGAATTACAGTTATGATTGTATTCGGAGGTACACTCAAAACATTCAAGGCTTAAGACGTGGCAAAATGACCTGGCTACGCCGTTGGTCGACACAGGAGATAACGCTTAACTCGTGCATGCAGTGTATGATGGTCACAGAAATGCATGGCCACATCCACCAGAGTCCTGCCAGTACCCTTGACATGCGTGAATATGCGAGGGCCCGATCAATGCTGCTTGCAATTATACTTTTTCTTCAATTATTCTTCTCATCTTTTAGCGGCCAGTAAATGTTTTTTGCCGTGTTCCATGGAGGACCTACTCCGTCTTTTTACATCACATGGGTTTCCCTCTTTAGAGAACTTGCATCATGTCACCAAAGCAACTGCACTTGTATGATGTAATAACAGGCAACACACACACACACACACAGCTGTCTGCCCAGCTGCTATGCAGTCTATCAATGAGTTTTAATGTGTATGGCTCAGTCATCTCCTCAGACTGATTTTTAAGGATAATTTTGCCCATATGGGTAAATTTCATCAAATTTGTTTGCAATGATGTGATCTTCATCAAATTCGTTTGCAATGATGTGATCACTCTAGCATTGAATAAAGCCGACCTGTTCCCTCATTTCTGAGACCCAGGCGTCTTTATGCTTTATTTTCTCCATTATTGATGACCTAGCAAACACAATTCTAACATTCTTGGTTACTTTAAAGGGGTAGTTTAACATTTCGCAACATATGCTTATTGGATATTAATAACAATCTCATGTACAAAAGACAGTTAACGATTATAGGGGTGGGTGGCAATTTAATGACTTGGGTGCAGAGTGGCCTCCTGAAGTTCTGTCGTCACAGCAAGGTTGCCAGGTTTGGAACTAGATCCTGTGTAGAGACCGGGCGCCATATTTACTGAGGATCTTACGTGACCACTAGGAGTCCTTCTAAACAGCACGAAGAGTTTCCTCTTGAGAAATACTCAAACAGTTGTTAAGGACACTTTTACTAAAGAACTGAAATGTAGTTTCTCATTCAGGCCAAACGGCTGAACTATATGAATCCAATATGTCTCTCTGCAGAGCAGTGAGTTGATGATGTCACCACCTCTAGGGAAGGGGGACATTTTTCTGCTCCCTAGAACTTAAACCTATTAAGCCCTAAGCCTATTTGTAGGCCTCTCCTCGGTTATTGCATACCCATAGTAAAGAGAGTGTATTTCGTCTAAATATAAGGTGTATTTTAATAGTTTTGGTATTTTAGAAAGCTGACACTTGTGAGATTTGTTCAGATTTGTAAATATCAGTATATATGTTACTGGTTAAGAGTACATTAAGATGGAACACAGCACAAATTGAAATTCTTTATCTCCGATTATAAAATAATCCAATTTTAATAAGATTTTTTTTTTTTAATGTTGTAAAGAAAGCTCAAACCTCTCCCAGATCATAGCCCAATGGGTTGAAAGTCTCTCTGCACAATGTTTTATTTGATAAAGTGAAGCATTCAAGAGCTAGAGAGGTTTGAGTGCAGAGATTTCAGCCGAGGTCAACCAAAATGTAATTTTGGTCCAGCTGTTCCATTGTAATTTTATATAGTATATAATTATATATTTCACTTCTTTTATGACTAATAGTGTTCAATCTATCATATGCAGCAGTTTGGCATCATTTAGAGAGCCTGGATCCTCTCTGAGCCTGTTTATGTCTGTCATCCATGGGATTTTCTCATCTGGCTTCCACTCCAGGTCTCCTAGCTCAGCTTGTGGTTGGTCGATTTCAGTTAATGGACCCTCTTTAGAAGCGTCTGAGTCCTGGCTATTTAACAGACCCATCGTGATTTTGATAGACAGAAGCGTTTGCCAGTGGGGAGTAAAACCGTGGCGCGTCGCCTGAAACGTGCGTAAAGATCTGCGAAAATCAAATCCCTTCCCCCACGGCCCCTAGTTAGACAGACCCTTGTTTCTACACGGGGACATTTCAGAGACGCACCGGAAATACGTAGAAATATTGTTGATGGAATTAAGCGGAGATATACAGCAGAACAACGAAAAGGTAAGGAGCTTTGGATGATTTTGAAGGATATTGCGCATTGTGTTTCTGGTGTTTGTTTGCTCACAGCCTTGTGAGGGTTTACCGGAGAGATGATCTGATGGTAGTTCTGGAATCTGTGTCGAATGCTCGTGCTTTTTGCTATCTCGGTTGCCTATGCTAACCATTAGCTTTGTTATGCTAACTCAGAGAAGAGCGAGTTATGGCTAGAAATACGTGATTTTGTGATAAATATTTTATTTGCGTACAATAGTTGTGTAGAATGGTGTTTGGAGTTTGTAAAAATGTCTTAGATTGTTTGTTTTACCCAGATTTTAAAAAAAATTTGGGATATAAAATATTCATATTCATAAATTGTACACATGCATAAATGGACTTTTTTCGACGGTAAATGCTACAGCGGACCCGAATTTGGGTCCGTCGGGCTTAACAGGTATGATACTGTAGAGCCGTGGTTAGCCTGTGAATGCTGCTGAGCAATATCATAATTCATGTTTTGTGTGCGTATTGCAGATCTTTAAAGCTCTTTTTGTGAGTCCAACATAAATCAGACCACAGGGACATCAGCATGAAGACAATACAGAGAATGTATCGAATGTATTCGAGTATGTGGATGCATAAAATAGTTGGTGTCTGACGAGAACATAATGCAGAGTGGCTATGTAAACTAATGCTGTGTTCACACCAAGCGCAGCGTGAATTATCCGCTCTGGCGATGGCGTGGCACGAATGACGCAAATTTGCGTCAATCGCGCCAATATGTAGTTATTTCGGCATCCCTTTTTGTCCGTTTATTGCTGTTAAACCACAGCAAAATCTGTTTATTTGGTGTTCATACAGCTGCAGTAAACCAGACACAGTGAATACAGCTCGATAAAATACACAGAGCTCCTCAGGACTAGGAACCCATAGTCCGGACAATAAGGTGTTTAGTTTCCTGGGATATCTGGGACTTCCACAACAAGTACTAAGCAGAAATAGAGGTTATTTTTTCCATGGTTGATGGCGGAAATAAATGGCTAAGTTAATAATAACTTCCAGGGCGATAAGCCACGCCCCCTCTCTGGCACGATTCACGTGGTCCCCGGCGAGTTTCGGGGTCAGGAATTAAAGTATATTTAAAAACTAAAGAACTATTGAAAGTTTAGCTTCAAAGCAGTGTAGTCCATGTTATATTGTAAACTAAATGAGTTGAGCCTGTTGTTCAAAGAGCAGGATTTTATTCTGTTAAGTGCTTCCTTCCATTCATCATCAGCAGCGATGAACCGGCCGCCGTCAGGCCTATTTGACACAAACTGATATTTTGATTCATTACTTGAAACTGGAAATCAAATGCTTGGCTTACATTTAGAAAATAACTATTCAGTGCGATTTTGGCTGTTATTGTAATTTAGTTTTTTACAAAACATAAGACAATAAGAACAGGAAGTGCAAACATAACTGGTTCTCTGCATGAGTGCGTCATAAAGGTAATAAAAAGAGTCTCAACCTAGACACACTGGGCCCTGTGTAGCTTGTGTCTGGAAGAAATAGAAGAGTAGTGGACCTGATCCCGCATAGCCTCCCAGGTCCAATCCTCACCTACTCCCACAGACCAGACCATTTTAAAAATATCAGTTATAGAGCGCTGAAGCTCAAAACGATTATATAGAATATAGAAATGGCATCTTTTAGGCATGGGTTGGACTCTAGAAGAGGGTCAACAGCAGAGGCGGGAAGGATGGGAAACCAGAGTATTGCCTCGTACAGAGTCGCTGACCTGAAAGTATCTCAAACAGTGAACTCTAGGAATAGAAATCGGTCAATGAGTTGCTCAAAAAAGGTGACTGTGCCGTCTACGTAAAGATCTTAGTAGCAACACCCTGATTGTACCACAGCTCAGGCTGGACAAACGGACATCATTCATCCAACTTATTAGGAAAATGAATGAGAACGGAATAATTATTCTCTAAACCGACCTTTATAATCATCCCTCGCAGTTCACACACCCACTTCCTGCTTCCACTTTGACCCACTGTACTGCTGAGGTGAGATGTTATGACCAACATTTCAGGTGCACTCACTTTCAGCTTTACTGGCAGATAACATCAATAGCTTTCAGGTACCAACCACTCTGGACCAGGAACCTTCAGAAACTCTCATTCACACTATTGTCATCATTAGCAGAAGACAAGTTATCCCCTGATGCAATGGGATATGTGATACGGCACATTTGGATTTTTATTACATTGTGGAAGTGTGAGCGTGTTGATGTCAAGATAAGTCTGTCCCGAATCCAGAACAGCAGCGTTCAGACACAGACTGCTTCTGTCTCCACCTCCTTCCGTCTGCTCGGCCTTCTTATCAACAAGATGGAGGGGAAAGGCGATGGACAGACACTCTGTGTGTGTGTGTGTGTGTGTGTGTGTGTGTGTGTGTGTGTGTGTGTGTGTGTGTGTGTGTGTGTGTGTGTGTGTGTGTGTGTGTGTGTGTGTGTGTGTGTGTACAGTCTGTCTGTCTGCATGGAGTTGCATCATTCTGGCTGGGCTGAAAGGCTGCTATGATGTAACTGGCAGTAATACCTTGAGACTGACAGTGGGAGAGAGAGCAGGAGATACGGAGGAGAGAGAGAGAGAGAGAGAGAGAGAGAGAGAGAGAGAGAGAGAGGTTAATGGAGGGAAGAGAAAGGAGGAGAGAACACAAAAGAAGGAAAGAGAAGAAGCAGAGAGGATACATGAGAGAGAGAAGAGAAGACATTTGTAAACTGAAATGAAGGCATACACTGTAACAGAAAGAGGAAGGCTGACTCTGGCTCTGCTCAATGAATTGACTGGTCAAATCATAAATAGTCCTGATGTTCCAGTTAAGGAAACTTTATTGCAGAACAAGTGGAAGGAATACCTTTGTTAGCAGTTGAAGCTTGTATTTGTGTGTGTGAGAGTGTTTCTTACAGTTCAATGGTCGTACACAGCAGTCAAAAGAAACACAGTAACATCTGTTTTGTGCTCAACTGGTCTACTGGAATCTGAAGGAAGGAAGATTGTAAAGAAACATCATTTAAATGGATAGAAGAAAGAGGCCAGCAGGAGCCCTTCTTCCTCTGCCCCCCACCAACAATTCAATGGTCATCAATAATGGATTTTCTTCCAAAGAGGATAAAACAAAAGTGATATTTGATAATTGTAAATGATACTGCGATTTTGTAATTGTTTATTTTAACCATTTATTCTTGCTTTTATTTTGATCTCCCTCTAGGAGAGACACCCGTTTTCTCTGAACTTGATGATAATCTTTTCAACTATTTTTACACAGCTTAAATGTTTTAAATATCATATGCATAAGATAGAGAAAGGAACAGGATAATACTGCAGGGGATGGTTCTAAAGAAACATGTTCCAGACAACAAAAAACAAACAATCAACAACAATCAACACAGTGCAAAAAGTAGAAACATATTCAAATGTACAGTAAAATATAAAATACAGTGAAATATAAAATGAAGTGCACAAACGAACAGATAACGGGACTATAAACAAGTGAGATGTAATATAGGTGTAATGTAAAGTGTCAAGTGTATTTAACTAAGAAAACTAGAAGGGATGTGCAGGGGAGTGACCAGTAGGAAAATTGTTCTGGGGATGTAAGTGTCAGAGTCAGTGGAGGTCCCGGGCTCTGTTGATGAGCCCAACTGAAGACTAGAAGAAACTGTTCATGTGTTGTGAGGTCTTGGTCCTGATGGACCTCAGCCTCCTGACAGATGGAAGGGGCATGAACAGTTCATGTCCAGGGTGAGAGGGGTCGGCTACAATCTTTCTTGCTCGTTTCAGGGTCCTTGAAGCGAACAAGTCCTGGAGGGACGGCAGATTGCAGCCGATCACCCTCTCAGCAGAGCGAATGATGCGCTGCAGTCTGCCCTTGTCCTCGGCTGTGGCTGCAGCGTACCAGACCGTGATGGAGGAGCAGAGGATGGACTCAATGATGGCTCTGTAGAAGTGCACCATCATTGTCTTTGGCAGGTTGAATTTCTTCAGCTGCCTCAGGAAGTACGTCCTCTGCTGAGCCTTCTTGGTGATGGAGCTGATGTTAAGCTCCCATTTGAGGTCCTGGGTTATGATGGAGCCCAGGAAGCAGAAGGACTCCACAGCGTCGACGGGGGAGTCACACAGGGTGATAGGGGGAGTCAGACAGGGTGATAGGGGGAGTCACACAGGGTGATAGGGGGAGTCACACAGGGTGATAGGGGGAGTTACACAGGGTGATAGGGGGAGTCACACAGGGTGATAGGGAGAGTTACACAGGGTGATAGGGGGAGTCACACAGGGTGATAGGGGGAGTCAGACAGGGTGATAGGGGGAGTTACACAGGGTGATAGGGGGAGTCACACAGGGTGATGGGGGGAGTTACACGGTGATGGGAGGAGTTACACAGGGTGATAGGGAGAGTCAGACAGGGTGATAGGGAGAGTTACACAGGGTGATAGGGGGAGTCAGACAGGGTGATAGGGGCAGGTATGGCGGCATTCTTCCGGAAATTCACAACCATCTCCACTGTCTTTAGAGCGTTGAGCTCTAAGTTGTTCAGACTGCACCGGGTCACCAGATGGTCAGTCTCCCACCTGTAGGCGTTGATGGAGCCATGGGGGATGGGGTCAGGACTGTTCCATTGTCTTTCAAACCTACAGTAGAACTCGTTCAGCTCGTCTGCCAGGCGTAGGTCGTTCATGGAATGGGGGGGCTTTAGGCTTGTAGTTGGTGATATGCCTGAGACCTCTCCAAACAGAAGCAGAGTCACTTGCTGAGAGCTGGTGTTGCAGTTTCTCAGAGTACAGTCGTTTAGCGTCTCTCGCCACCTTGCTAAACCTGTATTTTGACTCTTTATACATGCCCCTGTCCCCACTCCTAAATGCCTGATCCGTGTGCAGCCTTAGCTGCCTGAGTTCTGCTGTAAACCAGGGTTTGTCGTTGTTATAACTCACCCTGGTGCTTGTTGGAACACAGCTGTCCTCACACAAGCTGATGTATGACGTCACAGCCTCTGTGTACTCATCCAGACTGTTGGTAGCAGTCCTGAAAACATCCCAGTCTGTACAGTCTAAGCACGCCCGAAGATCCTCCATAGCTTCACTGGTCCACTGCTTGAATATCCTCACAGTTAGGGGTGAACCTTGGCAGTGCCCAGTAGATGAACCGGCACCTCTCCAGCTCCCAGTCCACATTCCACACTGAGTGATCCGGGCTGGACCTGAACCGAACCTCCTCCTTTTCCACAGCCAAGTCCTCCTGAACTGAGCTACTGTCGCCCCATACAAAAAGGATTCTTACATGAACGAATAACTTCAGCACATAACTACAGTTCTTTAAATTGTTCTTTACTGGATAACATTCAAAGCCATTTCATAGGTAACAGCAGGCCGTGTCAGCTTTATCATTTATAGGTAAAACCAAAGCAAATGCTAATTTCTATAACTGTGAAAGTTTGAGATTTTCACATCACAGGGGATTAAGGGTTAGAGTTAGTTTGAATGCACATGGAATTAAAATGTGTGTTGACATGGAGACTGGTATAGTTTAGTGTGGCAGAACTGTAGTATAAATGGCATGATTAGGTATTTCTTATAGTCATAGATAAGGTGAGTTGATATTATTGATTGATATTATTCACATATTCACACCGTCTCTCCTCAAAGACATTCATGCTGTTGCACTCAGTTGTAGGTGTTAAAAGTGACAATGGTGTGGAGAAGGAAAAGGGAGAGCAGAGGGAGAATTTATAATCCTGCATACTTTCATACCTCCACACAGCCGTCCAATCACTGCATGAAATGGGCCGCTTTGTCTGATTGTTTGTTCCACAAAGTTAGAAACGCACACTATGTTTAAAGCATAATGAGGCCTTTACACAATCAATGTCTGTGGAGGGATGCAGGCTCTAATCAGACCTTGCAACCTATCGGGGAAAACCAGTTGTCTTTCATCTGGCTTCTTTTAATATGTATTCATTACTGTATTTGCAGGGCTTAACACTAACTGTTAAAAGTTGTTGTCATCGTGGAAACCAGGCATTAGCTTGTGGTTGCTGAAATTTAAAATGTGGTTGCGTGCAGCAGCGGGGTCGCGTACAGCGTTGGCTGGTTTCGCTTCTGACTGTAACAGTAATATTTAAATACCACTAATGCAGCAAATATTAAAAATGTATTTATTTTGGGGTAAACATTTTTCTGGTTGTCCCCGGTTTTTATATTTTGAAAAGTGGTTGCCACTGTTGGTAACCAACAACCAATGGCAACCCTTTCTGACGAGGCTTGATTTTAATGTTTTGACAAATTGCGATGGCAGTGTTTATACAGTTATAAGGATAATATCACACCTGCATTTTTTTAAAGATCATTTTTTTAGTCCTCTGTCTACAGTAAATGAAACACCAAAACCAAGTGTAGAATACTTCAAATGTTTCTACACTTTTATTCTACTTTTTTTTTTTTTTAAAAAAGACCCAAAAAAGACATTTTGTTCAAAGGACCTGTAGGGGCCCTTAATGTTTTTCCTGTTTTTTACATTACTGTTTTTCATAAAAAGTGTGATTCCTTGGAATTAAACTGAATAAAAAGAGAATGTAATGTGGACCTGCGTGAAATGTTTCTGCTCTAACTAATTCTTATCTCTTTTGTTCAGGTGTTCCCACACCAACGGAGGAGGTTCTGCACCACACGCTGAGCATGCTGGTCCGTGAGCGGAAGATCTACCCAACACCAGACGGATATTTTATTGTCACCCCTCAGACTTACTTCATCACTCCGAGCCTAATCCGAACCAGCTCCAAGTGGTACCACTTAGACGAACGTTCTGCTGACCGACACCAGCAGCAGCAGCATCAGAACCAACAGCAGCATCAGCAGACGCAGTGCACCTCCCCTCTCTCTGGCACCATCACCCCGTCCACCTCTGGACCCGTGCGCGATCGAACACACCCAAAGTCCAGCCAAAATCACAGTGGAGGAGGTGGGGATTCTTTTTTCAACAACAGTTACCGTGGAGACGACCCCCCTAGCCACCACACCACCCTGCAACGTCGATCTCCCAAAGACCACCGGGAGGCGTACTCGTCCCCTCACTCTCCACAAACACCTCCTCAGCAAGCGGCAGGCAACACAGAAAAGAGTCGCAGCACCCTTGGGTTCCCCTTCAAGACGGACACGCTCACCAAACACCGAAGTGGGGGAGGAGGGGGAGGAGGGGGAACTGGAGAGGTAGAGAAACAGGCAGGTGGAGGAAGTGGTTCAGGAAGTCGGAAATTTGGTTTGAAGCTGTTCCGTCTGAGCTTTAAGAAGGACAAGACCAAGCAGCTGGCCACCTTCTCTGCACAGTTCCCCCCAGAGGAATGGCCGCTTCGCGACGAGGAGGCGCCCAGCCAGCTGCCACGCAATGTAGAGATGGAGATCATCCGCCGAATCAACCCTGACCTCACTGTGGAGAACCTCGCCCGGCACACAGCGGTCATGAAGCGCCTTGAAGAAGAACGTGCGCAGAGGAGCAAAGCGTCATCAGCCAATCAGAGCTCCAGGAGTAGGAGAAGCGGGGGTAGACACAGGAAGCAGTCTCAGACCAAACTCAGCCGCTCACATAGCAAGACGAGAGCTCCCCGTGGCGATCCCGCCGACGGTTCCCACCTGGAGCTGGCCGACAGGGACTACAGAGCCTACTCGTCCTCACTGGCTCGGTCACCGAGGGAACACGCGCTGGCCATGGAGCGGCAACGGGCCCGCCTTCACCTGGCACATAGCAACCCCAACATCCTCGACTCCTCCCACCTGCCTGTCACGCCAGAGTGGGATGTGTCCGGAGAGCTTGCCAAGCGGCGCACAGAAATGCCTTTCCCCGAGCCAAGCCATGGCCCATCAGCCCACCACTCCAAAGTCCACCGCTCACACTCCCACACCCAGGAGAGGAAGTCCAGGAACGAGCGCAGCGACAAGGCAAAGGAACGCTCCAGGTCCATGGACAATTCCAAGGGACCACTTGGAGCTGGGATGATTGGACCACCTGATTATTACGACGACCGGAGCCGTTACTATACTGACGATGGCACCCTGCGAGCCAATCAGAGCTCTTCTCACTACTCTCGTGCCACCCCTCCTTCAGCTAAACTGCCTGTGGATTCTCTGGGGTTGGATAGCGGCAGGAGTTTAGAGAAGAGTAAGAGCAGGGACAGCCTGCCGGCATACTCGCCCAAACCACTACTCAGCGCCGTCCCTCCTGATGATTACTTCCAATGCGCTGGCTCCTCTGAGGCTGCTCTCACAGCAGCTAACCCACTGGGAACTCTAGGCAAAAGTAGCCATGAGGGATTAAAACTAGGCAGTGCCGACAGGCAAATGGACAGACAGACACCCCATCCTCTAGAAAGTAAGGAGGACTTGTCAAAGGTGGGACCTAAGGGTGGCAGCCTGCCTCCAATACCCCTCTCTATCCCTGACCCCCCCCTTCCTAATGGAAGACCTCCCCACAGTGCCTCCTCTGGTCAGGAGAAACGTAAGGAGATCTTTAGTAAAGACACACTCTTCAAACCTCCTCCCAGCCTCCCTTTGCCCGGCTACAGCTCCCTGAGAAAACCCCCAGCCCTCGCCTCCTCTCCTCTGTCCTCGTCCTGCGATGCACTTGATTCCCAGGAGGCCTTTGATGCTCCCAAACCTCTGGTGGCCACACCGTCCGTTCCCCAACAGGGCATTGAACCCACTACCGGTGCTGC
The DNA here is from genome assembly GCF_023349555.1 of Cebidichthys violaceus. NCBI lineage: Eukaryota > Metazoa > Chordata > Actinopteri > Perciformes > Stichaeidae > Cebidichthys > Cebidichthys violaceus. The sequence goes on from NW_027176372.1 coordinate 4,355,385, forward strand.
AGAGGCCTCCTTTGACTACTACAACGTCTCAGACGACGATGAACTGGAGGAGGGGGGGAACAAAAGTCGAGGAGAGGACGAAAAGGCTGGAGGAGGTGTTGTCGGGATGGGAGGAGGTGGAGCAGGGACCATGCAGTGGCTATTGGAGCGAGAGAAGGAGAGGGATCTACAGAGGAGGTTTGAAAGAACCCTCACCTTCCCTGGTGCTAAAGAGAACCTTCCAGAGCCCAGTCAGAACCAGCAGTCAGCCCACTCTGCTAGACTTGACAGTATGGACTCCAGCTCCGTCACTGTTGACAGTGGATTCAACTCACCACGGTGAGAACATGAATTTACATACTGCATGCATACAATATAGGCATATTTACAACTCTCATTTTCCATTTGTCTGATGCGATGGCCTGCATTGTTGGATAGCAAAACGTTTCTACTCATTTCTCTTTAGAGGCAAGCTGATTGTTATGTAGCCTCACTGGCACACCAGAGAGGAGGAGATTGCAGGTGACATTTGCAAGAACAAACCATGTCCTTCTTTGTGCTGTTGTGAAACAAGTATTATCAGTATATGTATACAACGATCCACTGGCTGACGTGTATAAAAGTGTGTACAGTATCTGGGTGAGTCCATCAGAATAACACCTGTGTCTTAAGTTAGCATTTAATATGATTAATTTACTGAATCAGAATTCCTTATTTAATCCAAAGAGCATGGAGTAGAAGCACTGCTGGGTCTTTGTCCACAGCACACTGGCGCTCTTTGGATCCTTCAGGTTTACTCTGCTTCATTCATCTTGTGACGGGCTCATTGCATGGGTGAAATTCATTATGGTCTCAAAAAAGTACAACTTGACAGGTCTGATAAGTGATTCTGGATCCAAAATGGAACCAGCTATCTGAATCCATACCAATTTCCATACCAAAGCCTACCATTTTCTTTACAAACCATATAAATAATATATTTGGTCTCTGCAGCTGCTGACATCGTGGTAAAAAATGAACAAGTAGTTATTGTTGTCGGCCCTGAAATTCCTCTGTGATGTGAGTGTGTGGTCCTGCTGTCTGTTTCCTGTCGTTTGTCTCGACAGAAGTGGGAGCTTCAAGCGCTTCATGTGGTGTTGTGGTTCTATCATTTCTCATTGTGTGCCACTGTCTCTCTGCAGAACAAGGGAGAGCCTAGCGTCTAACACCTCTTCCATAGTGGAGAGCAACCGTCGGCAGAACCTGGCGCTGAGCCCCGGCCACCTCGGCATCACCACCGGCACCGCCACCCCCTTCTCCTTCCGCGCCATCCCAGAACCTGCCGGCACCCAACCGGAGAAACTCCAGAAGCCCAGCGCTTGCCTTGCGTCAATCACCAGCGTCTAGGGGCGGAACTACTGTAAGAACTGGGTGGAGCCCCGGGAGCCAATGGAGAGGGGCCAGAAAATAAAAGTCCCACCCCCAAGGACTGTTACATCTTTAGACTGACATCAGTGGAGCTGCCACAGGCCCACTGTGGAACTATAGCTATTAACACACACACACACACACACAAACGGAGAGAGACATTTAGACCACCAGGAAACTGCTCTCTATCGCTCTCTCATACACGCACGCACAGACACACACACACACACACACACACACACACACACACACACACTCACACACACAGACATGTACATGCCAGGCCACTGGGCAGACTCTGACCATGTCATTCTACAGCCTCTAGTTTACACACTGCTGTTGTGTTGTTTCACTATCACGTGGGTTCTAGTGTGTGTGTGCGTGTGTGTGTGTGTGTGTGTGTGTGCGTGTGTGTGTGTGTGTGTGTGTGTGTGTGTGTGTGCGCGTGTGCGCGTGTGGGTTATGTTTGTATAATCTGTAATCTCAGGTCATGTTATTTCCACTCTCATTCCAGCTGCTCCAGATCAGCGCATCTCCATCTAGTGGTGTCTGGTGGTACTACACACTGAAGAGACGCTGCTCTGCTGACTGCTGTTACTGATGGTACACACATTGTCACTGATCCAGCTCCTACTCACTTGTCTCTGTTAGCTCTTCTCTTAATTCACCACCGGCAGACACCTTGTAAGGTGCAGCGCCACAAGAAATGACAATTAATGACCATCTGTCCAAAGTGCATCAACAAAGTGAGGGAGTTAGACAGTCAAATGAGTAACCTGTAACCAGGGCTGTTTTCACTAGGACAATCTGTAGAATGAAGCTGAGCAGTTCTTGTGTCTGCTGGATGCCATGATGCCCGTTTGAACTGGCTGAACACTGTAGTGGCAGTTTAGACCAGCTGCTGTCAGATATGTGGACAGCTCCAGGTGTAGCTCCAGGGATGAGACTTCTGATTCCACACTCTTTCATGGGGGCAGATCTTCCCCCACTTTTCTCTCTCGTTAACGTTACCCCCCTCATGTCCACGGGACGCAGCTCGTGTCTCTGTCACGGCTGCTCTTTTCTCCACAACAGGCCGTAGCCGATGCGATGAGTACGATGGCCCCGAGAGCTCGACACACTGCTCTTAAGGCCACGAGACGAGACTTTATTGATCCCTGAGGGGAAAGTCACACTACAGCAGCGCAGAGACGGAAAACTAAATCTATTTGAAAGACATATTCCAGAAATCAGAGAGGTGACAGTATACACATACCTAATGCATTATAAGTGAGTTTATATATACAGTGTATAAATGCCTATATTTATTGACAGTTGACATGAAATTAATATTTAATGACATGCTGCATTTTGTTATTGACTTTGTCTTTATGTACATATAGAAGAACTACTTTTCTTGTTTGTTGAGAGTCACTTCACAGCGGTGTTCAGATATGAGATATCGAGGTCCTGCCGATGATGTCACAGCCTGTAACATGTACATGTAAACGTATTCACGCTGACTTTCACATGACATCATGTGTCCGTCATAGTACTAAACATTCCTTTTAATAACCCCAGCTGAGATTGATGGATGTTAGCGATGAATAGCAAGGGTGGTGGTGGGGAAACTGCATAAGGGGCCATTGTTAGAGTTTAACCTGGAGCTCTGCAGAGATCATTTCATAAACTATGACTTTCATACTTCTATAAGATCACTGATGACATGAAACGGCGCTGGATTTGTGCCAGAAGGAGACGTAGGCTACTCATCTAGTTACTTTGGTCCACAGCACAATGCACGTCTGTTGAGACATTAGCCACGTTAGCTGTGCGGGAAACGGACGAGGCTCATTGTGCAATCAACCCGAACACAAACAGACATGGACCAAAGGTGGAGATGTCAGTAGGCTCTCATTACACTCATGATTTATGTATTCATTTTGTATCACCAGTGAGTTGACACACGCACACCTGAGGAGGAATAGAGCAGCCATCGCGTTCATTTTTTTGTTGTTAACCCTTCTCAGAGCTCAGGTGAGACCTCAGGTGTTCAGAGGGTGGAGACCAGCTAAATGTAATGACTCATGGAGGAGCTATGAAGGAGCCATCGTTGTTCACGGAGCCGTCGCTTTGCTACTGCCCGACAGTACGGACCTCAGCGCTATGTGGCAACATCACAGCAGGACCTCAATATGAGACAGAAACGGAAAGAAAGATAAATAGGCAGAAGATGTCGGCTGAACAGCGTTAGAAACAAAGCCCCTTCATTTCAGAGCAGTGCAGACAAAGGAGATAAACGTGCGACTCGGCTGCGTCCTGTGGACATGAGGGGCTACAGTCACATCCCTGTTGAGTTTCTGTTAGCTGACTTCCTGTAACCAGCAAAACACCACTGTCTGTTTTCAGTGGATGGTTGTGAGTTTTAAGTGAAATGCTGGGATCAGACAAAGTAGACGCTGCTGCTGGTGTACGGTCCTCAGGAGCAGCTGTACTCGAGGTGGCTGAGCGTCCAGCAGAGAATATGAGACATGAGGGGATTGAGACAACTCATCCAGACCAGTGTTATACGCAACAAGCAGGGACGACACTTTGTTTTTTGGTTTCAGTATTTCTTTAGTTGCACGCAACATTACCATGAATTTACATTTCTGTCAAGTTCATGGCTACTTGAGTATTTCTTCAAAATGTTTGAGTCACATCCCTGAGCCACTCTCACTCCTGGTGCTACGATGTATTATGGCCAGCGACGGCCATAATAATAGTCATAATAAAAAGGGTGATGAGAGAGTTGGAATATAGTAAATGGATGCTTACAGTTGTATAAAAGGTTTCACCTGCATACGTTTGGCGATGACCATTTAGTCCCTTCTATGAAGCATGTGGGTGAACACAGTGACGGACGGACAGCTGACTACGGCACAGGGACGCGTGGAATGAGGCCGCTCTCAAAATGTGTCTGTCTCATTGTAACCAGACCAGAGCTGAGCTGGATTTACCCATCTCGAAAAAAAAACAACCTGCAGTCCTATAGGCCAATCATTTCCCATCCCTCTATAGGCTCAGGGAGCTGTCAGTCATCCCAGTGTTGTCGTCCAATAGGCTCCTCTACAACTACCTCCACAGCAGCAAAAACACAGCCCGTCCTTTCTACTATCTCACTGTCATCAGCCTCTAGCCTGTGAATGTCTGCACACACTCACACACACACACACACACACACATACATATACACACTAACACACTACACATCAAAGTGCTGGACTCCCTATTGTTTCCCTTTCTTCACTAACAAGGTTCTTCTAATGGTACACGATAGCATTGTGGTTCAGCTGCTTAACCCCCGCAGCCCAAACACACTCCTCCTCCTCCTCCTCCTCCTCCTCCTCCTCCTCCTCCTCCTCCTCCTCCTCCTGGCCTCTAGTGGTACCTGACTTCCTGTGCAGAGTGAACCTCTTTCCTGATCCCAGTAAGGGACTTTAATAGTGTTGTCCTTTTCACCAACAAGGCGTACAACACAATATCCTGACATACAGCTATGCAAGCTAGCCCGCTGTGACCCGACACAAAGAAAGAATAGTTCCCATTCAGTGAGGACATGCAACACTGTAGGACTCATACATTTCGTTGCATGGCCGCCCTCAGACATGAGCTGCAGATGAAGTTTTCGTCACATGGACCCTCATAGGTACGTGTAAAGTGTAAATTAGCCTTGAGGGGCTCACAATGCTTGAAACAAACTAGTTGATGCAGCGTGACGACTTCTTCCCAAGTGTGCTCTCATTTACCTTACTGGAAACAACATCTGTAGAGTTTGAAGCCAAGCGCTTCATTTGAATTGTACTGGCCCTTTAAGTGTGCCTCAGTAAAAGATACAAGTGTGGCTGCTGTTAGTTAAACAGTGGTGTATAGCAGGATACGTGTCGCTGTCACCTCGAGTTAATTTGCCCGCTGTATGGTAGGATCTAAAAAAAAAAAAGAGAGAGATTTATTTTCATGTATCTCATGGAGCTCAATGTGAGGTGCTCAGTTCCTTCTGCCCAGCTGTCCTTGTCACAGCTAACTACTGCTGGTCTGGGCGACTGTAGGCACCGTGACCGACCAGTAACCAGTCATTTGTGTAGCGACAAGGACGAGAACCCTCACTGGAGTCCCACCCGCAAACGCATTGTGTTTGTGGGAACCGAGCCCCCTGAAATGGTAGACTGGAACTTGAACCCCTCGCCGCCATGTGCTGAGAACAAATGGAGCAAACGCCTCTTCCATGAAACTCCTTTCATCCCTGTGACATTCGGTCTTACTCTGCATCTTGCCACTACGACCTCATGCCTCACCACTACAGGTAAAAGGTCCAGCTCTGTACCAGGGAACTGCTTTACAGTCTCTCTAATGGACTGATGCTGCTGTTCTACGGACATGGTCTCTACTCTATCAATACTTGATGATTCTAATCTCTATTCCACAATTGAAAGAGATTCATAGTCTTCAGTATTCTCCGATTGTAGCCCGTAGTCCACAATGTCAGCAGTGTTCTAATACCCCTGAAGGGTCTTGGTCCCTCTGCTGCCCTTACTCTGGAGGATGTGTATCATGTGTAATAGGGATTTTGTCACTGCTCTTACCCAACAGCAAGCTTCCAATCAATTACAGTAGTGCTTTACTTTACTGCATAATTGCAGCCATCTGTTCCCACATAGTTTAGCCTTTTATATGACATAGTCAGATTCTGTTAGTCAAGTTCTAGTCTCTGTTCCACCGTTACCATTTAGAGGGTGCCCTGTTGCTACAAATACAGCGGTGCCAGTCCCTGTTGTACAACTGATCTTGGGTTTACCACTATACTGGAGTTTAGTTCTTGTCCCTCCAGGGAAGTTTAATCTCTATTGCCCCCACAACTCTTGAGGGTGTAGCTCCGGTTCCACAGCCACAGTGGGGTTCTTGTCCCTGTTCCACCAGTAAAATGACTGTGGTTCCCTGCATGGTGGAGGTCATGGGTTCCATCCTTTATGTCTAATGATTGCACTGCCCCACCCCCCCACCCACCCAATTCCTCCCTGCTACTGTCTGGCCTAGTGGCCCCTCCATCAACCCCTTGTCTCCTCCAGCCACAGTCCTGTAACCTTCCATCCCTTTTCTACACTGACAGTCCATGAAATGTCTTCCCTTAACATCGGCGGTGGTTTATAAAATGGAGGTTCAACAATAACATTGTTTCTAATGGTGACGGTATGTCATACCTGTAAATGATGTTTATCTGTCATGCCTAGTCAAATAATTTAAACAATAAAAAGAGGGATTTTTTTAAATGTCTATAATATCTGAAAGTCCCTTTGATGTGTAGTACTGGTGTTACCGTTGTTGTAGTGTATGTGATACCCTATTGGGATTGTGTTACTTTTTAAGATAATAAAATAACAATGTTTGGTTACACCACTGTCGTGTGTTTTAATGTGATCATCATGTGCGTTTGCTGATTATTCAGCTGGGGTCGCAATAGAAGGAGAGTGACGGATTCTGCCTGAAACAAATTCAAATTTACTACAAGTCTCGATTTTTACCGAAATAGCATTTGTCAGCCAATCGGAACGTCTTCCCTGAAGGGTGTGGCTTCACTGCAGGTCTTATCTGTGTCGGTACAGACCAGTACAAACTACTGATAAGACCTGCAGACAGGTGGGCTCATGAGTGGCTGGTCAATAGTGGAGGATAATACGCTTGAGTTTTCAGCATTCTCTGTAGTAATCTTGGAAAAGTAATCCTTTCTTCCAGACGTATAGTTGTGTTTCAGGCAGTCAAGGCTTCTTTGTATACAGTGAACTATGAGCCTATAGTTTTTCTCCATTTCCTTTCAGATAATCGACACAGTCTCTTAACCTGTTGAGCTCTATCGCTCGTAAAAATGCCTAAAATGATGTTCCCAAAATGGATCGGGACAAGTTCCTCAACCATAAAGCGTATCTGCATATTTCTGCTCTCCTTTGAAAGGTAAGAAGCTGGAATATGAATCCATTATAAGTTTACTTATTTTTATTAACATTCCAATATAAATGGAGATGAATGAAAAAATAAGATTTTTATCTTCGCCTAGTATACAATCTCAATTTCACCATGAAATGATCAATGGATGATGATGCAACTGAATGACTTATACTCTTTACTACAACTGGGACTGTACATGTGTGAAAAAAAAAAAAATACAACATTTATGATACACATATACAAGTTCTGAAGATATAGGCCTACTCAGGCAGTCTCCATGTTTACATGTTAAGTGTTTAATACATATCCATACAGCCATAATACAAATAAAGACATCCTACAAAAACATTGAAATAGTGATGAGTATAAAGCATTGAACAAGGACAATATGAATATCAATCAATATTCCTAAGTGACCGAAGAGCTCCACGATATAAAGCAGATAGATAAAGAGTGCAAAGCCCACAGGGCTGAAGCTGTATTACTGCATTCATCTGAATCAGGGGAGGAGCATGGTGTCAGGCTCCTCGCTGTCTGTCGCCGCCTGGTGGCTGTATGGCAGTACTACGAGCCAGAGCTCACTTACACCTCGTGCTTTTGGTGCATTAGAAAGCTGGGAATTTCTAGCTTCCAGCAATATCAAGCATGTAAATGTATGTAGACTGACGAGAAAATGATCCCAAATCACAACTTGCTATTATATTTACAAAGGTTATATTTGTACAACTTGATTGTTAAAATACTTCATCGTTTCGACAACATACAGCTGGTTTACAGATTCTGTAAGCTGAAGACTCCATTGATTTTCAAAGCAGTATGACATGCATATCTTCTATTAATAGACCATCTTCCATTGCATACTTTGTGTAAGTAGGCCACAGGGGTGAACGGGTTGAGCAATGTTTAAGCCTCAGTGTAGCAACAGTATTTAAAGCAGATGACCCCAGAAGCCTAGCTGCTATTTTATTCTGGGTGTTCCAAAGTTGAGGCTGAAAACTAAACGTGACCGTGCTTTTGCCATCAGGGCCGCTCGGCTTTGGAACAAGCTTTGATTGTACTAAATTATTTTACTACATTTTGTTTATTTATTTGTTTTTTATAGATCACTTTGCTTCAGCTTTGGTATCTCTTTTGATAAAACACACCGTGACGGCGGCATCGTCAATGTGTAACCCTGTTGTTATTACGAGCTCTAGAATGCTACCATGCTGATCAGAATCAGAATCAGCTTTAATGGCCTGATGAGTGGCTTCATTTACATGCATGGCTTCAATTACAGGTCGGGTGAGTTCAAAGCTGTACTCTGGAGTCCCTCTTTTTGTTCATATGAATATTCAGGTCACCATTGGACACGGACACGTTTTTTTTGTGTTTAGTGAAAGATCATTGGGTTTTGTTGAATGTGTGTTTTGGCAGAGTTCAGAGACAAGTGTAGTCTCATAGACTATATATATATATATATATATATATATATATATATATTGTGATCTCATAGACTGTATATATTGTAGTCTAATAGACTGTATATAGTGTAGTCTAATAGACTGTATATATTGTAGTCTAATAGACTGTATATTGTGGTCTCATAGACTGTATATAGTTTAGTCAGTGTAATAGACTGTATATATTGTAGTCCAATATACTGTATATTGTGGTCTCATAGAATGTATATTGTAGTCTAATAGACTGTATATATTGTAGTCGAATAGACTGTATATTGTGGTCTCATAGACTGTATATATTGTAGTCCAATAGACTGTATATATTGTAGTCTAAAAGACTGTATATTGTGGTCTCATAGACTGTATATTGTGGTCTCATAGACTGTATATTGTAGTCTAATAAACTGTATATATTGTAGTCCAATAAACTGTATATATTGTAGTCTAATAGAATGTATATAGTGTAGTCTAATAGACTGTATATAGTTTAGTCAGTGTAATAGACTGTATATAGTGTAGTCTAATAGACTGTATATATTGTAGTCTAATAGACTGTATATAGTTTAGTCAGTGTAATAGACTGTATATATTGTAGTCTAATAGACTGTATATAGTGTAGTCTAATAGACTGTATATAGTGTAGTCTAATAGACTGTATATATTGTAGTCTAATAGACTGTATATAGTGTAGTCTAATAGAATGTATATAGTGTAGTCTAATAGACTGTATATAGTGTAGTCTAATAGAATGTATATAGTGTAGTCTAATAGACTGTATATAGTGTAGTCTAATATAATGTATATAGTGTAGTCTAATAGACTGTATATAGTTTAGTCAGTGTAATAGACTGTATATATTGTAGTCCAATAGACTGTATATATTGTAGTCTAATAGACTGTATATCGTGGTCTCAAAGACTGTATATATTGTAGTCTAATAGACTGTAAATAGTGTAGTCTAATAGAATGTATATAGTCTAGTCAGTGTAATAGACTGTATATAGTGTAGTCTAATAGACTGTATATTGTGGTCTCATAGACTGCATATATTGTAGTCTAATAGACTGTATATATTGTAGTCCAATAGACTGTATATATTGTAGTCTAAAAGACTGTATATCGTGGTCTCATAGACTGTATATTGTGGTCTCATAGACTGTATATTGTAGTCTAATAGACTGTATATATTGTAGTCCAATAGACTGTATATATTGTAGTCTAATAGAATGTATATAGTGTAGTCTAATAGACTGTATATATTGTAGTCTAATAGAATGTATATAGTGTAGTCTAATAGAATGTATATAGTGTAGTTTAATAGACTGTATATATTGTAGTCTAATAGAATGTATATAGTGTAGTCTAATAGAATTTATATAGTCTAGTCAGTGTAATAGACTGTATATAGTGTAGTCTAATAGACTGTATATATTGTAGTCTAATAGACTGTATATAGTTTAGTCAGTGTAATAGACTGTATATAGTGTAGTCTAATAGACTGTATATATTGTAGTCTAATAGACTGTATGTAGTTTAGTCAGTGTAATAGACTGTATATAGTGTAGTCTAATAGAATGTATATAGTGTAGTCTAATAGAATGTATATAGTGTAGTCTAATAGAATGTATATAGTGTAGTCTAATAGACTGTATATAGTGTAGTCTAATATAATGTATATAGTGTAGTCTAATAGACTGTATATAGTTTAGTCAGTGTAATAGACTGTATATATTGTAGTCCAATAGACTGTATATTGTGGTCTCATAGAATGTATATTGTAGTCTAATAGACTGTATATATTGTAGTCCAATAGACTGTATATATTGTAGTCTAATAGACTGTATATATTGTAGTCTAATAGACTGTATATCGTGGTCTCATAGACTGTATGTTGTGGTCTCATAGACTGTATATTGTAGTCTAATAGATTGTATATATTGTAGTCCAATAGACTGTATATATTGTAGTCTAATAGACTGTATATCGTGGTCTCATGGACTGTATGTTGTGGTCTCATAGACTGTATATTGTAGTCTAATAGACTGTATATATTGTAGTCCAATAGACTGTATATATTGTAGTCTAATAGAATGTATATAGTGTAGTCTAATAGACTGTATATAGTGTAGTCAGTGTAATAGACTGTATATAGTGTAGTCTAATAGACTGTATATAGTCTAGTCAGTGTAATAGACTGTATATAGTGTAGTCTAATAGACTGTATATATTGTAGTCTAATAGACTGTATGTAGTTTAGTCAGTGTAATAGACTGTATATAGTGTAGTCTAATAGAATGTATATAGTGTAGTCTAATAGAATGTATATAGTGTAGTCTAATAGAATGTATATAGTGTAGTCTAATAGACTGTATATAGTGTAGTCTAATATAATGTATATAGTGTAGTCTAATAGACTGTATATAGTTTAGTCAGTGTAATAGACTGTATATATTGTAGTCCAATAGACTGTATATTGTGGTCTCATAGAATGTATATTGTAGTCTAATAGACTGTATATATTGTAGTCCAATAGACTGTATATATTGTAGTCTAATAGACTGTATATCGTGGTCTCATAGACTGTATGTTGTGGTCTCATAGACTGTATATTGTAGTCTAATAGACTGTATATATTGTAGTCCAATAGACTGTATATATTGTAGTCTAATAGAATGTATATAGTGTAGTCTAATAGACTGTATATAGTGTAGTCAGTGTAATAGACTGTATATAGTGTAGTCTAATAGACTGTATATAGTCTAGTCAGTGTAATAGACTGTATATAGTGTAGTCTGATAGACTGTATATTGTGGTCTCATCGACTGTATATATTGTAGTCTAATAGACTGTATATATTGTAGTCCAATAGACTGTATATATTGTAGTCTAAAAGACTGTATATCGTGGTCTCATAGACTGTATATTGTGGTCTCATAGACTGTATATTGTAGTCTAATAGACTGTATATATTGTAGTCCAATAGACTGTATATATTGTAGTCTAATAGAATGTATATAGTGTAGTCTAATAGACTGTATATAGTGTAGTTTAATAGACTGTATAAATTGTAGTCTAATAGAATGTATATAGTTTAGTCAGTGTAATAGACTGTATATAGTGTAGTCTAATAGACTGTATATATTGTAGTCTAATAGACTGTATATAGTTTAGTCAGTGTAATAGACTGTATATAGTGTAGTCTAATAGACTGTATATAGTGTAGTTTAATAGACTGTATATAGTCTAGTCAGTGTAATATAATGTATATAGTGTAGTCTAATAGACTGTATATAGTTTAGTCAGTGTAATAGACTGTATATATTGTAGTCCAATAGACTGTATATTGTGGTCTCATAGAATGTATATTGTAGTCTAATAGACTGTATATATTGTAGTCTAATAGACTGTATATTGTGGTCTCATAGACTGTATATTGTAGTCTAATAGACTATATATTGTAGTCCAATAGACTGTATATATTGTAGTTGTGGTGGAAAAAAAATCCTATACCCGCTTTGCGTGAGTCTTCTAATGCTGAAATACATAATGCCAAAAACCAGGTTGTCTTTTAAGTATTTATTCTCTGCGCAGAGAAGGTTCAATCATCACAACAGAATGCGTACAGTCTCAGCGAGGAAGAACCTTGAAAAAAGTGAACAAGCTTTCTTTATACAGAATGAGCAAAGGTGGGGGCCGATGGCCGATGTTACAGACGTTTCGGTCTCAGACTTTTGGTCTCAGACTAATAGGAACAACAAGTGAAAACAAACGGCCAGCAACCAAAACAAGCAGCCCAAAGGCCTTGGCAGGAACATTGTCATACAACACAGTTAGTTATCTATGTGAACAGGCAAGGGAGAATTATTCTTTTGCACAACAGAGACACGGTGAAGTTCAACAAAGTCCAGAGCAAAATGACTTCTGCATGAATACAATATACTGAGTAGAAATATATACTACGTAAAAAATTACCATTACATAGTCTAATAGACTGTATATTGTGGTCTCATAGACTGTATATTGTAGTCTAATAGACTGTATATATTGTAGTCCAATAGACTGTATATATTGTAGTCTAATAGACTGTATATTGTGGTCTCATAGACTGTATATTGTAGTCTCATAGACTGTATATATTGTAGTCTAATAGACTGTATATTGTAGTCTCATAGACTGTATATATTGTAGTCTAATAGACTATATTGTGGTCTCATAGACTGTATATTGTGGTCTCATAGACTGTATATTGTAGTCTAATAGACTGTATATATTGTAGTCTCATAGATTGTATATATTGTAGTCTAATAGACTGTATATTGTGGTCTCATAGACTGTATATTGTAGTCTAATAGACTGTATATATTGTAGTCCAATAGACTGTATATTGTGGTCTCATGGACTGTATATTGTAGTCTCATAGACTGTATATATTGTAATCTAATAGACTGTATATATTGTAGTCTAATAGACTGTATATTGTAGTCTAATAGACTGTATATATTGTAGTCTCATAGACTGTATATATTGTATCCTAATAGACTGTATATATTGTAGTCTCATAGACTGTATATATTGTAGTCTCATAGACTGCATATATTGTAGCCTAATAGACTGTATATATTGTAGTCTCATAGACTGTATATATTGTAGTCTAATAGACTGTGTATTGTGGTCTCATAGACTGTATATTGTAGTCTAATAGACTGTGTATTGTGGTCTCATAGACTGTATATTGTAGTCTAATAGACTGTATATTGTGGTCTCATAGACTGTATATTGTAGTCTCATAGACTGTATATATTGTAGTCTAATAGACTGTATATTGTAGTCTAATAGACTGTATATATTGTAGTCTCATAGACTGTATATATTGTAGTCTAATAGACTATATTGTGGTCTCATAGACTGTATATTGTGGTCTCATAGACTGTATATTGTAGTCTAATAGACTGTATATATTGTAGTCTCATAGATTGTATATATTGTAGTCTAATAGACTGTATATTGTGGTCTCATAGACTGTATATTGTAGTCTAATAGACTGTATATATTGTAGTCCAATAGACTGTATATTGTGGTCTCATGGACTGTATATTGTAGTCTCATAGACTGTATATATTGTAATCTAATAGACTGTATATATTGTAGTCTAATAGACTGTATATTGTGGTCTCATGGACTGTATATTGTAGTCTCATAGACTGTATATATTGTAATCTAATAGACTGTATATATTGTAGTCTCATAGACTGTATATATTGTATCCTAATAGACTGTATATATTGTAGTCTCATAGACTGTATATATTGTAGTCTCATAGACTGCATATATTGTAGCCTAATAGACTGTATATATTGTAGTCTCATAGACTGTATATATTGTAGTCTAATAGACTGTGTATTGTGGTCTCATAGACTGTATATTGTAGTCTAATAGACTGTGTATTGTGGTCTCATAGACTGTATATTGTAGTCTAATAGACTGTATATTGTGGTCTCATAGACTGTATATTGTAGTCTCATAGACTGTATTTAGTCTAGTCTACGGCTGTCTCAGCTCACAGCATTGGGGCAGCAGTGGGTAGCCTGTAGCCCCGCCCACCGCATGGTGTCAACCAGGACATGATCCCCACAGAGCTGCCCGACCAGTTCCAGGGCGAAGCCGGGTCACACCAAAGCATGTCCCCGAGACGCACACCCGCTCTCTGCCTGCGGCTCCTCCCGCCGCTGTTGCTGCTGTTCGGAGTCGGACAGCAGTGTCTCGCTGCCCGTCCGTTGCTCGTGTTCCTCATCGATGGGTTCCGTTATGACTACATGGACGAGCTGCAAGCTCTACCCGGATTCCGCGAGCTCGTGGGCAATGGGGTGAAGGTGGACTACACGACTCCGGAGTTTCCGACTTTATCATACCCCAACTACTACTCATTAATGACAGGTAATCTATCTATCTATGTATCTATGTATCTATCTATCTATCTATCTATCTATCTATCTATCTATCTATCTATCTATCTATCTATCTATCTATCTATCTATCCATCCATCCATCCATCCATCTATCCATCTATCTATCTATCTGTCATCTATTCAATTCAAGTTAATGTGAACATTTAAAATAACCCAACTATGTTGCCAAAAAAGTATCAAAATAATAAAGAACACAATAATATTAATGTGAATACAACACAAAATTAACATAACATTACAACTGTATTATAATGATAGATGTAAAGTATTACAATGACATTTGAACAAACACAACACTGTGTGTGTGTGTGTGTGTGTGTGTGTGTGTGTGTGTGTGTGTGTGTGTGTGTGTGTGTGTGTGTGTGTGTGTGCGCGTGTGTGCGTGTGTGTGCGTGTGCGTGTGTGTGGTTGCTTGCTGGTGGTGTTTCTGCCTTGGGACTATTTAAATCCCGTCTGTGTGCTTGTCATGTTTGTAGCCTGTGCAGATGCTCCACTAGTTTTTCATCCTCGCTTTATTTGACGCTGGGCTGCTTAATGAACCTCTTAGTTGTTGTGAGTTTAGCCACAGTCAGTCACTTCTAATATCAACCCTCACCGTGTGATGACAACAATCATATAATCTATGACTCTGTGTGTGAGATCAGTAAGATACATTCTTACTGACATCACTTTCACGTTGTGTGGTCAATGTCTGCTGAATCGTAGCGCTGCAAAGTAACACACGCTAGCCGAGACACAGCATCCATTCATCTACAGTGGTATGTGTTTAAACTTGTAATGTCCCGATGCACCTTGTACGGAAACAAGTTGCAACATTTGATCCGTCCACCAGGAGGAGCAGTGATTGTGGAAGCTGCCATCAGAGTGTAACTAGTGCTGCTGGGCACTAGTGCACCTGGAATCAGCTGTTATCATACTTTATGCGTTTGAGGGGGGGGGGGGGGGGGGGTCCGACACGGAGCATGATTTTAGTGAAGCGCTTGTTATTATTGTATCATAAGGTCATAATAATATTATACTGAAGCTTTGACTCTGGTTACTGGTTGAGGAGCAAGCCAGTTCAGGACTTAAAGTACAATTCTAATGATAAGTGAGCGGCTGTCTACATTTGGTGGGCCGGAGAACGAGGAATAGATAAAAGCGTCATCATCCCACAGTCACAGACACACACACACACACACACACACACACACACTGTATATATATATATAAGAATATATATAATGAATAATCAATAGCAGAATAAAAAGCGCTTCGTCAAAATTTAGTAATTCTCAATTATCTATTGGTGTTAGGTCCAGGGTCCGCCTATTGGTGACGCCTGCTATACTGTATTCAGCCAACTGTTTCAGTGAAATCGTATTGTAATTTCTAAAAAAATAACATAATCAAATATGAATATTTATTGTTGCAGTTCTTTTACATTCCCTAATGTCAGTTACCAACTAATTTTAATACAGTGATATTCATATTATTCAATGTAGAGGGCCAGCTCATCACGTCATCATGTGTTTTCATGAGAAGATATAGTATAAAGAGGTCAAATGTTCTTAAACATTTATACTAACTGTATTTAAGTAGTGTTCTTATTCACTTTGATGAGACAGTTGAAGAAAAGGATTACAACCTGCATGGGACAGTTACCAAAGTAAAAGTATGTAGATTTAATCTAAATAGATAATAATAATAAAATTGCATTATCCCCCCTTTTGCCAAGTTATCTCTGCTGAGAGATAATTTAGCGTAACAATGGAAGAGATCACATGGCAATTGTCTGGGCCCAGGCGTACATCATTTTGTAAACTGGATTAGCTGAGCTGAGAAGTTCGGTCATCCGTGAGGGACTCGGAGTAGAGCCGCTGCTCCTTTGAGTGGAAAGGAGCCAGTAGAGGTGGTTCGGGCATCTGGTGAGGATGCCACCTGGGCGCCTCCCTAGGGAGGTGTTCCAGGCATGACCAGCTGGGAGGAGACCCCGAGGGAGGCCCAGGACCAGGTTGAGGGACTATATCTCCAAACTGGCCTGGGATCCCCCAGTCAGAGCTGGCTGATATGGCACCGGGAAAGGGAAGTTTGGGGTCCCCTGCTAGAGCTGTTGCCCCCGCGACCCGATCCCGGTTAAGCGGTTGAAGATGAGATGAGGTGAGATCAACATATTCCCTTAGAGGAATGAGTGACAGAATGGTGTATGGATTAGAAATTGTAGGCGCTCGCGGCTGCACCGAAGCATGAACTCGCTTGTAAATCTTAGACAAATCATCATTCAGTTGGTTCCCCCAGGTCTCAAATTTTCTTTACCGGAAAAATTGGTGCGCCTACCGGTGAATCATCACATTGGACTATTACACCAGCCTTCAATAAAGATTCAAAAACGGGTGTAATACCATCAATAGCCTCTTGTTTGAGTGGATATTGCTTCATGCATGGACAGAAATCAGATTCTGGGTGAACCACCAGAGGTGTCGCCCCCCTCGCCAGTCCTACGTCATGTTTGTGTGCAGACCATAAAGAGGAGGACACCTCGGACAGCTCAGCCATGTCGACAGATGGAACATTTGAAGCCATGGTGTGTGTGTTCTTATCAAACATAAGATGAGTGACTCTTTTTACCGTTGGCAATGACATCTTGTTTTGTTTACGTTGCCTTTCCCACTGTACAGCTTCAGGATCCTCTGTGGGACTGAAGTCAATGAGTTCAGTCTGCCTATCCAACCAGTCAGACATGTCCTTCTCTATTTCTGGGCCCTGTGCCAATGATACATGCAGAAACAAACCCTATAACAACTCAGATTATGTGGGAGCTAGAGAAACAGAGGCATCAGCAGCATTTTCTGTTGTTATATTGTATGTACAAGTTTGTCAGAGTCAGAATCCAAAGTTAACTCACCCTCTGTGTTCAGGTTCAGGTTACTTTCATTTGTACCCGTAGGTAGTAGGAAGTAACGTATTCCTTTTCCTGGTTTTGTGACAACATGGCTCTGTTCTAGACTAGAGTAGGGGTATTCAACTAAAATTCCAAAAGGTCCAGATTGAGAAAATATCCAAGTGCAAAGGTCCAGAACATTACAATAATATCTAACTTGCGCTATTTAGTGCCATATATATATTCAAGAAGCTTAGTAGTAGTAACAACGTCTCTGTGTAGTCAACAACTGTCAAATCAAATAAAGAAAGTACACATCAATTATATTTTATAGTTTTCAAATTTAACTGGATGGATTATAAATCGGTGTATTTCCTGGACTGCTGACCGAGTGCCGTAAAGGCTAGAAAAGCTGTGCAGGTTAAAATAGAAGCGCTCCGCCAAATGTATAAATTGGCAGTTATACATCCGGGTCCGGATAGGACAGCGTCTGGGTCCGGATCCGGACCGGGGTCTGTCTACTAGAGACCCCTGTACTAGAGTGATTGTGCAATGGTATCTTCATCCATCCTGCATCTGCTGGCCCTCTGAGTGGCAATGCCAATTAGTCTCAACAATCTTTGCTTGTTGTCTGTTGTTGTACTGCTCCTCAGCGTGTTGCAGTCTGGTTGTAGTCTTCCATGTCAGACAACTCTCTTTGGTGTGATGTTTTCCAGGCTCATGGATGGCGGAAAAGTCTTCTCACAGAATTCGGTTAGGGCTGTCACTGCATGGTTATACGGCCAGTTTTAAGCATCACCATGGTTGTATATGACACACTGCAGGTTGATTACGGCTGGTGTGAATGCCGCAGATATTTTATGATAACGCACAAAGGAGGTAAAAGTTCTCTTGAATTCTGTGAATTTGCTCTTTGAACTCTCCACATGAGTCATGGCTTCTTCTTCTTCTTCTTCACGTCTTCTCTCTCTGTTGCAATGTCCTCTTTGTCTCGCGTTCAGATAATCCAGGTTTATATTGTCATCAGTGTTCATTGACAGGGCTGTAGTCTTCAGCGTTGACATGGTGCCTGTAGACTTTGATGAGTCTCGTTCGTCTTCTTCATCCTCGGACGGCTGATGTTGAGTGGTGGGTGTTGGTGGTCATGTTGTTTGTGCCTGAGGAGCATACAGCAGCAGCGGTGCGGAGTCCAGATCAGGATCCACTCGACCATGTAAAACAAATACTAAACAAAAACAAAAAAACAAAGTTCAGCAGTAAATTTTCCTTTTTTATCAATTTGATCTGTCTTATTCAAATACATCTTTCTTTCTTGTGTCTTTCTGACATTCATTTCTTAATATCTTTCTTTCTCTTACTTGTGCTTTCTCTCTCCACATACTATATGCTTTCTAGTCCACTTTAAACAGTTTACATTTCTTTCTTTCCCTCTTGGACATTTTTTTATGTTTTTCTGCTTCGCCTGTCTCTCTGCTCCAAACACATTTTGAGTTGATCCAAGTTTTGTAGGCTGAAACTGCCTTTTTTAGGGAACCACAATTTGATCCAGTCTTCCAATTGTTTGGCAGACTGATTATCTTTGTCCCACGTGTATTTTATTATTGGAGGTAAGAACTTGGCATCAGCTGCTTAGGCTCAGACTAACTTTGACTTTTACCCATTTTCTCTAGTTAGTTGTTTACGGTATCTTCAAAACCAATCTGGTCCAATCAATCAACTTGAAAGGATACACCAAATCGTCCTTAAATACTACAAGTTCACTAGGACACGTCTGTCCGCCATGTGTGAGAATACCGGTTTACCAAGACGCCAAACTTCTCTCTAGTAAACTGTTTATGGAATTCAAAGAACAATCTGGTCAGTCAAGCAGCTAATTTAGATATCGAATCAGCTACTTCAGATATCGAAGCAGCTACTCTAGATATCGAAGCAGCTGCTTTAGATATTGAAGCAGCTACTTCAGATATCGAAGCAGCTACTCTAGATATCAAAGCAGCTACTTCAGATATCGAAGCAGCTGCTCCAGATATCGACTCAGCTACTTCAGATATTGAAGCAGCTGCTCTAGATATCGAAGCAGCTGCTTTAGATATCGAAGCAGCTACTTCAGATATCGAAGCAGCTACTCTAGCTATCGAAGCAGCTGCTTTAGATATCGAAGCAGCTACTTCAGATATCGAAGCAGCTACTCTAGATATCGAAGCAGCTACTCTAGATATCGAAGCAGCTGCTTTAGATATCGAAGCAGCTACTCTAGATATCGAATCAGCTACTCTAGATATCGAAGCAGCTACTTCAGATATCGAAGCAGCTACTCTAGATATCGAAGCAGCTACTCTAGATATCGAAGCAGCTGCTTTAGATATCGAAGCAGCTACTCTAGATATCAAATCAGCTACTCTAGATATCGAAGCAGCTACTTCAGATATCAAAGCAGCTACTCTAGATATCGAATCAGCTACTCTAGATATCGAAGCAGCTGCTTTAGATATCGAAGCAATCTGGTCCAATCAATCAACTTGAAAGGATACACCAAATCGTCCTTAAATACTACAAGTTCACTAGGACACGTCTGTCCGCCATGTGTGAGAATACCGGTTTACCAAGACGCCAAACTTCTCTCTAGTAAACTGTTTATGGAATTCAAAGAACAATCTGGTCAGTCAAGCAGCTAATTTAGATATCGAATCAGCTACTTCAGATATCGAAGCAGCTACTCTAGATATCGAAGCAGCTGCTTTAGATATTGAAGCAGCTACTTCAGATATCGAAGCAGCTACTCTAGATATCAAAGCAGCTACTTCAGATATCGAAGCAGCTACTCTAGCTATCGAAGCAGCTGCTTTAGATATCGAAGCAGCTACTTCAGATATCGAAGCAGCTACTCTAGATATCGAAGCAGCTACTCTAGATATCGAAGCAGCTGCTTTAGATATCGAAGCAGCTACTCTAGATATCGAATCAGCTACTCTAGATATCGAAGCAGCTACTTCAGATATCGAAGCAGCTACTCTAGATATCGAAGCAGCTACTCTAGATATCGAAGCAGCTGCTTTAGATATCGAAGCAGCTACTCTAGATATCAAATCAGCTACTCTAGATATCGAAGCAGCTACTTCAGATATCAAAGCAGCTACTCTAGATATCGAATCAGCTACTCTAGATATCGAAGCAGCTGCTTTAGATATCGAAGCAGCTGCTTTAGATATCAAATCAGCTACTCTAGATATCGAAGCAGCTACTTCAGATATCGAAGCAGCTACTCTAGATATCGAATCAGCTACTCTAGATATCGAAGCAGCTGCTTTAGATATCAAATCAGCTACTCTAGATATCGAAGCAGCTACTTCAGATATCGAAGCAGCTACTCTAGATATCAAAGCAGCTACTTCAGATATCGAAGCAGCTACTCTAGATATCAAAGCAGCTACTTCAGATATCGAAGCAGCTGCTCTAGATATCGACTCAGCTACTTCAGATATTGAAGCAGCTGCTCTAGATATCGAAGCAGCTGCTTTAGATATCGAAGCAGCTACTTCAGATATCGAAGCAGCTACTCTAGATATCGAAGCAGCTACTCTAGATATCGAAGCAGCTGCTTTAGATATCGAAGCAGCTACTCTAGATATCGAATCAGCTACTCTAGATATCGAAGCAGCTACTTCAGATATCGAAGCAGCTACTCTAGATATCGAAGCAGCTACTCTAGATATCGAAGCAGCTGCTTTAGATATCAAATCAGCTACTCTAGATATCGAAGCAGCTACTTCAGATATCGAAGCAGCTACTCTAAATATCGAATCAGCTACTCTAGATATCGAAGCAGCTGCTTTAGATATCGAAGCAGCTACTCTAGATATCGAAGCAGCTGCTTTAGATATCGACAGCTCCTTTAGATATCGAAGCACGTTTTCTTTACCGGAAAAATTGGTGCGCCTACCGGTGAATCATCACATTGGACTATTACACCAGCCTTCAATAAAGATTCAAAAACGGGTGTAATACCATCAATAGCCTCTTGTTTGAGTGGATATTGCTTCATGCATGGACAGAAATCAGATTCTGGGTGAACCACCAGAGGTGTCGCCCCCCTCGCCAGTCCTACGTCATGTTTGTGTGCAGACCATAAAGAGGAGGACACCTCGGACAGCTCAGCCATGTCGACAGATGGAACATTTGAAGCCATGGTGTGTGTGTTCTTATCAAACATAAGATGAGTGACTCTTTTTACCGTTGGCAATGACATCTTGTTTTGTTTACGTTGCCTTTCCCACTGTACAGCTTCAGGATCCTCTGTGGGACTGAAGTCAATGAGTTCAGTCTGCCTATCCAACCAGTCAGACATGTCCTTCTCTATTTCTGGGCCCTGTGCCAATGATACATGCAGAAACAAACCCTATAACAACTCAGATTATGTGGGAGCTAGAGAAACAGAGGCATCAGCAGCATTTTCTGTTGTTATATTGTATGTACAAGTTTGTCAGAGTCAGAATCCAAAGTTAACTCACCCTCTGTGTTCAGGTTCAGGTTACTTTCATTTGTACCCGTAGGTAGTAGGAAGTAACGTATTCCTTTTCCTGGTTTTGTGACAACATGGCTCTGTTCTAGACTAGAGTAGGGGTATTCAACTAAAATTCCAAAAGGTCCAGATTGAGAAAATATCCAAGTGCAAAGGTCCAGAACATTACAATAATATCTAACTTGCGCTATTTAGTGCCATATATATATTCAAGAAGCTTAGTAGTAGTAACAACGTCTCTGTGTAGTCAACAACTGTCAAATCAAATAAAGAAAGTACACATCAATTATATTTTATAGTTTTCAAATTTAACTGGATGGATTATAAATCGGTGTATTTCCTGGACTGCTGACCGAGTGCCGTAAAGGCTAGAAAAGCTGTGCAGGTTAAAATAGAAGCGCTCCGCCAAATGTATAAATTGGCAGTTATACATCCGGGTCCGGATAGGACAGCGTCTGGGTCCGGATCCGGACCGGGGTCTGTCTACTAGAGACCCCTGTACTAGAGTGATTGTGCAATGGTATCTTCATCCATCCTGCATCTGCTGGCCCTCTGAGTGGCAATGCCAATTAGTCTCAACAATCTTTGCTTGTTGTCTGTTGTTGTACTGCTCCTCAGCGTGTTGCAGTCTGGTTGTAGTCTTCCATGTCAGACAACTCTCTTTGGTGTGATGTTTTCCAGGCTCATGGATGGCGGAAAAGTCTTCTCACAGAATTCGGTTAGGGCTGTCACTGCATGGTTATACGGCCAGTTTTAAGCATCACCATGGTTGTATATGACACACTGCAGGTTGATTACGGCTGGTGTGAATGCCGCAGATATTTTATGATAACGCACAAAGGAGGTAAAAGTTCTCTTGAATTCTGTGAATTTGCTCTTTGAACTCTCCACATGAGTCATGGCTTCTTCTTCTTCTTCTTCACGTCTTCTCTCTCTGTTGCAATGTCCTCTTTGTCTCGCGTTCAGATAATCCAGGTTTATATTGTCATCAGTGTTCATTGACAGGGCTGTAGTCTTCAGCGTTGACATGGTGCCTGTAGATTTTGATGAGTCTCGTTCGTCTTCTTCATCCTCGGACGGCTGATGTTGAGTGGTGGGTGTTGGTGGTCATGTTGTTTGTGCCTGAGGAGCATACAGCAGCAGCGGTGCGGAGTCCAGATCAGGATCCACTCGACCATGTAAAACAAATACTAAACAAAAACAAAAAAACAAAGTTCAGCAGTAAATTTTCCTTTTTTATCAATTTGATCTGTCTTATTCAAATACATCTTTCTTTCTTGTGTCTTTCTGACATTCATTTCTTAATATCTTTCTTTCTCTTACTTGTGCTTTCTCTCTCCACATACTATATGCTTTCTAGTCCACTTTAAACAGTTTACATTTCTTTCTTTCCCTCTTGGACATTTTTTTATGTTTTTCTGCTTCGCCTGTCTCTCTGCTCCAAACACATTTTGAGTTGATCCAAGTTTTGTAGGCTGAAACTGCCTTTTTTAGGGAACCACAATTTGATCCAGTCTTCCAATTGTTTGGCAGACTGATTATCTTTGTCCCACGTGTATTTTATTATTGGAGGTAAGAACTTGGCATCAGCTGCTTAGGCTCAGACTAACTTTGACTTTTACCCATTTTCTCTAGTTAGTTGTTTACGGTATCTTCAAAACCAATCTGGTCCAATCAATCAACTTGAAAGGATACACCAAATCGTCCTTAAATACTACAAGTTCACTAGGACACGTCTGTCCGCCATGTGTGAGAATACCGGTTTACCAAGACGCCAAACTTCTCTCTAGTAAACTGTTTATGGAATTCAAAGAACAATCTGGTCAGTCAAGCAGCTAATTTAGATATCGAATCAGCTACTTCAGATATCGAAGCAGCTACTCTAGATATCGAAGCAGCTGCTTTAGATATTGAAGCAGCTACTTCAGATATCGAAGCAGCTACTCTAGATATCAAAGCAGCTACTTCAGATATCGAAGCAGCTGCTCCAGATATCGACTCAGCTACTTCAGATATTGAAGCAGCTGCTCTAGATATCGAAGCAGCTGCTTTAGATATCGAAGCAGCTACTTCAGATATCGAAGCAGCTACTCTAGCTATCGAAGCAGCTGCTTTAGATATCGAAGCAGCTACTTCAGATATCGAAGCAGCTACTCTAGATATCGAAGCAGCTACTCTAGATATCGAAGCAGCTGCTTTAGATATCGAAGCAGCTACTCTAGATATCGAATCAGCTACTCTAGATATCGAAGCAGCTACTTCAGATATCGAAGCAGCTACTCTAGATATCGAAGCAGCTACTCTAGATATCGAAGCAGCTGCTTTAGATATCGAAGCAGCTACTCTAGATATCAAATCAGCTACTCTAGATATCGAAGCAGCTACTTCAGATATCAAAGCAGCTACTCTAGATATCGAATCAGCTACTCTAGATATCGAAGCAGCTGCTTTAGATATCGAAGCAATCTGGTCCAATCAATCAACTTGAAAGGATACACCAAATCGTCCTTAAATACTACAAGTTCACTAGGACACGTCTGTCCGCCATGTGTGAGAATACCGGTTTACCAAGACGCCAAACTTCTCTCTAGTAAACTGTTTATGGAATTCAAAGAACAATCTGGTCAGTCAAGCAGCTAATTTAGATATCGAATCAGTTACTTCAGATATCGAAGCAGCTACTCTAGATATCGAAGCAGCTGCTTTAGATATTGAAGCAGCTACTTCAGATATCGAAGCAGCTACTCTAGATATCAAAGCAGCTACTTCAGATATCGAAGCAGCTGCTCTAGATATCGACTCAGCTACTTCAGATATTGAAGCAGCTGCTCTAGATATCGAAGCAGCTGCTTTAGATATCGAAGCAGCTACTTCAGATATCGAAGCAGCTACTCTAGCTATCGAAGCAGCTGCTTTAGATATCGAAGCAGCTACTTCAGATATCGAAGCAGCTACTCTAGATATCGAAGCAGCTACTCTAGATATCGAAGCAGCTGCTTTAGATATCGAAGCAGCTACTCTAGATATCGAATCAGCTACTCTAGATATCGAAGCAGCTACTTCAGATATCGAAGCAGCTACTCTAGATATCGAAGCAGCTACTCTAGATATCGAAGCAGCTGCTTTAGATATCGAAGCAGCTACTCTAGATATCAAATCAGCTACTCTAGATATCGAAGCAGCTACTTCAGATATCAAAGCAGCTACTCTAGATATCGAATCAGCTACTCTAGATATCGAAGCAGCTGCTTTAGATATCGAAGCAGCTGCTTTAGATATCAAATCAGCTACTCTAGATATCGAAGCAGCTACTTCAGATATCGAAGCAGCTACTCTAGATATCGAATCAGCTACTCTAGATATCGAAGCAGCTGCTTTAGATATCAAATCAGCTACTCTAGATATCGAAGCAGCTACTTCAGATATCGAAGCAGCTACTCTAGATATCAAAGCAGCTACTTCAGATATCGAAGCAGCTACTCTAGATATCAAAGCAGCTACTTCAGATATCGAAGCAGCTGCTCTAGATATCGACTCAGCTACTTCAGATATTGAAGCAGCTGCTCTAGATATCGAAGCAGCTGCTTTAGATATCGAAGCAGCTACTTCAGATATCGAAGCAGCTACTCTAGCTATCGAAGCAGCTGCTTTAGATATCGAAGCAGCTACTTCAGATATCGAAGCAGCTACTCTAGATATCGAAGCAGCTACTCTAGATATCGAAGCAGCTGCTTTAGATATCGAAGCAGCTACTCTAGATATCGAATCAGCTACTCTAGATATCGAAGCAGCTACTTCAGATATCGAAGCAGCTACTCTAGATATCGAAGCAGCTACTCTAGATATCGAAGCAGCTGCTTTAGATATCAAATCAGCTACTCTAGATATCGAAGCAGCTACTTCAGATATCGAAGCAGCTACTCTAGATATCGAATCAGCTACTCTAGATATCGAAGCAGCTGCTTTAGATATCAAATCAGCTACTCTAGATATCGAAGCAGCTACTTCAGATATCGAAGCAGCTACTCTAGATATCGAATCAGCTACTCTAGATATCGAAGCAGCTGCTTTAGATATCGAAGCAGCTACTCTAGATATCGAAGCAGCTGCTTTAGATATCGACAGCTCCTTTAGATATCGAAGCACGTTTTACTCCACTATATCTCAGAGGTAAATAATGTACTTTTACATTATATGCATGCGCGGCTGTTGGGACCTCTACACACGCATGCTTAAAGATCTCATTTGTACTCGCAGATATTGACAGTGATTTGCTCTCATAGATCGAGGCTAAGTGTTTTCACTTTGTTACTATTTTCCACCTCCAAAGTACAGCAGCACACAGCCACTTTGCTAAACTTTGACTCATCCAGTGTCTCAGACGGTCTACCACAGCAGACTTAAAGTAGTATGACATTGTTTTCATTAAATTACGACATCTCAGAGAACAAATTTATGGTGGACATGTTTTGAATATGGACAAATGTTGCTGAAACACATCTGAGCTATTAAAATCCAGGGTTTATACATTAAATACATTCATGTATCATTGACATGCATTGTGCAACATACATAATTAAAGAGGCTACTTCCCAAAACAAAATGTACAAAAGACGAGTGAAGAGTATATCATCCCGACATGTATTTACCAAGGCTGGGCAATTTAACGCGTTATTATTGCTGAACTTTGCGCATGCCAATGCAATTAATCGCAGAAAATCATGCGATTAATCGCGATTACAAATTTTAATCGTTGCCCAGCACTAGTATTGACACAACAGAGATAAATTGATTTACAGAAGAATAAATATGTTAAAGCAATACGGAATGCCTTAGCGCCTCACTACATTATGTTCCATTATATTTTTGTATTTTGAATTGTCACTTGCCGCCTCCTTTATATAAATAAAGACTTTTCCACCATAAATTGGTCCATGAATTCACCAGAATGCAGGACATGAAGTGTTTGACACTCAAAAGTTTCTTGGAGAGGACATTCAGACCTTCCACTCAATGTTTGCCCCCCCCCCGTCCATTGAAACAAAACCTACGACCTAATAGGTTCTTGACGTCATGTCACATTGTCAAACCTTTGTTTTTGCTGAAACAGCACCTCTCGGTCAGAGAACTGAAGCTATTGGCAGAGATCACAAGCTGTGTGTATTTGGTGAGTCAGGCTGAAATGAAATGACACTAATTGTGTTGGACAATATTGTCCTCCTTGGGACCAATCATGCAGAATGTTGACTGTGCATAATCACAAAGCAACAGCAGGGCAGGACATTACTCCATATATCTATACAGAGTTATTAATTGTTTGATTTGAATGTCAACTAGAGAACCTTTAAAACTCAATACTCAAATGTGCAAGTCTTAAAGGGAAATGAAACAATGTAAATAAACTATTTTAAGTAAACTTTAAAATGTAACGTGATGTATGTATGTATTGCAAGAACATTAGGCAAGAACATTTAAAGTGGGATTATAGAATCTGTTGCTGCTTTATCCCGTATGAAAACCTCCTTCAGTTCAGTCCATTAAATCCCTGCAGCCATCTAAGTGCAGCAAGACAGATATTTGAGATGGATGAAGCCAAGAAACAGTGCCGTCAGCTGTGTTTACTTTGATAAAATCATATGCAAATGACATCAGGCTGCTAAAAATGACCACACACACTTCTACTCACACAAGTCTGATTGGTTATAACTCTGTTTTATTACTGAGGCTTGTTGGTCCTTCAGAACCTCCTTTCAATTTTGGTTGAGTCATTGTCATGCTCCATCCTGAGTGGCTCAGCTGTTTCAGTTCTGATCTACTGTATAGTTCACTTCACCCAGCCCTTTAGGACATAGAACATATACAAGAACCGAAAATCATAAATTATTGACAATCATTCTCCTGGAATGTAATATAAATGATCAAAATAGATTATTTGAAAATAACCGAGTGGATAGAGGAAGAGTTGTGTGTGTGAGTGAGGCATGCCTTTGAGTTGGAGTCCTCTATTTTACTAAGCTCCATAAACAAAAGCCCATCCTGGCCAACAGGATGTGAGTTTTGGAGCCTGCCCCCAGGCGATGTGCTGATGTGTGTTTTGATAGAGCAAATTCTCCTGTTAAAAGAATCACTGGCAGGACACACACAGACAGACACACTCACACACAGTTCATTGACACCTCCACTATCCCCGTGCCAGTCAGTCCCGCTTGATGCTGACTCTTTCTTGATTAAGCCTAAAATTAATGAATTTGCTTTAGATCAAAACCAATAATATGTTAGTCCGTCCCCTAATACTTTCTGACTTCCCTTCCTGTGTCTGTGGCAGCTTCAAACCCATTGGTTTTACTGAAGAAGCTTTAAAAACACTTACATGCATTTATAGTTTCATTTCTGATGACGGCTCAGTGTTTTTTCTAAAAACTACAGTGTGTGTGTTCATGGTAAAGTGTGGATAACTGATTAATGGATTTTTGACAACAATGGAACTCTTTAGCACAGATGAATAATATCTGGCTTATACTCAAACTATGCTTTTTTTAAATGCTTTTTGTTGATTTTTGTCAGGTCGTCACTGTGACGTTCATCAGATGACTGGAAACTACATGTGGGATGAAGCCTCAAAGAAGGAGTTTCTGATTGGGACCAACGTTGACAGTCGGTTGCCTTTTTGGTGGGATGGATCAGAGCCAATATGGGTCACTCTGCAGAAACTGGGAAAGAAGGTTTTCATGTACTACTGGCCTGGTGAGTACACCCATTGTTAACATGAACACTCAACTGAAAATGTCTTCTATTTTCACCAATACAGCTGTCTACACAGCCTGTCACGTCCTGAGTTATTCTCGCAGCAGGGATGTTACTAATGAAACATTAATCAGCTAAATTAATTTTGACCAATTAATCGACCGGTTATTAGTCAAACGGTTTATTAAAAAATATAATAAAATATCATTTTAAAAACAATAATTTTAAAGTTTGTTGTATGGTTAAAGAAAAAATAGGCTATATAATGCGCTACTGGGGTAGATGATGAGACAGTGGTCTGCTGCCCACGCTAGAGTGTTTTCCCTGTCAGTCTCTCTGATGTATGGTGCTATATCGAACTGTCAGTTTTAGTTTTAGAGCCGAGAGCACAGAGAGAGCAGACAGCCCACAGCAGGATAAAGCCTGCCTTGAGCTGCATTCATTCAAAATACGGCACCTTCCAGCAGGTGTGTGAGAATGTGGGGATGTGTTTATTTGTGCTTTAGAATAGATTAGAATCAGAAAATAACATTTAATTCTTCTGATTCACGGCTTTGTTGTCACTAACACCGGTCCCTCTCTTTATTCACTCAAGACTGAAGCAACAAAAGGTTGTCATATTCAAGTAGAGTCACAAAGCATTCATTCATCTATTTTCTGCCACTAATCCAGGGCCAGGTCACTGAGGAAACAGGATTAGCAAGGTGGCCAAGAACTCCCTTTCCCCAACAAAGTTTTCCAGGTCCTACTAGTGGATCCCAAGGCATTACCCTAGGCAGATTAGATATATCGTCTTCTACCAGTCAGGACGCTCACAGGAAACAGAGGAAATGCTCCCAGGAGGCATCCTGATCAGATGCCTGAACAATCTCAACTGACCCCTACATAATATCATTCTTTCAGTCACTACCCAAGTAGCCTCAGACTTGGAGGTGCTGCCTCTCATCCCGACTACCACAACCAATTCACGTATGGATAGGCAAACTCCCATGAACCCCCAAACAACCCTGCAAGAGTAAAGAGATGGTCCACTGTTCCACAACGAGGACGGAATCCGCATTGCTCCTCATGCATCTGAGGTTGAATTATTGGTTTGCGCTACCTTTCCAGAACCCTGGAATCAGCTTTTCCTGGGAGACTGAGCAGTGGGATTTAACCTACTTTTTAAAAAAGGGAAAATCCACCCACCCACTCCACACACACTGTCTTTGACCTCCATGGGACACTGAAGAAGTTTATCAACCAAGTCAGCCAAAAAATGTCCAGAGCTTTTTTAGAGTTCCCTAGGATGTGAGGTGCCTAGCAGGTTTAGGGATACTCACTAGAGGAAGGCTCTGACTGTTGATTGTCTGAACCTTGTAGTAGGGCTTCGTTATCGGACTTCTGTGCTAGCCATGAATTGGCCATAACAAACACCTTGTTGAAGCAAGGTGATTCATCAGTGTACTTGGTACCAGAACGAAAGATTCTTGATAGACTTTGTGGTTGTGATTCAGATCTGTGGCCACATGTCTTGGACACTTGTGAAGAGAGAAGCAGAGCTGTCAACTGATTACCACCTAGTGGTGCATTGGACTGAAACCTAAATGTGTATGGAGGGTGAACTAACAATGTGTGGCTGAGGCCCCTGTCCTAACTCCATAAGAATTTCTTGTGCATCCAGGGGGAGATTGGGGACATGGAATCCGAGTCCGCCATGTTCAAACCCTCCATTGTTAGGAGTTATGGTCAGAAGGTTGTTTATGCCTGTCATGGCGGAAGCCTAAGAAACCCAATTGAGTGTGGTGAAGGAGGCGTTATAGCTGAAGAAGGCGGCCTATCTGGCTTGGTTGTCCCAGGGATCTCTTGATGTAGCAGACTGGTCCCAGGATCCTGTGTACATTCTGCAATATAGAGCACTTCACTGTTGCATAAGCATTCCAAATTTGTCCAAATTTATTTCCTGTGTCAGGGCAAGGAATTTATAAAAGAAGGAAGGGTCATTACGTCACGAAACTCACTCTGTTCGTCAATGAACTAAGTTAGCATTTGCCCTTTGTTTAGCTAACGTTAGCCAGCCTTATCGCTGTTGAGACGTCCCACATTAATTTGGAGACAAAACCATCAACGTTATTAAGAAATAATCCTTGTGAAAGTGTAAAAGAAACAAACGGGGAGGAAATGTTGTTGAGTGATAGCTGTCATGATTTATGTGTATGCTAGCTAATAATGTAAGCTAGAGGACTAGTATGAATGTAAATCACTGAGGCAAACTGCAGGCATAGTAGCATACAGTCAAGTCCTATGTTTATGCATCTCTGACAGGCCATATCATTGAGTCCAGCCAGTTATCATCAAAGTCATTAATACATTGATCTTGTTGTTATTGCAGTCCGGTCAGCTATAATAGGTTGGACCTGCCCTGTTTGGTTATGTTTCATGATGAGTAGATATCAGTATTATACTGTGAAATCTTGTGTATAAAGTCAATAAAGTGTATTTCTCCCATTTACAGTATATCATCCAGGACTATGACTCCAACTTTTCCACATTTTATTAATTTGAGAAAAGGTTATTATAGTTCCAATTTGAAGATATTAACACCACAAATCTACGTGTTTTTCCACTGAGCATGTGAGCTGTTATAGGAGTATGCTGTAGAAGTAGAAAGTCCTCTAGTTTATAATGTGGAATTAAATCTTGTTCTATTTATTTCTAAGATGACGATTTATAGCATTGAACCACCAAAGTCAGCAACCTGAGCACAAAGGCCCAATGGTAAAATTTAAAGTTGGGCTGAAAATTAACTTCAAGGCCTGTGTTCTACTATTTGCAATGTTAACAATCTTAAAAACTGTAAATAATGCAGCAATCTTTCGTTTGTCTTCAGGCTGTGAGGTGGAGATTCTGAGTGTCCGTCCATCATTCTGTGAGGAATATGTCTACAACCCATCAGAGAAAAACCTCACAGAGTCAATAGTGAATGCTCTTAATGTCCTGAGGTAAGAACACAATGATGTCCTGTGATCCATGGCTTACTTTTAGCCCTTACAGGGAAAAGAGCTGTCAACTTGAGACTTGACTGTCATGACAGTAAAAACATTTTAAAGTTTTGAGCTCGGAAAAAACAGCAAAAACCAGACCTTTTGTTTATTATTAACAATGCTAATAACTTAAAATTCAGCCTTTCTTAACGGTATCTTGTGTGGCTTGCTCCCATGTTCAGATAAAGACTATTTTTTTTGACAGTCTAATACAGTTGTTTGTTCAAAATGTATATTTTTTTGGGCCCATGACGTCCACAGACTAAACTCAACAGAGGAGGTGTGTCCATGAACAAATCGAGAGCTGGTGGTTGGTTCAGACATGTCTATAACAGCAGAACAGAGAGGACTGAACACTGTACAGCAAAGTTTATGGATATGGACGGAACCCAGTGACAATGACATAAGTACCAGCACTGGGTAGCTTTTAACTCAACAAGTCGATCAGATGAACTGTTGTAGAGTATTACTAATAAAGATGTCCCGCAGATGGTATTGATGGTACCGCAGATTATAGTTCTCAAGCTTAACACAGCCTGAAAGGTGGACATGGTTTGTTTTCATGTGACTGTGACAAAAAGATTTTACAATAATGTAACTATTAAAATATAGGCACTAATGATAGCAGCAGATACCTAAAGGAGTGTGTGTGTGTGTGTGTGTGTGTGTGTGTGTGTGTGTGTGTGTGTGTGTGTGTGTGTGTGTGTGTGTGTCTGTGTGTGTGTAGCTCAGGCGAAGCGGCCTTGGCAGCAATATATTATGAGAAGATAGATGTGGAGGGTCATCACTTCGGTCCAGAGTCTCATCAGGTTAGAACAGCTGTGCAACAACTGGATCTCGCTATACAGACACTCAACCGCAAAATAAAAGTCAGTAATATCACTACTATTGTTACTACAATTACAACTACTGCGCTTCCTGTCATGCAGTTAATTTTCCATCTGTTTCTGTCTCTTGTGATTCTTTCAGGAGAAAAAGATGGTGAACCAGCTGAACATTATGATATTTTCAGACCATGGTATGACAAAGCTCCAGTGGATGGAGAAGGTCATAGAGCTGGACAAGTATATCAACATGTCAGCTATTGTCAAGATGATGGACAGAGGACCAGTAGTCAGTCTGTGGCCCAAATATAACAAGTACCAAGAGGTGAAGCCACAATCTGTATTTCCTTTCACAAGAGAGCTTGGATTGGCTTTGTTCATGGCTGATAAGCCAATAAAGGCTCATGCTCTTTTAATGACTGCTTGGTCCAGGGGTCGAATTATAAGATAAGATAAGATAAGATAAGATAAGATAAGATAATCCTTTATTAGTCCCGCAGTGGGGAAAATTACGGGATCACAGCAGCAAAGTGGACAGTGCAAACAAGGTCAAAAAACTAAAACAAAACAAGAGCAGCAAGTATTATAAATAAGTAAGAAACAGTAAAGAATATCAACTAAGTAAAAAGTACAAAAATCCACAATTACTAAATATAACTAAAAAACATTTAGTATTCCCCAATCCCTGAACCCACTAAATAAGACCTGGACCCGCCCCCAAAAGAAGCAAAAACACCATGTCCGTGAGGTCAAAACAGTTATACATTCTTCTTCCCTGTTATCATAAATAATGCAACATATGTCAGGAGAGACTTCCTTTAGAGGGAACAATAAATTCCTTACATTCCCAATTGTGAAATTGTGGGTTGATACCGTTGTTTACCAGTGCATTAAGAGACCTGCTAAGGGACATGGTTTATGTTTAGTTCATGACTGACCTGATGAGGAGGAGTTGAGAGACCCTCACTGCCTCAGGATACGTGCTGTTACAGAAACAAGTTGTTAATACTACACAGCCTTTTTCCTGGAAGGGGGACAAGAAAGGCATTGGTTTCAAAATAAGTTGTTGTTCGGTAAGGTGAGAAATAGGACTCCATCAATAGTAGCATACTTTTTGAAGGTAAAATGTTTTATTTCATACTTTTCATGCATAAATTGGTGGGATAAAAATCATGCCCAGAGTCACCAAGTTGCACCATTTTATAAAGGTTGATGACTATAGCCCCCCTGATTGTCCTTTCATGATTCGTCTCGGGGTTGTTCAGGGTGGCTGTGTGGTTAGTGGGGGGAGCATGTGAACCGATTGGTCTTATGCCCTCCTGCTAAAAGGTCCCTGATCCCTGATCAATGCATTTACATGCATTTCAGTAATTGGTTTACTTGGAACTTGACTTCCCAACTAGATTTCCCCTGCTGATTTGTTGACAACGCATGGGCATAGCTCCTAATCTGCTCTTTGGACAGTTGGACATGCCCAGAGACTTCATTGGCAGGTCCCCAGGAGGCGTCCTGATCAGATACAGTGAAGGAGTAGCAGCTCTACTATCACCCTATCTCTAAGGCTGAGCCCAGCTACCATGCAGAGCAAACTCACTTCAGCCACTTGTATCCGCAATCTCATTCTTTCCGTCATTACCCAAATCACCTGACCATGGATGAGAGCTGGAACATAAAATGGCTGGTAAATTGGCCCAGTTTCCTCTTCATCCGGACGGCCCGGTACAACGCCTGTTGACCTCAGGCTCCATTTTAACGGAGAAGCCTAACCAGGGACAGGGGTCACAAATTAGCCTTCTCTAGAAATCCTATTTGCAAGATATCTGTATCATGTCACTGTAACATGATACAACTTATAAATATAAAAAATAACAAACTTGTGAACAAGACCCAGAGAAACCTGGAACTCCTTCAGTTGGGGTAGCAGCTGACCTGTACACATACTCAGTTTCTATGAGGTTAAAGGACTGTGTTCAGCTTGAAGGCTGTAAATTGTTTAAACAAGCCTTTTTTTTAAACTCAGTACAAGGACAAAGAAATCATCCACATACAGGGAAGATAACCAAGGACTTGTTATGACAAACACTGTTCTTGACTTGCCAAGTTGGTCACATGACCTCAATCCAAAGTGTTTCACTTACTGAAGGCTGTACACATAGCATTACACATTAACTGATTAAATAAGCGAGACTCGACGTAGCGTAATGGAAACACTTCCACTTGTTTTTCACATGTGACTCCATTGATAGAGGGATTCTGGCTCACTTTTCTAGTGACCACTCAAAGCTCTTTAACACTACATGTCATCGTTCACCCATTCATACACTGATAGCAGGAGCTACCATGTAAGGTGCCACCTGCCCATCAGGACTATCTGACATTCACACACCTAGACACACAGCAGCTACGGGAGCAATTTGGGGTTAAGTGTCTTGCCCAAGGACACATGGACTAGCAGAACGGGGGATCGAACCGCCGATCTTCTGATTAGAGATACACAGTCAATAAGTTCAAAATCATAAAAGCAATAAGTGCAAATGTGTCATTGTACAACCATGTACAATTAGCATAAGTAACGTATTAACCCACACAGGTTAAAAAATAGCTGGAAATGAAACAGCAAGTTAATGTAGTTAACTTAAAAACCTTATTACCTCTGCATTTAACTGTGATTAAAAGACAACCTGCTCTAGCCACAGCCGCCCCCAAAAACAATTGTTCTCAGCCTTGAAGAGACTTAAAAAACAATCTTTGAATGGATATGTTTGAAAATCTCTGAAGGTGTCCAATAATAAAGGAGATATTTCTACTTGTGCTGAATTTGTTCACCCACCACTGACTGGGAACAACCTGTACATCTCAATACTCGGCCTCTTCTCAAGGTGTAACCCATCACTTAAGAATAGGGTCTGTTAATTGCATTAGTTGTGTGCTATAGTGGATTTACTGAGTGTGAAAAAGAGGCAACTTTAGAACTTTAAACCTTAAACTTTATTAGAGTTGTCATTATACATTTTTACATATACATGAAATATGACCTCTGCATTTAACCCATCCCTGGCATATTGGGGAGGGGTTGTTATTTAAACCATTCAATTAACGTGTGTGTGTGTGTGTGTGTGTGTGTGTGTGTGTGTGTGTGTGTGTGTGTGTGTGTGTGTGTGTGTGTGTGTGCTTTTGCGTTATTCCAGGTGTATGCAGCATTGTCCCAGATCCCTAACATGCGTGTCTATGCCAGACAGGAGATCCCTGAACGGTTCCATTTCAAAGAAGGGAAGTTTGTTTCCCCCCTGACAGTGGTGGCTGATCCTGGCTGGTTTATCGCTGAGGTAACTTAATTTATACACACATGAACACTGAATGTAACCCTAACTTAGGTGCGTTTAAAAGAAAACTCAGCGGGGCACCTTTAAAATTGAAAGTCCTCTCTTGACTTTAGAAATAGCAGTTGACAAAAGGTCCATTTAGTAGATATTCTGGATCGCACGAGGATTGTTATGGTTTCAGCCAATAAAATCGTACTTTATTCTATCTTTTGTGTAAAACATTTAGTGTGTGCATGTTTGTTTGTGTGTCCCTAGAACAAGGCAACACTTCCATACTGGAGAAACGACTCTGGGGAGCCGTCATTATGGCAAAAGGGTTGGCATGGTTATGACAACGAGTTCCTCGACATGAGAGGGATTTTCTTGGCGACAGGACCTGGTAACAAACATTTCGTATTTTAATAGTACAATCTGTGCATTATTTTATTCCTATGATCTCTCTGCTTCACAATTCAATCTGACATTTTGGATTAATTTTCCCAGCAGCCATTTGACATAGTGTAATTGATAAAAGTCAATTAAGGTCCCATTCTAATTTGTCTGTCACAGCCATTCCAATGAGCCAACAAGTACAATACCAGGGCCTAAAGGGAACAATTAATGTTATCACTGATGACATGGTAATCAATGATATGTAAAATGGCTGCTGTGATAGGATCTATTTCACCAGTTTTAGCTTTCTTTCATTGGCTACCTATTCATATCATATCATATTTTATATTGTTAATGGGCATTCCCCTTTCTCAGAATCAGAAACTGTTTATTTGCCAAGTACGTTGCACATACAAGGAATTTGGCTCAGTGATTTGGTTTCTACCTGCCGGATCTCCTTTAACATTATACTCCAATCAGGACTCACAGAATACAGTGAAAACAAGGTCAGCAGGCCAAAGGGCCTTTACTACCAGAGACAGTCTGATGTCTCAACTCCCTTCAAAATAAAAGCTCCAGGAAACAGGAAACTCAGGACAAGTTTTATTTTCAAAATGAAAGTACCATAGAGTAACTACACACACGATAATAAGTGTGTTTTCCATACAAATATTACTTTTAGTCTAACGAGTTAATTAATTGAAATGTTTACCTTTGACAGTATTACAGTTTAGCTTACGGCTTCTATACAATGCATTTTGGTTCCTTGTCTCTTTATGTAATGCAGTTTAGC
Source organism: Cebidichthys violaceus (assembly GCF_023349555.1). Classification (NCBI taxonomy): domain Eukaryota; kingdom Metazoa; phylum Chordata; class Actinopteri; order Perciformes; family Stichaeidae; genus Cebidichthys; species Cebidichthys violaceus. Next base: position 4,392,595 of record NW_027176372.1, read on the forward strand.
TATCAACTCTCTCAGTTTCACAATTACATTTTTCAGGATTTCTGTATTTTCAGTAATGCTTTGCAATTAATTTCCGCTGTCAACATTCACATTTATTTGCTAATTTAAGATGTAGATCTAATTCCATTTACTTAACTTCATTCAGACTTCAAGAAAAATGTTCGGGCTGCTCCAATTCGAGTGGTGGACATCTACAACGTGATGTGCTGGACGTTGGGAGTGAAACCTTTGCCAAATAATGGGTCCTGGTCTCGGGTTGAGTACTTCCTGAACGCCTCTGATGGTCTATCCCTACCCACAACCCTCTGCTGTATGGGCATATTAGGAATACTGCTTGCACTATGGGACTAAAGCGTCAAAGAGTTCAGTGTTTATGGCATCTGATTGTATCTAGAAATGATCTGCTAGAAAGAATAAGAACAGTAATGCATCTAAAAGTAATGGAAGATAAATAAAACTGAAAAAATCAACCTTGATATAGTTATTCTTAAGGACCAAGAACTTGAAGACTTAAAGTGCCTAGAGAGTTTTCCAGGACCTCATCCCCACTTCCCAAATGAAAAAAAAGAATTCTACTTGACCACAGAACCTTACAACAGACTTCCATTCTGGGTTTTTCAGAGCTCTGAACTCACATCGTCTCTTGCTTTTCCACCTCTCCATGTCTGATCAATGTGTTGATGTGTGAGGTGGTACATACCTTAAATGTCCAGCCTAACAACACATTGTTAATTCTGTTATCTTCTGCAATTTCTCTCGCTAACCACTCGTTAATCATAGTGAAAAATTTAAAAGATACATATACAACATGTCAGCTGGACCCTTTTTACAAAGTTCTTCCCAGGAACTTCCAGGAAGTCAAGGAAAAAAGATACAGACCCGTGAAAAAAAGCAATACTGATTTCTGGGTATTTGTAACCTTGAAGCTGTTGAATGTAAACCTCTTCTTTCGATTCTTGCCATTTTTTGTTCCAAGATCAAAGTTTCTCCAGAAAACAGTGCTGCATAGAAAAAAGCCCCTGTGTATCCAGATAAGAAGGAATCGTTTTGGATATGGTGAATGGACTGTACTTGTATCGTGCTTTTTCGACCACTCAAATCACTTTCACACTACTTGTCACACTATCTAACACTCATACACCTTTTGGGGTTAAGTGTCTTGCTCAAGGACACGTCGTCATGCGACTAGCGGAGCCGGGGGATCGAGCCGCCGATCCTCTGATTGAAGGACTCCACTTAGCGACAGTCGCCCACAGAAGAGCACTTTTAAATTGATAGACTTCATAAAGTACATCATGCTGATATTGCCTGCTTTCAATATGTGTAACAGCTAGAATAGGATTTAGGAGGAATAATAAAAGCTATACATTCTTTATTTGGCAAGGCACAGATAGGCCACATATACTGTAGGTTTTGGTAGGTTCTCTCTGTATGATAGTTGATTATAAATGAGATGCGTATTTGGATTGGGCAACAACTTTATTCCATTGTGCAATCCTGTATTGTATGATGTATAAAGATAAAGCTGGACCTTGAACTCAGCTTTTCATGGCTTTGTGTTGGATCTTTACAACACACGTTTTGTGAAATGTGCTTTATAAATAAATTTGCTTTGATTTGGAAAACGTGACTCTGTGTGTCCATCAGGATTTTATCATTGTGCTCAACCTCTTCTTTTGTGCTGACACTTTAGAATGAGGAAGAGCTGTGAATCTATTGGGATTAAACCACAAAGCTTTTGCTAGTTAAGAATATATTTCAGTCAGTGACAAAAAGAATTTATCATTTATATCAAATGGTTATTCAGTTAGATTTGAAAAAATTCGAAAGGTCCTGAATGTGTGCATCAGCCAAAACAACACAAATAACATATTATGAGCAGATGGAAACTCAAATATACGTAATTTATCGACAATAACGCATTTGCATTCTGCATTTTGCATACAAATAATGATTCATCACGCTGTAACAGTGTATTTATCATTATAGAGACGCATTCAGATGCTGTAAGAGTTTCTGACAGTTTATAGAAATATCATACACATCAGTAACCACGCAGAAGCCTAATAATTAATACCAAGCCCTTATTGTAAATCATCTCTCTCACGCACACACATGCACATGCATCACTGAAAGCAATGGAAACAGAATGGTGATGGGAACCGACGTGATATTAGAGCTGCAGGACGTTGAAATGTCTCATTTGCTCTTGGACTTGACACGAGTTGACCCGAAAACAAAACTTATCTGCTGGAAGCTGAACCTTTGGAAAACTGATCGCTTGGACAACTTCTGTTGGAAAAGGATTTGCTGGACAGCTGAACCAGAAAAAGACATCATTGTTAGAGTTACTGCTGCTGTGAAAATGGCTTTTAATGGACCCCCCATGGAGGAGCACCTACCGGACCAGTACTGGTTCAGCTACCAGATTTTCATTACCAGTAAGACATCTTATAACACCACATATATTGTACTAATTCATCTATCAGATCATTAAAACATGTTTCTGTAGGAATTAACGTAAAGATTTCCTGTCTCGAACGCTTCCATCGTGACGCACTTTCCAGTCTTTTCGCTGTCTGTTTCTTCGCCGATTGCCATCAAAGTGTAAGTAATATTAATTCATACATATCAAAGAATCTACGTGTCAAATTTCATGAATGTACATGCACGTTTACATGAAAGCAGAAAGAACACTCGCGCGCAACGGTCTGTGAGAATCACTTTCTTTGACTTCTCCAGTGCATTCAACACCATCCAACCAGTGCTGCTGAGTGAGAAGCTGCGGGTGGTGGGGGTTAACAAGTCCACCGTCTCCTGGATCACTGACTACCTCACAGGCAGACCACAGTTTGGTCAGTGATACTGGAGCCCCACATGGAACTGTTTTGTCTCCCTTCCTGCTCACCTTGTACACCACTGACTTCCAGTACAACTCAGGGTCATGCCATCTGCAGAAGTTCTCTGATGACTCTGCAGTAGTCGGGTGTATAAGGGACGGACGGGAGGAGGAGTACAGGGCAGTAGTGGATGACTTTGTTGAGTGGGCCGGTAGAAATCACCTGCTCCTGAACGTGGCCAAGACCAGAGAGATGGTGGTCGACTTCAGGAGGAAGAAGACGGCTCCACTACCGGCGAGAGTTCTGGGAGAGGACGTGGACATGGTGGAGGAGTACAAGTTCCTCGGTGTTTCCATCGACAACAGACTGAACTGGAAGGCCAACATCAACGCTGTGTACAAGAAGGGGATGAGTCGACTCTTTTTCTTGAGGAAACTTCGACCCTTCAACGTGTGCAGCAAGATGTTGGAGATGTTCTACCAGTCTGTTGTGGCCAGTGCACTTTACTTCTCCGATCCCAGTGTGGTTTGGTCAGAATTGAGCTGGCTCTGTCCAGAAGCGCCTCAAGTTCCATGATGAAACTGTAGTTCTCTAGCTGTTGTTCTAGGTTCGTCTTGGGAGAAAGATCTTCCTCTCACAGCTGGAGGTTCTCCGGGCTGGCTCGCCAAGATATGTTGCCCTCCCGTCAGTGTCTGCTGCCGTTACTTGGTGCACCAAATAACGGCAGCAGACACATTAAAAACAGTTCAAACTAACATTTTATGAGGGTGCCTCTTCACTGCGTTACACTCTTCTCTTCGAGGAGGCACAAGACAGAAGGCCCTCTAGTGGTAAGATGGCGACATCTGCTGGCCGTTTTTGATATTACACACATTACAGTATCAAATTGGTCACTCATGAAAACTAAAGACAAACAATGAGTATACAACAGTGTTCAGCCTAGATTTTGATGAATTGCTATTCTATTTACAATTCATAGGTTGTTCGTTCCATGAAAATCCACTAACATGCTGTAATGCACATTTTATTCAGGTGTGGTGATAATAGAAGATCTCTTTCTTTAAAAGTCTTACCTGTTAAAAGTCCATTATGAATGGTCCGTTTCACTGCAACTCTACGGCAACAAAATGGTTTATTGGAGTGAACGGAGATGACAGGACTCATGGGTTTATACAATATAAAAACATATAGGTTTAGATAACTGCCAATTTGTAACAGTTTTCCTGTGTAGGTTGTCATTGTTATTATAATGTTGAAGCCTGTTGTCAGGTTGTCAAATACAGACGCTTTGTCACGCCGCTCGGCGTCTGATTCGGACGCACAAGGCACCCTTTGGTGTATGTATGAGAGGCACCGAGCTTTAAAGTCACCACAATGTTAACCCATCCACTATGTGATATATTTGTTGGAATGCTGATTCAGCATTCCAAGTATTGTTATCCTGATCTTTATTTGTTGGAATGCTGATTCAGCATTCCAAGTATTGTTCTTCGAATCTTTATTCTTCAACTATTTCTTCCGTCCCCCGTATTTTGGCACTTAATAACTTCCACATTTCTTAAGCTACAGAAACCGTTCAACTATGTACATGTTCAGCTTTTTCAGGAGAGGGGTGCTATGTCTCTTCATATTTCTAATCTTTCAACTTTTTGAATTATTAAGCATTTTGCACCTTATTTTTTGAATGGGATGTCTATGGAGAATATTTTTAAATCCTCTTAAACTTCCTCAACTTTCAAATCCTTCTACTTCCTCATACTTTCAGCTACAGACACCATTTAAACTTTAAAATGTTGAGAAAACCCTGATCAATGATTGTATGTTATAATCATTTTGATATCTTTTACACTTTTTGAATAGTAGCATTTTTGCTTTTATGTGTTTTTCAGTCCTTTTCTGCTTTTATAATGGGTGTGTATTGCGCAGCTTAGAGTGCGTGATGTCACCGCTAGAGTGAAGAGGAGCCTGAGATTTCTGTGAAAAAAATATTTGTCTTTTGCAACTGACTCCTCAATTTTCACTCTACATACATAATTTTTGGATGGAAACGTAGCTAATCTTGTCCTTGTCGTAGACATATGACTGTGGAATCCCACAGATTTACACATTTGGCACAAAGGCAAACCAAAACCAAAGAGGAAAACCAACTTTCTCCTCCATAGACCCCAATGTTAAAACGTACTTCAAAAAAGTCTTGCACAGACAACCGTACCCCATTTCTAAATCGCCATTGAAGCCACTTTTTTTTACGTTACAGATCCAATATTCGCATGATCTGTTCTTCAAGTCATCCATGCGCTCCAGTCTTAATATTGGAGCAATAGGGGCTATGGTTATGGGGTTTTGGGGGTTTTGTTTGACAGGTGTTTCCCAGCCTTTTCTCATGAAAAGGCAGCCAGGCTCACAGGTGTTCGTGCTTGAGCTAATTACTGATGTTTATAAACACACAGACTCACAGACACAAGCCTCACTCTCTCTCTCTGTGTGTGTCTCTCTCTTTCTGTGTGTGTATCTCTTATACAGTCATTCAGGTATTAGAGACTTTTAGAGGACCCCCCCCCCCCACACACACGCCCGCACACACACACACACACACACACACACACACACACACACACACACACACCATTTTAAAGTACAAGCCCCACCGAATGAATTCCAACTGAAATGATTTTGATGAAGCCTGTCATTTAATAACCTGTTTGTGTTTATCTAACATTATGATTCAGTCTCCTCTCCTCCTGTCTAACCCACCCAGCCCCACCCTTTCAAAATAAAAGCCCCATGGATTAACTGTATTTAAACATTAAGCTCAAAATGAGGCTTTTTTGTTGAAATAATTAATGCTCTTACTAATACTACGACAACTACTACTACTGCTGCTAATATTTCTAGTATTACTACTACTGCTACTAATACTACTACTTCTACTACAACTTTTGCTGTTGCGACTATTACCACTACTACTACTGCTATTATTACTACCACTACTGCTAATACGACCAGTACTACTATTACTTATACTACAACTGCTACTACTACTACTGCTGCTATTCATGCTACTACCAGTACTAATACTACTACAGCTATTAGTATGAATGCTACTAGTATTTCTACTACTGCTATTACTGCTACTTCAAATACTGCCATTACTATTACTAATACTACTACTTCTTCTACTACTACTACTGTTATATTAAATACAACAACCACTGCTACAGCTATTACTACGACTACTTCTACTACTTCTTCTAATTACTAATACTTCTACTTCAAACAATACTTCTACTACAACTTCTACTACTACTACTACAAATATCACTACTGCTGACATTTTTTAAGCCACAGAAACTATTCGAATATCAAAATGTTCAGCTCTTTCAGGAGAGGGTGATATGACTTTTCATATTTATAATCTTTACATTTTTGAATTATTAAGCTTTTTGCAATTTGTTTTGAATAAGATATCTATGGAGAAAATCTTCAAATCCTGTTAAACTTCTTCAATTTTCAAAGCCTCTTTCTCATACTTTCAGCGACAGACACCATAGTTAGACGTTTCAACTAGAAGGGTTTTCAGCAGTGCAGTTTAAATGCTTTCGGGCTTCAACATTTTTCAGACAGGTAGTCTCTCATTTCTGTATTTTCAGCAATGTTTTTGCAATTCATTTCAGCTTTCAGCTTTTAGCATTCAAACGCATTTTCAGCAGGAAATGCATTTTCTAGTTCTTATTCTCCATCTTCCACATCAAAGTTTGCCGCGAAACTAGTCCCACAGCGTTGCCAACACCTGCTCAAAAAGTAATTCAACACGTGCGGCTTGATCGGGAATCATGAGCTATGACTTTTATAAGAAATTTGTCCAACGGTTTCCCCGAAAATCGCAATCTACAATGAAAAATCGGCCCATTGACTTGAATGGGATTTCGGCGTGAAGAAAGCAAAAAAACCACTTAACTTTGGACCCATATTGACCAGCCATACTTTAACGTAGAAACATGATTCAAAGTTTAAAACGTATACAAAATGATGGACGTTATTGAGCCAAATGGACATTTTGCTAGCTAGCATAGTTTTCATGAAGTCACCAATTTAGTTTCAGCAAAACTTTGGGTCTGTTTCAGATTTTATAATGGGTGTGTATTGCGCAGCTCGTTAAGTGCTAGAGGGATGACATCACGGTCAGAGTGAAGCAGAGCAGGAAAATGTTCTGTGATTTTTCCAAACAAATTGCTCCCATTCCCACAATTTTTACTCTTTATACACCATTTTTTCCAAGCCAAAAAGCTTGGAAATGTTGTGCTGGTCGCAACAAAGTGTCTATGGAATCCAACGGACTTACAGATTTAGCTCAAACAGCCACAGAGCGACATGAACTCCAACCGACTGCTCCATTAGACTCCATGTTAAATCAGAAAAGAAATTTGTCAAAGAAAGCAGACGGTACCAGTTTTGTCCATTGTGCTGGAGCTCACATTTTTAACATTACAAACATAAAAAAGACACCAGGGCGTTCGGCAGAGTCTTATCTCTCTCGCGGTGCTCTTATTTTATTGATTGGACTCATGGTTTTGGTATAAAGTGCATTTGTTTGACAGGTGTTTCCCAGTGTTTTCTCATGAAAAAGCTGCAAAGCTCACAGGTGTTCTTAATTCAGCTAATTACTGATGTTCATAAACAAACAGACTCACAGACTCTCCAAGCGCTGCATCGTCACCATGGCAACCAGTGACACGCACGCACGCGCTCTCTCTCTCTCTCTCTCTCTCTCTCTCTCTCTCTCTCTCTCTCTCTCTCTCTGTCTGTCTGTCTGTCTCTACACAGAAGGATTTACAAATAAATGTGACTCACAAATGCACGCAGAACAAATATATTTCTGCATTTGTATGTATTTGTGTGTGGATGTTTTCTATTTGTTTGTGGATTTGTGTGTATTTGTTTGTGGATCTCTTCACATTTGTTGTGGGTTTTTTGAGACTCCCCTGCCTGGCCGGATTCACAAATACGTTTTTTTTAACATGGACCTATCTGTAGCCAATCAGATGTCAGCCTCATTTTCAACCAATCACATGAGCGCAGCTCCCCCCTCCCCTCCCCACGAGGCTGCCAGCTGTGTTCACACCAAACGCAGGGCGAATTATTCGCGCGATGAGATTACATACAAAGTCTTTGCACAGACCCGATGAGACTGCAGTGACGCGAATTTTGCGCGGCGCGTTTGGGGCGATGCGTTTGAGGCGGCGCGTTTGAAGCGTCGCGTTTGAGGCGTTTGGAGCGACGCGTTTGGGGCGACGCGTTTGAGGCGTTTAGACCAACGCGTTTGAGGCGTTTGGAGCGACGCGTTTGAGGCGACGCGTTTGGAGCGGCGCGTTTGAGGCGGCGCGTTTGGGGGCGCGATTGGCGTGATGTTCCTCCTGTCATCACTGACGTCCTGTTGTTGTTGAATCAGGAAGTACAAACTGTAGCCATCTGTGTTCACCCAGAGCTCTACGCAGGGACGTGCGGTCAGGGTGTGATGATGAAATGTAAAAAACAAATAATGCTAAAATAAAATAAATATTAATATGTCTCTACTGATCTGCGCTATAAATGTAATTTCTGTATTATTCCAAACATTTTTATAATCAAAATCTCTGAATTAGCGCATGTCCTGTTCAAACAAAGAGGAGACAGTGAGGTGAGGCAGTGACCAGCTGTTCCTCACCTCAGACTGTGAATCCCTCACATACTGGGTTGAGCGCGTGCCTTTTGCTGTCTCATTCCTGCACACACTGTAATATTTGTAGACACTTTTATTATATGTCCTTTCTTTCCATATAATAGGTACTGTATTTCACGTCTGTGTAGAACATATTTAGTGTTGCTGATCTGACATTAAGGGGAGGCAAACACTACTCTGCCTCAATGAAGGGGGCGCGAGAGCCCAAGGCTCGGGTTTATCGCGTCAATTAAGACAGAGCAGATCGACCCAGGCAGGAAGTCAGACACCGATAAGGGATAGAGCATCCGGTAAGTTTTCAAAATAAAAGCGTCAGCTTTAACTTGGTTTAACTTTTTCAAGAGTATGAATCTAAAATGCAGAAAAGAGAGAAGCATTATCTCAATCGAACCTCAACGATACTACCGGTAACGTCGGCGTGTATATATACATATATGTATATATATATATATATATATATACATATATATATATATATATATATACACATGTATATATATATATATATACATATATATATATATATATATATATATATATATATATATGTATGTATATATATATATATATTATATATATATAATATATATGTATATATGTATATACATATATATATATATATATATATATATGTATATACATATATATATATATATATATATATATATGTATATATGTATATACATATATATATATATATATATATATATATATATATATGTATATACATATATATATATATATATATATATATATATATAATATATATATATATTGCGACGTCTTCGGGCAGTAGAAGCCACACTGTCAAAATTTCTTGCAAAATTTTCTAGTGTTTAAACTCTCATCATGTTTTTTTTCATCAGAGGGTTTCTGAGATGTTCAGCGTAATCATTACAGTCATTTTCCTGTTTAGGGTGATCTTGTAAAATCTAAAGTCATTCTACGATCTTCACTCCAAACTAAGTTCAAAAGTTGGCCCCCCTGACCTTATCGTGAACCAGTTTCTATTTATGACAATACCTTTTAACTTGTTTACACTTCTGACACGATTTACATTTGGTTTAATTGCACTCTATTGATAATCTTGTTTATATTTTGTTTTATTTGTACTGTTTTCTACAATGTATTTCAACTGCTTTACAACAATGTCCCTTCGAATGAATGTTATTGTACCATGGAAACGTAGCTGAGTGGCAGAAAGAGTTGAGAAAATGAAAAGAAGGGCTGTTTATAAAGAAATAACATTATTTAGAGAGAGATGGAGGCATACGGCATCATGACTGGACTGGAACATTGTTGGAACAAATTGCTCATGGAAAGCAACTTGTCACATGGAACAAAGGGCCAGGCTTCATGTGCTGCATCGTCCCGCCTGGACACAAAGAAGAGGCTGCTGAATCCCACAAAGAACCCGTCAAAGATCGTGAAACCATTGAACTCACCTCAGCGACAGTCTCTGGAAAAAAGGAAGCGCTGAACTGCAGTCTGACACCGAACGTTAGAGGGCAGCAACGGGCCGCACGGCATGTAGTTCTGCCGGAAATCTACGAACAGAAGAAGAAGCAAGCGGCCTGTTTTCCATAACAACCGTTGGACGCTTTCTCCCTGATTGGCTGCTTTTACATCCTGTGTTTACTGTTTTCAGGCTTCGCTAGCAGATGCTATTTTAAACCACACCGCATTCGTGAGCGGTGGATTAACAGGTACATCTTACAAAAGGAGTAAGTCAATAATAAGATACTTGGCTGTCGGCGGCCATTTCACTGAAGGAATGTGATAAATACAAAGAGTGGACACGGATAAAAAAGCCCTTAGTTGAAGCAAAATGGGGCTAAAGCTGCTGCTGCTGCTGTTGAGAGACTACAGTTCTGTGGGATGATCAACGCTGACTGGATGTGAACCTACCGGCCGGCTTCTCGTGAAGACAAGTGAGTGGTCCAATGGTTCTTCTGGTGAGTCGCCAGGATGCCCCGGGGATGGACGTCTGGACGCCATTTCTATTGTTCAGTAAGAGTGTCTTGATGATGCTTTGGGGTCGTGACAAACAGCTGTGGAACCCACGTCTCTTCCACCTCCTGCTTACTTACTCACACGTGAACACGGCTGTGCCCGCTTTGGATTTAACCAGTGCCACTGGTAACGGTACAGAAGACACATGTTGACTTTAGCTACTCCCCACCGAGAGGTGCAGTGTTCATGTCCGTTACCTAAGTGAACTTCTGCAGTAGTTGCATAAAATGGAAAGACTGAAGTAAAAGTACCTCAAAATTGTCCTTAAAGTTTGGTAACTTAAAGAGCAGATGTGTTTTAAGCTATAAACTAAATGATATGACCGATGAAACACATCAATGCTAAATGTTTACATGTGTTACTCTATTCGTTTTACTTTTTCTGTAACCACTGGCAACATTCTCTGGTTAAACTGCACCCCCACTGAGTCACTCCCTCTTATCGAAGCAAAGGCCGAGCTAACCCATATGGTCCTGTCCCCACTCTCCTAGGTACACGATCATATGTCACATATAATGTTTTGTTCGTGAGTAAGGCACATAAACTGAGTCCCAGTAGAAATGTACCAGCACAGGGAAAATTCTCCATCACAAACGTCATATTTGTCAATTCTGTGTCGAGACTTCCGTCATTCAGAAGTGGATAATGGTTTCATCTCTCTTGCATTTTTAAAATGATGCAGCGGGTGGTCTTAGGCTCAGACCTGGGAGTAAAGTTACACTTTAATAATAATAACTTTATTAGTTATGTTGTTGTTGTTGTTGTTGTTTTTTTGCAACCGATGAACAGAAGTTACCATATTTGGAATGCGGAGAAGTGACGTAGAGTTACGGCTCTGGTCAATCGCAGTAAGCAGGGGACACCTTACATGGTAGCCCCCGTCATCAGTGTGTGAGTGGGTGAATGATGACGTGTAGTGTTGAGGAGCTTTGAGCGATACGTGAACAGTCCATGTGCCATTTACGAAGCAGCTAACAATGTCCATACTGTCTGTTCACAGCTTAGCTGCATTGCCTGTGATGGATCACAACAACCCAGAGATTGTGACAGCTCCTGGTGGAGAACCTGGTCTAACAGCAGGTGATGCACACGCACACACACACACGCACACACGCACACACACACACACACACACACACACACGCACACATAGGTATTAACATACTGTATATTTCCCTCACAAAGTATAGGACAATGGCACATTTTCTGTTGTGTTGTCTCTGCACTCCAGCACATTGGATTAGAAGTGAAACAATGAGTGTGAGGTTGTGTCATTAGTGAAGGAACAGTAGCTCTGCTCCCCAGACCTTTAAACAGTCTGTCAGGTCACCCTGGTGCTTTCTTCTCTTACTCCTACCTAACATAAACAGATTTGTTTAGATACCATCATGGGGTGGTAGGACCTCTCAAAAGACATCCCTTCAATTAGTTTACATTGCTATCCCTTACGCATGGCATTTCATTACCTTCATGGTTCCTGAGAATCCGTGGAAAGGAATACAAGATCCAGTCCAGCTCTCTTTTGAACATGTTGGTGATGCTGTCATTTGTTGTTTTCGATGTTGTCTGAGAATTGTGTTTTTTCTTCCAGACCGGGAGAATCCTGAGTTAATCTGTCCAGAAAAGGAGCAGGTTAGTTCAGTAAAACATGTTTCGGTCTATTAATGGTAATTATGTAATAATGGTAATAATGTTGCTTGTATTGAGGAACCCAGAGATAATTACAGCTCACCCTGCAGCTCCAGGAGCTTTAAAGCATCTTAGCTTTGGTCGCATGGACTACAGATCATAGTCTACAGATCATGGACTACAGATCATAGTCTACAGATCATGGACTACAGATCACAGTCTACAGATCATGGACTACAGATCATAGTCTACAGATCATGGACTACAGATCATAGTCTACAGATCATAGTCTACAGATCATAGTCTACAGATCATAGTCTACAGATCATGGACTACAGATCATGGACTACAGATCACGGACTACAGATCATAGTCTACAGATCACGGACTACAGATCACGGACTACAGATCACGGACTACAGATCATAGTCTACAGATCATGGACTACAGATCATAGTCTACAGATCATGGACTACAGATCATAGTCTACAGATCACGGACTACAGATCACGGACTACAGATCATAGTCTACAGATCATAGTCTACAGATCATAGTCTACAGATCATGGACTACAGATCACAGTCTACAGATCATAGTCTACAGATCATAGTCTACAGATCATGGACTACAGATCACAGTCTACAGATCATAGTCTACAGATCACAGTCTACAGATCACGGACTACAGATCATGGACTACAGATCATAGTCTACAGATCATGGACTACAGATCATAGTCTACAGATCACGGACTACAGATCACGGACTACAGATCATAGTCTACAGATCACAGTCTACAGATCATAGTCTACAGATCACAGTCTACAGATCATAGTCTACAGATCATGGACTACAGATCACAGTCTACAGATCATAGTCTACAGATCATGGACTACAGATCACGGACTACAGATCACGGACTACAGATCACGGACTACAGATCACGGACTACAGATCAGGGACTACAGATCACGGACTACAGATCAGGGACTACAGATCATGGACTACAGATCACGGACTACAGATCACGGACTACAGATCATAGACTACAGATTTTCCTATTTCTCAGTACTGTGCTTCACAATACAAACAATAAGGCAACAGACATAAAGTACATACTTTTGAAGAGAAAATAAAAATATGAATAATAAACGGTGTTCACATATCTCAAAGAGTAACAAGCAGGCTGAAAGTGTTTTTCTGCCTTCTCTGATTGAGAGTTTCAAGCCTGTTTCACCTCTGACCACACTCAGGATCACTGATGGGTCACAAAGTCCTTGAGTACACTGTTACATCACCGCATCAAAGTGACTGGAGGTCAGCAAAGACAAGATTTTCAGGGGGTTAAGTTACTCGTGAAGTCCAAAAGGAGAGAGCTAAAGCGTTGAAACAGTCCCCTCTAGTTTACTCCTGGAGCTGCAGGTAATTGTCGCCCATATAGTTTTTTTGAAAAGTTTAAGCGGTCTTATAAAACGAAACAATTTTGCGACATTTTGAGGCACGATGTATAACTGATGTACAGAAGTGATAAAAAGTGTTGCGAAGGCTTATAAAATGTAAAGAGCATTCATAGGTGATCTTCTAGAAAACACTAGCTCTACGATTGATTTCCCTTTGTCTTTCAGAGGAGTTCCTGCATGGTGACCGAGGACCTGACCACTAATGGTACTATGTGTACATGTGTACATCATGCAGCATGCTGCTGGAAGAACTGTGTCCAAAAACACTCTTATTATTATAATAATATGATATAATTATCAGACAATTGTTGTGTATTTGGAGCACACATCTCTGTCCCAGATCTACGTACTCATCTTATACAGGATGTACTACATCTAACTGTCACTATATACTGTTTTAGTATATAGAAAAATCAACATACATAACTGCTTGATACTAACAGGAAATGCAGTACAGGTGATGTCCAGCAATCCTGAGACTTTGGAACGTCACCGCAAACTAGATGTCCAAAGTGTCCCTCTTAAAAACAGATGCCTTATTATATTGGAGAAACATCATTTGGCTTTGGTCACTACCAAAAATGAGTTTTAGTACCCATACAGATCCTTTTCCTGCAGATTTATTTATTTTTAAAAGCTGAAAATCCCAATTGATAAGCTAATGTGACATAAAGACATTTTACCAATGTTTTGTCTTTATTTTACATTTATTTAACCAGATAAGTCAATTGAGAACCAGTTCTCATTTAGAATGACCGCCTGGCCCAAAAGGCAGCAACAGGAGGCAAGTCAAAAATTACAACATCCTAATATGTACAATATATAAAAGACAACAGTCTTCTGGAGAAGCAAACTAATGAGGGTGTGGAGTTTGGGCTTCTTTTGTTGTTCAACCCCCACCCCTGATCTGCCCCTCCAGGTTCCTGGTCACAGAGGTCCCTCTCCCGTTCCTTGCAGCGAGCTGAGTCTTTACTCCGAAGCACCTTTAATCCCAGTCTGAAGTGGCTGTTCCACGGCCGCAGTCAAGATGAGGAAGAGGAAGAGGTAGAGGGAAATTTTGTGGTCGCTCACAATCTGGTGTCCCGGTCCTCTGCGCGTCTCTTGCGCCTGCAACAAGCTCTCCTGACCGTGGCACCCCAGTGGCAGCCTATCAGCCAGGCGCAGAGGGGATCTCCACAGGTAAGGTCCGGGGAGGGAAGGGAAGCTAGATTTCAGCAGGCGTTGATGTGTGGGATCCCCTCAACCTCATGACTGAGAGAAAGAATCTCTGATGCGTGCTTTCATAATGTTGTCAGACCGTTTAGTATTGGACCAATTTTTGAAGCAGGTCCAATACTGTACAGGATCTCCCCATTGCACTGGTCTCTAGTGGTAGTTTTGATGAAACAAATGAGTTTTATGTCGTCATCGGAGACGTTATGATTTCAGGTTGTCCATAAATCCGTCTCATTCTCGTGAAGAAGATAATCTCAGGAACGCTGGACGGAATTTCTTCAAATCTTCAAATTTTCCATAAACGTGGAAACTTGGACTCGAGGATGAACTGATTAGATTCTGGAGGTCAAAGGTCACTGTGACCTAAAAAGACGCATGTTTGGCCATTACCGAAGATTTCCAATCATTTCATGACAATTTCACACAAATGTCTAACAGGATAAATGAAGACATTTTGGGCATACAATACATATATTAGACACGGTTGGTATACGTACAGTCGATAAGCGGTAATTCTAGTTTTCCTGTGATTCGTGTGTGTTTATTGTTTAAACTAAGCTGCAGTCATTTTTCTATGAGTTATTAGCGGTTTTAGTTCTTTTTTTGAGCATCTCTGCAGTATTTCTGTTGTCTTCTGCTTGATTGAAGCATATACAACTTTTATGAATCAAGGAAGTGAATGAGACAGAACAGAACACCGTAAGTGATAACACTCAGCTGACATGACAGAGCATACATACAGACTACAGCGTGCTTTACAGGTTAATCCTGGACTGACGAGACATGAGTAATGATGGGGGTCGGAGACCAGACTATTCTGTATGGTTGCTGGGTGTATGTGATATAGAGGGTGTAGATTTGTCAGTAAGGGAAGTTGTTAGCAGAACAAGATGTTTAAACCCTCCTCCTCTCTCTTCCTCCCCCATCAGGTCTGTGTTAAAGGCGTCCCAGCAGAGGGTGGCGTTCTCCTCCTGCCCTCCTCATCCTCCTCCGTCCTGCAGGGGCACTACACAGCTCTGTGGAGGCTGCTGGAGCAGCGCTCCCTGCTGCTCTTCATACACGAGTACACCAGGAGGGCTCGCCTAACGGCAGCGTACATATCCAGAGTGAACCAGCTGCTGGAGGAGCAGCTGGAGAAATCACAGCGGACACCTGACCAGGTGAGGCTAAACTACAGGAAACCGTTTCAAAATGAAACATTTCATCAGATTATTCTGTGTAATGTCAAACACAATGAGAATCAGCACAACTGTGCAGCTTTTAAGAGAAAATTAGGCACTTTTTATGTGGATGTCCAACCAGTGTTGATGGTAAATGTAGTCCATTTAGCAATAATTCCTCAGTGCTGCTATATTGACCCAGAGAGCAGTGGAGCTGTGAATCTTCACTCACCTCACGATTCCATTTCCATTCATCGATGCATCTCAATGTTTCGCTACTTTTTCAAGAATTAACAGAAGAGGTCAGATAAATGTGAACTGCCTTTTTATTTAGAATTCCCAGATTGCACTTCAGCCAATGCGTTCCACCTCTTTTGTTCTCCACACGGTCTGTTGAGCTG
Organism: Cebidichthys violaceus; assembly: GCF_023349555.1. Lineage (NCBI taxonomy): Eukaryota > Metazoa > Chordata > Actinopteri > Perciformes > Stichaeidae > Cebidichthys > Cebidichthys violaceus. Next base: position 4,409,032 of record NW_027176372.1, read on the forward strand.
CATTCAACCAAAGCCTGCTCCAACATGATTGGTCAGTACTACTCGGACTACAAACAGAAACCAAAATCCAGTTGCCTACAGATTCTACATATGAATGAATATGAATCTGTTCAAAGGGATTACTCTCTGAATGGCAAGGTCAAGTCAAGCCTATTTGATTCATATAGCCCAATATCACAATTCACAATTTGCCTCAGGGGGCTTTACAATGTGTCCAAACAGCACCCTCTGTTCTTAAACCCTCACTATGGATCTCCTAAAAAACTCCCTTCAACAGGAGAAAACCTCAGGAAGAGCAACAGAGGACAGACAGACATGTAGTAGATGTTGTGTGTAGAGAATAACCATGAGAATAACATCACAGTATCCACAATCCATTTGACGAAATCTGACATAAACCCACCTGGTGAAATTGACTTGCCTGGTGTGTAAACAAGCAGTTTTCTGTGAATGACAAGTCAAGCTCATGCTTTGTGTTGCTGTCGTGCTGCTCAGAACCTTCAGGATTCCCTGAAGAAACATCTCTCCATTTGTTAAGCTGTTGTTATCAAGCTTCCCTGTGATTGGCTCAGCTGTTACAGATCGATGAGACCAGTGATGTGACTGGCTGAAAGTCACACACTTTCTCACTCAGCCAGTGTGCGGCTGTATCCATCAAAACCGAATAGCATGTGAGTTTAGAGACACCCACACAATTACAGTATGTGTCTATGCTAGCAGCTACAAGTGGTGGTCTTTAGGCACAGCATTACTTTGAGCCAAACGCTAACATCCGCATGCTAACATACTCACAATGACAATGCTAACATGCTAATGTTTAGCAGGTATTATGTTTACCACGTTCACCCTCTTAGTTTAGCTTGTTAGCATGCTAACATCTCCTTATCTGCACTGACTGCCATTAGCGTTGCAGGTATTTGTTCAGAAACCAAAGTACAGGACACATTCTGACCTGCTGTTGGCGCTAAATGAAAAGTTAGAGGATCACCAAAGTTTACAGTTCATCCTGAGGGGACCATGAATGTGTGTACCATATGTACTTGCAAGACATGCAATAGTTGTTGAGATATTTCACTAAAAAACAAAAATGTCAACCTGCTGCTGATGCTAGAATTAATGTCTGCACAAAATGTCACGCCAACAACAGACGGAGAGCTTACATCAACTGTGCTCAGCTTTATAATCTTTTTGACTTGTTTTTTGATCAGATGGTTCTTCTTAGACTCAGTTTTATTTTAGACAGAGCTCTTGTATGGTTGCTTGTGTTTAAACAGCATTTAATGTTTGAGACCATCACTTCTTCTCAATAGAAAAAGGATTAAAACTAAAATATGTTTGTGTTGCTCAAAATGAGATACTGAAAAAATAATCCTTTTGTTATCAGTAGTGATGCTAGGGTACAGTATCAGTAGCACTTGTATAGAAAGATTTCAAATGATACCTATGGTGCTTATTCACAAACACAAGCATTCTCCTCTCCTTTCCAGACCCCATCCAGCTGGTCTTCAACCAGCGTTGGTCTTGGTTCACTGAGTCAGGAGCTCCGGGTCCATCTCAACCACTGGTCTTGTCTGTTCTCCAAAGTCCACTCTGACCGCTACCTGAGACCAGCTCTGGTCCAGCAGACCCGGCTGCTGGTGGAAATCAAACAGACTCTGGACTTACTTGGTTTGCAGGCACTGGTTTTGATGGAACATTATGTGTATGTCATTCTGTGTGCTATAGCCCGGACCGAATTAGACTCTGTACCAAGAGAAGTCCTGGAGGATATTTTAGCTGGAACAGACCTGTATAACCAGGCAGTGGGAGAGCAGAGAGCGCAGCACAGCACCACCCAGCTGAGGACTGCAGTATTACAGCAGTCGCATTATTCCACACTGGACTGCAGTCTTCCAAACAGCAAAGTCCGTCACCCTGCTGCCTTCACAGTGAAAGAGCTGATGATGATCTTAGCGGTGCATCAAGCAGACATGGCAGCCAAGCAGCTGCACTGCTGGGCCTCTAAGCAGAGCTGTCCCATCTGTCAGGTCCACACCGACCACGAGGCCTACGCATGTTCAGACAGCTCTGTTGGTCGGATGGCCAATCCACTCAGTTCTGCACTAAGATCTGAGTGGACCTGGGAGCAGCTGCAGCACACCTACCTTATTTCCTCTCCTCTCTTCTCTGTTCATCATCAGTCATCATCTAGTCACACCTGCCATAAGACTCCTCCTGTTTACATCCCTGAACCTCATTTGGACAGTACTATCTTTGAAAACCACCATCCTGTGTTAGCCAAGCCCACCTTTGTGCAACACAGACCAGAGGGCTCTAACAAAGACCAAACCAGCCAGTGCCAAACATACATGTCCCAGACGGGTCTAGTCCAGACTAGTATGGAAACTTTAGACTCAGTCCAACCAAATCTAGAAAGTTTGGAAAACCGTAAACTATTGCAGACCATTTCCCCCCCTTCACTCACCCCCCACCGTCTCTCAGCCCAGCCTCTGTCAGGGGTTTGCCAACAGGACCATTCCTCAGTAGAGCTACTTTTTCAGGTGCTAGTTTCCTCCAATGACCTGCTGGCTCCACTGGTGTCACATACACCAGAGGCTCCACCTGAACCACTGCGCCCAGATACAACGACAGATGTGTTATCACCAAACGGAAAGACTGACCTGATGACTTTAAATGCTCCCAGAATAAATCCAGCTGATTCAGCGGAATCGAATATTCTGAGTACAGAGCTGAGCAAGGAGCGGAATGCGGAAGGAACTCAGCAGGAATGTGCTGAACTGAAACTAACAACCAGGTGAGAAGCCGCTGTCAGGTAATGTCAAGATCAACCAGCCACTTACTGTTGTGTCAGTTGTTGATGCGCTATTGTTAAGCAATTTGGTTGCCTGTCAGATCATCTGAGACACGTTAGACGCTCCATGCTAGGCAACAGCAGGCAATAGCCGTATATATTATATGCTGGCCATTCACATGAACGCGCATAGCTAAGACTAGGCTTAGGGTTGATTGGTGCAACTGATGTTCTAAAGACTGGTCTTAACAAAGACTGACTTAGGTCTTAGCACCACGCTTAGTAGAGACCAGCTGGTGCAACATGCTCCCGGATCTTCCGCATCCAAGGGGCCAGAGATCAAGTGCTCTAGCGTTTCCGTTAACCCCGCCTCCCAGCCCTCTGTCTTGCTCACATGAACAACAGTATATTATAACTCTGGATTCATCTGTTAGTGAGTATTACCACTTTTAGGAGCTAATGATTTAAATATGGCCTATTCAAGTTGTCATCCTCGGAAGTTAATTTACCTCAAATTCTTTCCCAATGTAAGTCTAGCCCTGGGGTTTGGATGTTAGGTAATAGTCGGATGCTAGTTTCCTGTTAGAACACACTAAAGATCCACCATCATTCCAAATATGACAATATTCAAACATTTGATATGGGTCATCTTATTCCAAACTATTAGTGGAATATTAATTTTCATTAGCCATGTAAACAGCTTAGTAGTAATATTGTCTTTTTCGGAATGAGGTCAAAAGCCAGAATATTTGGTGAAAAACTGAGATAGAGTAAAATAAATCCAACCAAGACCCGTGACCAGCTGGTTAGAAATCCCTAAACACAGGACGTCCAACGGATGTGACTGTCCCCATGCGTCAACATAAGCGATGGTGTTACCTCATACCATCTCAGGTCATGTTGAGACTGACACTGACAACAGACTGAGTGACCCGTCTCATAACATTATAGGCTGCTTATTGGCAGCCAATACATTTACAAACTCATGGATCTGTTACTCAAACTGGACTCTGTGGTTCATATTTCATTGTTTTAGTGGCACCTTTAACAACACACCGACACCCATGCAGTCCCTTGTGTTTTCTAGCACAGTGCCATTATTGCACTGAATGCTGGTATTGTTCAAAAATCCAAAGCAGCCCTATTGGGATTTAGAGAGGAATGTTAGGGTCGGATGGAGACTCCCGTATCTTTAGGGTCCAAAGTTCTTTACATAAGCGATTTATAAATCATAAAATACAGTATAAATACAGTGATTGATGAAAGCTTTCATATGTACCTTTTATACACACATGCAGTATCAAATACAAACTGAGTTGTACAATGTAGACAGCTGATCCCTGACCTGATATGAGTCTATTTCTGTTAGAATGAGGAAACGTTACAGGGTGAATAATCCGATTTTACCACATCCACCAGTAAAATGTTCAGTGTTATATTGATCTTCATGTGGCCACACTCTGTTTCCCAGTCCATGTGTGATAACTGCAGTGTTTGTGTCCTTCAGCTCAGGTTTTAGAAGGGATGGAAACCCAGAGAAGAAGGAGACAGGGGGAGCAGAGGGGACAACAGTGGAGCCAAACAGTCTCCGTTGGCCCCACTCGGTCCAGTGGTTGGACCTCGGTCAGTCGCTGTTGTTTGCGGATCTGTTTGGACAGTACCGCACCCTGCTGTGGACTCTCTGCAGCAAAGCCCTGTGGCTGCAGCTGCATGTGCCACGAGCAGGAAACAGTGCAGGAAGCATCAACCTCCAAGACAAACACAGGGGCTTCCAGATCCTGCACAGGATGAGTCAAGCTTCAGAGACAGGTGAGAAGATAAGGTCCGGTCAAATCAGCAGTGTGGAGGTCTGCATACTGCAGGTCATACAACACAGTCATTCACTGTTTATTCACTTATTAAAAGTAGCAATGTGAAGCGAGACAAAGAACAACTCTTTTGAGCAAACGTACCCACTCACATCTGAAATGAAGTCACAGAAAATAAACAACCTAAGAGCCCGACATTTATTTATGATTAGAGTTTGTATTATTTGTAATTCATCCAGCTCAATTTGAAAGTTGATGATACATATTGTTTAGATATTATTCAATTGAACTTTCTATATTTGAAGTGACAGTCAGTTGTTGACTACAGACAGACGTTAATACAACTGTTGGCTAATTCAATAATTATGGGACTAAATCACTAAATCGAGGCGGCGCCCCGTTCAATCCTATGAAAGTTGCTCAAATAAAGGTTTATGGAGCTTTTCATTTAAAATCGATCCTCTGATTTACAGACGTCTCTTTCCCAATGGAAGTCTATGGGAAAAAGTATTTTAGGGACCCATGGCGGCATCACATGGTGGACCCAGAAATTGTAGTTCCATCGTTTTGCCTTTGCTTCAAAGACTGGCACTCTTCCTGGGGGCTTGGTTTTAAATTAGCCCTCATCTTACAAGGCCAGTTCTAAAATAGAGGTGTCCGTTTGGGACGAATCTAGGTCCTGAAATTCAGAAAATGTTAACGTCCTCATATTCGACCTCCCTCCTTGTTTTTGCTTTTTCAGTAACCACCATGTAGCATGCCTGATATCAGACAGAATTGTCTGCATGATGCTACTGGGTTTTGTGCTGTTTGTTGTAGATCTGGTTCCAGAGGAGTGCAGAACCATGCTGGAGGACTTCTGTCTGTATCTGTTAGTCATTTCAGCACATGCTCAGTGGGACTATGGTTAGTACACACACACACACACACACACACACCACTCTCGTTGTTATTGTCATCTAACAGCAACAGGCAGAGCGTCCTATCTACATCTCTTAGTGTCATCTTATTTAGGCTTAGTGTACGTTGCTAGCTCATACAAACTTCAACTTCACACTAAACACTGCTCTTCATTTCGGTCCTCAGCAACACACCTGCCATGACATACAGTAGTTACATCACACGGTTAGAAACACCAGTGAAATGCACTCTGGTTCACGTGAAAAAACACCAGAGGCAGACCGTTAAGCATGGCAGACAACCTAGGCCTGGGGGCCCCAACTTAAAGGGCCCCAAACAGCTATAGATGTATTATGATGTTTAGATGAAGCACTTCTCTTTCACTCTTCACTTGAAGTAAACATTTGAATGCAGTACTTTTACTGTGTGGTAGTAATAGTTAACTATTAATAGTTAATAGTTTTACGTCAGAAAAAAGCTTTTTAGCAGGCCTACTTCTTTTACCGCTGACTATGCCAACATTCCCAGTTAGAGGAAGGGTGAGAATAAAGCAAGGCAGTTTTACCTGAAGCCCCCAAATCACTAAATCAGGTCTGTGTTACTGGCACAAACACTGGTGAAATACACTTAACAGAGGTCATTTACAAATAGGAGCATTAGTTGCTTGCTTTGATATAACCACTGCAGTTATAAAGTAGAGCATGGATTTATTTAGAGGAGATATTTTGCTGTTATTAGTGTAATAAGTTAGTATCAACAGACAGACAGACAGAGATTCCTTGCGTTAGTTAAGATGTTATTTTGGATCATTATTTATCAGCACATACTCACTACTAAATCACAAGTTTAAACCTTCATCTGGACGGCAGAACATTGCGCTGTCAGTTTTCCATTAAACTCATACAGACCCGATATAAACCTTCACGTATGTGTTTATTTTTAACGTTTGTTTGTCATGTTGTCTCTTTCTCCAGAGGTGTGCAGAAGTTTAGGCTCAGCTCTGAAAGACAAGTGTCTCACAGCTGTGAATCAGAGCAGCAGCAGCTCATCTGAGCAAGATGGACATGTGACGATGTCAGTGACCATGGAGCACCTCCTGCTGCTGTCCCCTCCCCTCCTGTCGGCTCTGAGCTGCCCTCACTCAAACAGTAAGGAGACATACACAATGGGCCCCATGCAAGAACATCCCTGCGCTCTTACATTAACTTTCTCTGACTGTTCCTCGTACGGTGGGCTCGTTCTAGTAAGCCGCGTCAGAATGAATGCCCCAATAATACAATGTAAGGTTAGGTAACGTGTCCCAATATGTCCAAAACCAATAAATAAAAAGATGAGGTATTCACATTGTAACTGAACAACGAAGCCCTTATGCTGCACTCAGGATTATTGATGAGAGCGGGGAGAGTCTGTGGAAACAGTACTTGCAAATACTGTAGCTATGTGCAAATTTGATATCCAATCATGATCTGTTCTGATTACCAGGAAAAGAGACTGAGCAAAAATCTATTTTCTACAATGCAGACATTGTTAACAGGGGATTCACTACAGTCTCCACTTGACAGGAGGGCAATAAGCTGAGGAGGCTTGACTTGGTAAGCCATACGTATTGAACAGCTACTCAATGTTGGGCCCCGTGAACACAGACTGGCCAATCATAATGGAGCATTGGCCAGCTCTTACCAGGGCCTGACAACTGTACGCTCTGCTCCATAGAGATTGCATGCAGTGGTTTCAGATTGTCTTCACTTTCCTTCATCCAGCAGCCAAAGCAGTCAATGAGCCACCAGCTGAGCCCTAACTCACTCTCTCTCTCTCTCTCTCGCTCTCACTCTCTCTCTCTCTCTCGCTCTCTCTCTCTCTCTCTCTCTCGCTCTCTCTCTGTCTCTCTCTCTCTCTCTCTCTCTCTCTGCCTCTCTCTCTCTCTCTCTCTCTCTCTCTCTCTGTCTCTCTCTCTCTCTGTCTCTGTCTCTCTCTCTCTCTCTGTCTCTCTCTCTCTCTCTCTCTCTCTCTCTCTGTCTCTCTCTCTCTCACTCTGTCTCTCTCTATCTCTCTCTCTCTCTCTCTCTCACTCTGTCTCTCTTTCTCTCTCTCTCACTCTGTCTCTCTCTCTCTCTCTCTCTCTCTCTCTGCCTCTCTCTCTCTCTCTCTCTCTCTCTCTCTGTCTCTCTCTCTCTCTGTCTCTGTCTCTCTCTCTCTCTCTGTCTCTCTCTCTCTCTCTCTCTCTCTGTCTCTCTCTCTCTCACTCTGTCTCTCTCTATCTCTCTCTCTCTCTCTCTCTCTCTCACTCTGTCTCTCTTTCTCTCTCTCTCACTCTGTCTCTCTCACTCTGTCTCTCTGTGTCTCTCTCTCTCTCTCTCTCTGTGTCTCTCTGTGTCTCTCTCTCTCTCTCTCTCTCTCTCTCTCTCTCTCACTCTGTCTCTCTCACTCTGTCTCTCTCACTCTGTCTCTCTCTCTCTGTCTCCCTCCCCCCTGCAGGTTCTTCCAGCCTCTTCCCTTCCAGGCTCCCTCTCCAGAGACAGACTGTTAGCTTGGTGTTAGCCACAGTGCAGCTGTCGATGGTCTGGGTCATGTCCAAGGCTTACCAGTTCCTCTCTTCATGGAGCCTCAGCAAGTTCCTGCTCATCACACAGGGAGACCTCAAAGTAGGTTACTCCTTAATATCAACCATGATGAAGACGCCACTTTGTCAACATAGTTGACACAGAGTTCACAAGCTGATTGATACGACTCAATGGACAGAGTGACAGCTTGAGCAAATATGACAATAAGTGTATTAATGTGATTATATGTCTGTCCACCAGTCCAACATTCACTTGCCTTTATAGTCCTGAAATGAAACCAGCACTAGTTTGATCGAGTGTTTGTGATTCTTTCTCTGCAGGTGCTGAGGGAGTCAATAGAGATGATGGTGCATCAGACAAAGTCCCTGATGATGAATTCAGATAGCAACCAACATTCTACTCTTCATACCCACAACCAGCTTCTGCTGAGGCAGCAACTTGAAGCACTGGACAGGGCTGTTTCCGAGCTGCAGGTGACCTGAATGGTTTATTCTACACAACCGCAGTAGAAAGTGACTCCTCTTTTATTTCAAAGAAGAGAATTGCTGTGTTTGTCTGTTTACACAGTTGATACATGAAGCGGTATAGAAATACAGCGAAACAATTTTCACAAAAGTTACAGAATTGACACATGACGCAATTAACCTGTTCCCCTGACCGTAACAATTCAATTTCTGATCAGATTCATTAGCGGTTATAGTGAATCTTATTTTCTTTAGATGTAATATATTCCCTAATTCTTTCAATTGGGGATTACTGAAGGAATGTAAATTTGGATAATGTTTGAAAGTTTCTTCCATTCTACCAGCATGAATGTGGCATTATGCAAACCAAAGAATGTGGATGTCGCTGATCCTGATGCCACTGTTGTTTCCACCAGACCTTCTCCTCTCTGGTGCTGAAGACCTTCTCCAGCGACTGCAAGCGGATGTCAGGGGAGATCTTTAAACAGACCATGCCTTCTGCTGTGCACTGGAGACCCAGTCTCAGGACAGGTACTGTTGTTAATGCTCCGTCTATGTAGAAACAGATGTTTGATGATCAAACTAAAACTAAGGAATACAGAGACGCTCTGTTTATTTCTTTGACACACATTGTCTATCAGAGGAACACCAGTCCATATTGGATGGGTTTGTACATAAATTGTACAGTAGATTCATCTACAAAGTTCATTTGTACATAAAAGATGGAAAGTGTAAACCTCAACAGACTCTGAAAGATATATTCTAAATGTTCAATGAATACATTATTTTGGGCGTTTAAAGGAGCATTGTGGGGGATTTAGTGGCATCTAGCGATGTGGTTGTAGATTGCATCCAACTGAAAACCCCTCTGCTCACTCCTCCCTCTCCACTGTGTCAGAGAACTACAGTGGCCCTCAGGTAAGGTCTCTCTAGAGCCAGCGTTTGGTTTGTCTGTTCTGGGCTACTGTAGTGGTGCAACATGGTGGAATGCCTGAAGAGCTCCCTGTGTAGATATGAAGGGATACACTAATGAATTATAGTTATGAATATTATATTCCCGCTCTGCCAATAAATCCCCCTAGATCCTACACACTGCTCCTTTAAGGGAATGTTCATTTTTGGAAATGGCCCTTCCTCAAATACACAGGCAACAATCATAAGGTCACATACAGGCACTGAAAACACTCCCTCAGGAGATAGCATCCACTGATCTCTGACCAGATGCACATCCTCTGGAGGTTGGACGTAGGGATTTTGTAGGCAGATGACTTTTGTCCCTGTTAACCGAGCTGGGTAGAAGAGGGTGGAGCCCCAAACATGCAGTGAAAAACATGGCAGACACTGCAGCCATTCCAGTGAGTGTGAAGTGTGGGTTTAAATGAAGGTGAGTGACCGGAGCAAAGTTAATCAAAGCGCAGAATTCCTAAACTTATAATGTTAACCGGTGATCAAGCGCATTCAAAAACAGCCTACGGAGCTGAGAGTTTGGAGGTCTTGGATAGAAAAGGGCTTAATAGACAAACAGGAGAACCATAAAATCAATTCTAAACCCGTACTGGCAGTGGAGAGAGACTAGAATAGGGGTAATATGCTTCCTCTTGTGGGTACCTGTCAGGAGCCCGGCGGCAGCGTTTTGGACCAGCTCCAGTGTCCATGTGGGACAGGGACGACTGACCAATCCTATGCCTATTCATACATAGGTCAAAACATAATTTAACATTATAACAGGAATACAAAATAATCATAATAATTGACTTTATGTAGATGGCACTTTTCAAAAGAAAGTGGCTATAGTGGTACATAAGGTAAATACTGGGCTTCCAAAGGAATGCTAGCACAACTTTTGGCACATTTCACTGTGTACTGACAATTGTGTATTACTCTGTTTGCACAGGTTTTCCCAGTAGCCCCAGTGAGTATGCATCTTTAGCAGCTCAGACTGTGATTGGTCAGGTTCTAGAGGGTGTGGCACCATTGTCTGACGATGCCCGTGTCCAAGCGCTGAGTATAACAATGACGGCTTTCATGGAGGCGTGGATGGAACACATCCTGAAACAGAGGATCAAATTCAGGTATTTTTGCTCTTACGGTCATACATTGATGTCTACCACCGCGTTAATGCCTGTAAGAAGAAGAACACAGACAGACTGATTGATGGCTTGATTGATTGATTTTATTGATGCCAAATTGGGAAATGCTAGAGCAGTACAGCAGCGAAATCAAGGTACTGTTAAATCAACTTCAAGAAAGTTAACGTGATTTTTCCACAGCACTGGTGTTACAGGAAAACTCAAAAAACATAGAATAGAAGTATGTAAGCCATTCAGAAGCTGAACACGTGCAATCATCAAAGAGTTTCATCGTCTTCATTGACCCCTGGCTAAGTCCAGCCCGTTAACGGAGCGTTAGCACTTCTATTTTAAGGTAGCTACTGAAGGTATACTGAACGTCTACACATGCTGCTTTAGCTTTTTGATGATTGTAACAGAATAAAGCTCTGTTGCTCCTCCTCAGTGTGCAGGGAGCTCTCCAGCTGAAGCAGGACTTTGATTCTATCAGAGAGTTGATCCAGTCGGACCAATACGGCCTGTCGGCAGAACTCCACCAACGGCTGCTCAGCCTCCGGTATGACATCCTGCCTTTCAAGTCTCTGTTCATGGTGTAGCGTCATGCTCTGTGTCTCCCATTGAACTGTTTCAACAAACCAATGTGTTAAAAAAAGCCCTTTTTACACAGAGATTCTGTAATACTGCCATAAAGAGGATCTGCCATTACGCTGGCTTTGCTTTTTTACACTGACTCAAAGATGCTGATGTGGGAGACAACCTTGTGCCAGTAAAAGCTCCCACACCACTTTTGGTAAGCAGGTTGGGTGATCCTTCTCTGTCTGCAGGGTGTTTCAGCAAGTGGACTCAGCAGTGGTGTGTCTGCTCCAGCAGCCACAGGCCAAACCATACCTGCAGTCCAGAGCGTGGGAACCTTTCAAACGCTGCTGTGAGTATCACACCACTCGGTCAGAAAGTCGCAACCGGGACTATTTATTGCGCACAAAGTAGTTCTGTGAAAGCCATCGAAGGTGTGGATTAACGCAAGTAATGAGGATGCTAATTTTGGAAAGGATTTAAGGTTTCTTAAATGTCTTTTTTTTTTTTTGCCTGCTGTACAGGACAGTAGTTGTACATGTTATTCACTGAGGCTCTGCTGGAACATGAATGAATTACAGTTTCCAAGTTCTGACACATTCTCAAGTCAATTGAGGTGTGGATTCTCCACTCTTGACCACTCCAGCTTGTTTTAAAGCCATTCCAGTATATATTTGTTGTCTGGGTTTGTCGTCTTGGTGGAAATAAGTCTTCTAAAATCAATATTTAATCTTGTTTTTTATTTGGTACGCACTCATCTTTTATGACCTCCAGCAAAACTACTTTTTCTTGTTTGTTTCTGTCACTTCTTCTCTGAAGAGTGTGAAGAAGAAGAAGAAGAAGAAGGAATGTGACAGGTTTCACTGAATAATATTCATTATTCAGTCAGGTCCAGCCACAAATAATCTGTATTTCTTATTCGTCTGTATTATTATACATGAGAAACTGCAATGCTGGGAAAAGTTCAGAAATTTTATTTTAATATTTGCTTGGAAAAGCCTCCAAATGTACGTATTTCAATACAAAAGTTACATTATCGTGTCTTTTTAACATTAAAGGAGCACTATGCAAAATAAAGAGCAAATCTATAATGAGGGATCGCCGCCACACGGCTCTCAACATGGCAATGACTGGGCCAGAGGCTCAGGTGGTAACAGTGCAAACAATAGCAACAGTGCTGATAGAGTTTACCATTACCTCAGCATTATCACTTAGCCCTAAATGTGGACAACAGTCCTTTTTTAACTATCAAACGTACTATCTACATGCGCAACTAACGCATTGACCAGAAAAAGCAAGTCTACTATAACTGTAGGGAGAAAGAGTACTCAGCATAAAATAACGGGGGACTTTTATTGTGAAGAATATAGGAAATGAAATGTGTTTGTCCACCGTTTTACAGCTGCTCCTTTGACCACTAGTAACAGCCACGGTTTGGTGGCCTAATATGCAATATATATATATGTAATATAATTCAGACTAAAATGTATTTGACTCTTCAGGTCCAGCCAACAGCAGAGACAGCCTTGATGCAGCAATGGGGAGCAGTATAATGAACCTGAGGTGTATGGAGGGTGAGGACCTGACTCAGTCTGATCCCTCGGTTGTGACGGCTGACGTCCCTCCTGTGAACCCATCCAGCCCTGGAGAGCCCTACCTTGCTCCAAGGTATTTTTGTACAACTGTGATTCCTCAGTGATATGGTTTGGAATAGGTATCGGACTTGATGCCTGTCACCCCCTTAAAAGATGCAATGTGTAACTGGTTACAATCTTAGCTTCAAACAATCATAGACTGAGCTAACACTATCAACAGGATGTGTTGTGTTACAGAGATATTTACTGAAATGAGCATGCTAAGCGGCTAGCCCGCTCCGTCCCTGTCTTGTAATATCACTTGTACCTGGAGAGGCCATAGAGAGTCACTGTAGCGTCCAGTCTGTCCTCAGTCCGCCATCAGAGGACGAAGACTTGGAGCTGCCCCGTGGACTTGTCAATAACTCCTCCATGGTCCATGTTGGATTATTGGATTAAATCCAAAGCGGCAGAAACAAGAAAAAGACTCGCACCCTCGATGGAGCTTTCTTCAGCAGTTAGCTTGATCAAGCCAGAGCGAACCCTCTGATCCCGGGGGACTGCCCCAACTCCCCCAGCATGATCAGCAAAGTTGCTGTTGCCGCCAATACACAGGTTAGACCCAGCGCTCCACCAGCCTGCTGGGACTCCCGGTGCTGGTGTTATTTGTACCTCTGAAAACAACAAGTGTCCAGACCCAAGCCAGTATATAAATCAAAATGTGACGGTACTCGGACCGTACAGCCCCGGTTCGTGTCACAGTCAACACACAGATGGCGTAAACTATAGGCCAACGCCACACGTGAAGATTATTCTAGTGTTATTTTGACCGTCCCTCAGACTTTCAGCAGTCAGGTCACATTTTGCATATTCTTGCCCTGCTGTAAGCTAGTAGTTGTTTTTTTTGTTTTTTTATAACTGATGACTGTACATTTAGATTGCATGGACCCAGTAGTAGAGGTGAAATATGCTGACACCTATGTCCTTGGAGCAGGTGGCCAGGTATTACACAGGGCCCCTTTTAATTAAAGTACTCATGGTTCTGTGTTATTAGAAAACACAGACCCATCTGTGCTGTTGTGATGAGATTCAATAGTAAGAATTGTACTGTCTTTACTTTGTGCTCCCAGTCTAGCTCTGGGTGTTGCTCAGCGGGAATGGTTGGACCTGAGGATCCAAAGCAGCGCTCGTCGCTGGAGGCTGCCGGGTCTGCAGTGTCTCTCTAAGTCTGAACCCTGAACACACAGACGCTGCAGAGATGTGACACGCCACATGAACCTCTCTGGCTTTCTGGTTTAGTGTCAAAAAACATATTGTAGAATTAATATCCTGTAAAAAATAGTTTTATTCTTGTGGTTCAGATAGTGTATATTTTTGCAAATAAGAGTGTTAGACCTCTGGAGGTTATTTAAAACAAATGTATTTATCTATTTCTACTATTTGTTTTACCACTTGTCTGAAAACATATTTTTTTATTCCTGAATAAAATACAGAATATCATCAGAATTTCTTCCTGATGAAATATTTGTCCTTTTGTACATGTATATGGTGGCCTGGAATTGAAATGGTCTACATGGTAACAGATAACAGTTTGGCAGCTTTTTGAGAAGTGTTGGTGATCAACTCTCTTAAGTTCAACTGGGTTTAGAAATATTCAGCTTTGTGCTTTATGGCTGAGCTGCTCTGCAAACAAAATGGTGCAAGTTCCCAAAAGTAAGTTTAATAAGGAAACATCTTGACCGGCAAGGTGCTCCTCAGTAAAAGAAAAGGCAAAAATATTCACAGACCAAAACAACTTTATTCCAAAAGTAATTCTTGGTGCATCCCACTATTGACCGGTTTCGTGCTTTGCATTGTGGAAAGTGCCCTAAAAAAGACATCTTGGGACATCTGTCCCAAGAATCAATCAATTAGGTGGATACCCAGGTTCTGTAATTAAGTAAGTCCATACATCTTTGAGGGGTGGTGATCTGTATTAAAAACACGCTCTCTAATATTAAACGTTTTGGGTATACACTCAACCTTTAAACCATTAAAATAAGCATCATCTCCTTCACCCCTTTGATTGGATGTCTTTCCTGGTGCCAAACCTATAAAGGAAATATTAATAAACAATTAAAAATCTATTTTTGACTGGTAGAACACAACAGACATGAGGCAGAAATAAAACAAGTAAAGTGCAGATCAACGCCAATGTCTTAAAACACTCATCATCCAGACTTAAAAACAAGCAGCGATGCAAGTAATCGTCTCAAAGTCGTTGTATAAGACACGTCATACAGTCTTGGTGCGTATCAGCGGCGGAGTTGCAGAGGTATTCAGCAGTGTGTGTACTGGTAGTTCTGTTAGCTGTTGGCCAACCACACCGTAAACTCTCAGATAGTTGTCAGAGATGCACTCAGCTGTGTTATCACAAGTGGCCCCTACTGGCTATGGGGCAGTTAGGACTAGTAATTGAGGTGTCAGCAGGCACCTAAAGCAGTGATCTCCTGGCAAAAGCATGGGATGAAGGAAACAAAGGACGCCATCAAAAATTAAGCAAAAATTGGGATGGATGAAAACTAAATGGAAAAGCTCCATAGAGGAAACAATCATATCAAGGCCGACTAAAAGGGAAGACTTCCAACAGGACTATATGAATGAGGATTAGAAGAAGAAACGGTTGAATTTGTTACCTGCAAAAGTTAGAAATTCTAGAGAAAAGGAAAAAAGGAAGTGAATAATTGGAGGGGCCCGGGGCATATTGAAACGACGTAAGAATTTATTTAGCATTGAGGAAAGAAAATATAAAGCCTTGAGTTTTTATTAATTAAGTTTATTTATAAACTGGGTTCATGAAGAGGATTACGTTTTAGTTGTTTTTCTCCCGGTCCTTTAGTAAATAAGGAACTCTGGTCCACACCACAGAATAGTGGGTGGCGGTATTGCTTTGAACGCTAGTTGCCACTCGCCATTAAAAAGAAGAAGAAGAATAAGAAAAAGAAGAAGAAGAAGAAGAAGTAGCAGCTCCTGCAGCTACTGCCCCCTGCTGCCTCCGCCTGTTCGCGGCTCTCTTGAAGCCGTGCTGTTGTAAAATGTACATGTAAAGCCGCCGCCCTTTCCGGTCACGTGACTTGATGGCTTGTTTGGGACCGCGCGTCTTTCGGTGTTGGCGCGTATCTGTACATTGCGAGCCTGCTGTAGAGCCTCTCAGCTGGCAACAGAGATACTTTATCGCTAAAGATAATCGTAGAAGTTGGAGAAAATGTCTGACTGGACCAGAGGCAGACGGCGGGATGCTAACAACAGCGAAGTTGAAAATAGGTAACGTTACGTTGTGAATTGTGTGGTTTACCTGCTTAAAACGTCGTTATTACGAGCTTCCATTGTGTCTTTGTTCAGTCATTGAAGGCACTATATTAAGTTCACGTTAGCTAGAATTATTGTTTAGCATGTAACTTAATATGCGTTCCTATCTAACTAACGTTAGTTAACACGTTTACTGCTAACATTATTGTATGTATGTATGTACGTTTGTACGTGTATAAAGTCAACTTTAGCTAACACTAACGTTATCTGCTCATGTTCCAATGCAGGTTTGCTCTCTTAACCTTGTTCTTTCCTGCGCTAGCTTGTGTGACTAGCTTCACTTTCGTGTCTCCAGCGTTACTAAGTTAGCCTTGAAGTAACGTTAGCAAGTTTCTGCTTTTTGAATTGCATTAGTAACTTTGGTTCAATTGTTGGTGCCTTGGGAATAGAAGAAGAGAAAGAGGCGGTAATAGGCCAGCCCTGGGTAAGAGGACCTGTAACGCTCCAGCTGTTCTTGTCTGTTGGTGTAGATAGCTGAGACGTTATTTCACCACGTAACTTATACAAGAGGACCACAGTGAAGAGTAAACCCGTTGGGCTTAACGGTTAACGTTAGTTACTTAGGCAATAACTGAAGTGACGTGATGGTCAGTCCAGTGTGTCCGCAGCCCGCTGTGAGTTGAAATAGGCCTCAGACACTCAATAGGGTCAGCTAGCTCACAGATGAATGAACATACGGCCAGAACAATCGGAAATAGGAAGCCAAATAGATCGCGGGACAAACCTCTAAACTAGCTACGAATTTCTGTTAGTGAAAAGAAAGCTGATTTAAGGAGGGCTGCATCTAATGTTAGCCCAAGGCAGTGCCTCTCGTGTATCACCATATATTCGTGTCAGAGAGAGAGAACAACCGGTTCCTCTAAAAGATGATTATCCAGCAATGTGTGGAAAAAAAACAAGTTAAAACAAAGACGTCACGTTAACGCTGTTCTGACGATATTTTCAGATTCGTCAATGACTATGACCACCGTGGGTAAAACGATTCAGCTCGTTTCCCGAAAATAAAGATTGTAACCTGTTTTCCAAGTTGTGACTCAGTTTCTTATCAAGGTAACGTTAGCCGGGCTGCCATCTTTGTTTTGACAGGAAGACACTAGCGTAGTTCCTGTAACGATAGCGCTCTGGGTAACGCTAGCTCTGGGTGACGTTAGCGCTAGGTAACGCTAGCTCTGGGTAACGTTGTGTGTGTACAGCTTTCTGATTAGCTTTGCTCGACACAGATAGACGCGTTTTAACATGCTTGTGATAAGAGCTATTCAGACGAAATTGAACATACGCTTGTTTGTTTAAATTAAGTTCTGTACTGTGTCTGCCTGTAGGAGCTGTGGCCCGGCGCGGGGGTCCAACTGCAGGAAACGGGGCATCGACGGAAGCCTGCGGGCCAACAGAGAGGTGGATGGTAGTGGTGGGGAGAACGGAGAGCACACTGACGGCAGCTCCAAGCACTCTGACAAGAGACACGATGGGTAAGAGAGTCGATCTTTGTTTCTATTTGACTCAGCTTGATTGTCAGAGTAGAGGTACCGAGTAGAGGTACGCAGTGCTCTTGGGGATCTAATCAGAAGTACAGAAAGCAGTGCAGAGTAATATACAAATGTACAGATCAACATTAAGAGGTAGATGAATTTGATAAGGTATATACAGTATGATCAGTGTGAAAGAGTTGGTTCAGCTGAGGGGAAGAAGCTGTGATTATGATAATGACAGCTATCTCTCTCTGACCTTTTATTGCATTATTACATGGTGTCAGATAGAAATGATCTCATATTGAATATATATATATATATATATATATATATCTTTCTAGTGTAGATTATATCTTTCTAGTGTATATCACAATCTTTCTTTTCATCCTATCACATTGTTTATCTGCAAAACTGTCAAACTAAATGAAGCACCAGCAACCTTTGAAACTTTGGATGTTATCTATCTATATATATATATATATATATATATATATATATATACACATACACATACACATACACACACACACACACACACACACACACACACACACATACACATACCCTCAGTGTGTTAGTGCTGCTGTGTAACCCTCGTGTTTCCTCCCTAGTTTCACCACTCCAGAGAGCACAGGCCCGGTGTCTCGCTGTAGCGGACAGGCTGACTGGGGCAGCCGGGTGGATGATGATGAGATGAGGAGGGGTGTACACAGAGACATGCAGCGGTAACCAAACTCTGCTTCTAGTTCAGTGGTTTAAAGCCCACTCTTTACTGAGTGCCAGTTCCTCACTGACTGTGTGTGCATTCTGTTCAGTTACAGGAGGAGGATACTGGGTGCAGAGGTCACCCAGAGGGAGAGAAAGACCTCCTCTGGCTCTTCTGGGAGGTGGGTCATCTTCTGTCTCACATTGTCTCTTTTGACAAGTAAACTGTTGATTCTGAACTTCAATGAAGGGGTCAGTCAGTTTGATAGCGTATTCAGTTTGTGAATATGCCTGCCTGTTGCAGCTGTGACTCAAAAGAGGGAGAACACATTGAGACTGATGAGGCTGTGTTGCTACGGCGACAGAAACAGATCAACTATGGCAAGAACACGCTGGCCTATGACCGATACGTCAAAGAAGTTCCAAAGTAGGTTTATGCAAACACACACACTCAATCAAGACTGCACTTCAACTGTGTGTAGAACAGTAGTCATGTTTTACAGTAAAGAAGTAAAACCTGGGTTCTTGCTCTCATCTTGCACCAAATCACTGAGACAAATTCTTTGTATGTGCAAACCTACTCTGCAATAAAACTGACCTTAACTTCTCCTCTTTTTTCTTTCCAGACACATGCGTCAGTCTGGTGTTCACCCAAAGACTCCCAATAAGTTCAGGAAGTACAGCCGTCGCTCCTGGGACCAGCAGATCAAACTGTGGAAGGTCAAACTGCACGCCTGGGACCCCCCAACAGAGGACGGCCAAGACAATGTCCTGGATAACATGTAAGAAGACATTTGGCAACAAAGACACAAGTCACCTGAGACCCATGAAGACGGCTTCATGTACACATTCTGTACTGTCTCAATCAGCTGTCGCTCATGTTCATGTGTTGTCTGTCCTCTGTCCTTCCAGTGAGGAGCTGGGTCTTGGTGATGTGATGGACATTGAGCTGGACTTCCCAAACTTGCCAGACTCCCAGAATGCCCCAACCACACACAGCCTTTCTCTTGATGTGAGTTTGTTTTAATTGAATTCTAGCAAATCTGAATTTACTGAATCGTTTAAAAAAACCTTTAGAAATGTATTGAAGTCAAATCCACATTTTCAAGTAGTAGAAATTAGAAGCACTGTTTATGTTAATGGTGAAATGTAGTTAGGTTTTATTTAATGGGTCCATTTCCTGATCATTTCTAACAATCTCCTAGGAGGGACCTTTATCACTTTATTGTTCAGTTGATTTGTTTTGTTGAAAAGAGCTTAAATGCAACATAAAGTAACTCAATGCAACCTCCATTAACAGCGGTTCACCTGGTTATTTAGCCACGTAGGACCCGCAGAGACCCGATCTAGCATTTCAGACTCTATTGGTATTGGAACAACTCATTTAAAGGCGTTTACTTAACACAGTGTCCTGGTTTTATGGTAACCAGGTTTCTCAAAACCTGCATATGGTCTTCTACAGCTTTCTAAATGCAGTGATTTTTAAGTGCAACACATAACCGGGAAAAGACAGACATCACCGTGCCGTTTTCTCATCTATTGTGTCTTTTATACGTTGTAGTAGCTGTGGTATGGGACATTAAATGTACTTGTCAAAGCTGAAGGAGAGATCCTCATGAAAAAAGACTACTTTGTGAACCTGCTTCTTATTGACTGTGGTTGTTTGCTCTCTTGCTCAGGGTGAAGACTGTTTGGGCACTCCAGTTAAAGTACAGAAGACCGAAAGCACAGTGGAGCCTGACATGGCATAGCTCATCATAGAAAATAAAATACAACATGTTCATACGCTTCTCAAATGGTTCAGGGCCCCCCCCCCCCGACTCTCTCACTTCCCACAGCCCACCATGTTCCCCAGAATGACCCCGGGTACCAGGTACTTGATCTGCTCAAAGCAACGCTGCATCTGCACAGCATCGCGACGCTGTGTCTCAGTTTGTAGTTATTGGGTTCAACACTGTAACATATTTTGTTATCTGTCTCCATTCATACTAGTGCTTCTTAGTCCATAGGCCGATACCTTTTACAGACTACTAATCTGCTCAGGGAGTCTTGTTTTTTGGCAATGTTGTATCAAGCTGTGGTCCGTTTACATGATTTAGGATTTGATGTTCACTAAAACACTTGTAGCACTGTTCTGTGGAGCAGGCATCCAGCTCTGTTGATGCCCATTATGTACAAATGTTAAATCACATCCTGCTTAAACTTGCTAAAGTTTGACTGAACTCAAAGCGTTCTGTCAGCTGTTTGAAGGAGATGGGCAAACCAAAGGCAAAGTACTTTCCTTTTAATAACTCATACTGACACACATTTTTCTTTTCCCCCAAGTATGTACAATTTTAAATACAGAGAAGCATTACTTCAGTTATATTGGCCTGTGATTTGTTTTTATATTGGTTGTTTTTTAATGCAAATGATGCTGTGTTTAATGCTGTTTCCTTCATGGTGAAGACTTTCAAATAATAAATATAACAAAAATTTCAATGTGTCATTGTCTTCTATAATACATTTTATTTGTATAGAGCTTTAAAAGGTGCTCGGAGACACTTTACATGGTAAAAACAGAAACAATGAGCAGTTACAATATAAACAAAATAGATGACATAATCGTAAGGAACGACACAAAAACTACATAACTATGAGCAGAACTGTGAAGGTCCGTCACTCATCCCGTTGTCCTGATGGAGGTAACACGGTGTGGAACCAGATCAACTGCTGAGTGGAATCAGTGTCAGCTTTGTTCTTTGATCAACCACAGGTTTACTGTGGACACTCATTTCTACTGTTCTATTAAGTTGATTATAACCAGCCCTGTGGATTTTGCTGCAAGAGTACCAAAATAGCAGTTCTTCTATTGCACCGGTTGGATTCGGTTTTATTAAAGTGAGGGCGTGCAAAATATGCTGATAAAATGTTCAGAGTAAAATTCCCTTTAACATAAATAATATGAATAATAATAATGCATAATTGTGACTTGTGTGCTGTCTTTTCTGGATGGATCTCTGCAGATTATCCTGTTTTTTCCATTAGTGAAACACTTGTAGAAGTTAGGTTTGTTTGAATATCATAAAGCTGACCATATTGATCTCAAACCAGAGTGCTCAAACATCCAGCCATAGGGGACAACTTCAACTCTGCACGCTTTAGACACGTGTCTAAAGCGTGCAGAGTTGAAGTTGTCCCCTTGCTCACTGACTGATGTGCAGAGCAAGTCAGTGGAAGTCTCTATTAATAGGCAACCACGTTAGCAGAGGTGTGCTGAGGAGCTCGAGAGAAGCCTGCGTTAACGTCTCCTTTTGACCAAGAAGCCTGCGTTAACTTCTGTTTTTGACTAAGGGGGCAGTATTGCGCACACAAGCGTTTAAACTACCTAGAATACGAAGACGGAGGGGGTGAAAGAAGAAAAGGAAAAGAAGGACGAAAGGAGAAATATTGACTGCTTCTGTGCAGCTTAAATTGATACGCATTTGAGAACAAAGTGACCGTGGACCATGCTGAGGGCTTGTCTGAGAGGAGCTAACGCCACAGCCCGGGTAAGCCTCGTGCTTTGGCATCTGTAGCCCCTCCTTTACCACCGTGAGCTAGCTACCATGTTACCACTCAGTGACCCACAGACTGCCCAAGGTGCCACAGTGGGGTTTTACAGTAAACTAGGTCGGGTAGTTAACGTCAGCGTCTAACATAACGTTGTATAATTTTAGAATGAACACGGCTCTTTGTTCATCGTTAAATTGTTGTCACAAAGAGCTGATGAGAACGCTGCTTAATGTCGGTGCTAGCTGGTTAGCTTCTAGTGACATATGGCTAATGACATTTCAACCCCAAGTGAGCTAACGGGTTGAGCTAGCTACGTCTTACAGAGCAGGAGGCTGCGTCAGAAGAGTGTGTCTTTATTTAATATTTCATCGTCATTTCGTGTCAGTAAAACCACATGTTTTATAACAACTAACGTCAACGCTACCATTTAAAACTTAAAAAAATGTTTTGCTGAGCATTAATGTGAACCAAACATTACCCCTCCCCACCGAGAGGGGCGCTGTCGTTCTAACAGGGAAACACTGTCCATTTCTGGATTACGTTGACTTTATTGTCCACCTCAGTGGAAATGTATCTATTGGCTTACAGCTAGTACAGTTGTCTCAGTGAAAATTGTGGTAAGTTGACAGATTCATTTTTACAAAAGAATGAATAAATGTGTTTCATATATTTGATGGATACATTTATTCGAGTGTACATCAATTACCTCATATTTGCTGAAAGTTGGGTTACATCTGAGAGAACAGAATAAAACTACTTTATCGTCCACCAAAAACAGAGAAACAAAGAATGCATGAGAACAAGTAACATATCAAACCAATCAGGACATGACACTTTCCATCCCTGGTGTCTCAGTCTCTGCTGTAGTACCTCCCTGTTCACAGGTTAGAGAGCGATGTGAGCAAACATCCCTGTGAGGCATTATCTGGAGTGCCATCAGTGTCTGATGACGACTGCAAAGTCTTCATCTTGGATGCAAGAGATCCTGAACTTTTTGCACAGATGTGCTGCACTTTCCAAATAACAGCAATGCACCGCTGTTAGTTTTGTTCTTTCCACCTGAGAAAAGTCTGAGAGATCGAACTGCCAATCACATCGTTGAATATTCAGTGGTGGAAAAATGTCATTATGAAACAAAGGATCATTCCATTCGGGCTATATGGGGGTGCTGAATGTCAGATTTTTACATAGAATTGCATGGTTTCTCCCAGCAAATCATGACATATAGCTTACTTGGCTTTAAATATCAGCCTATTAATGAATCCTTAGTATGTGGGAATAAATCACCATGTAGACAAGGATGCACTGTCCATCATATAGACTCGGAAAAGGCTTTGTAACAACAACATACGGCTACTCTTTCAAAATCAAAGAAGAATACATTTATTAATCAGAGCACTCGCATGAGAACGCAGCACTATCAGAGTGCTAAACATTTAAAAATTTATGAACGATTTTCTAAAAAAGCCAGCTGTCTGCTACGCTTATAACTGCAGTTTGTGTCTGTCTCCTGTTGTTGTCATGATTCAATTATCAGTCGACTATAGGCAGGGCCTGACCAATCAGATTCAGCGATGTCAATTTTCAATAAAAAGACGTTTCCGCCAGGTACAGTGTAATCGCTTTGCTCATTGATTTTTTTTCTTTCTTAACTGAGGTAATAAATGGTCATGCAACCTATTAAATGGTGTGTGTGTCAAATTACATTAATTTGACACACACACCACACGGGTACATAATCGTAGATGTGTGTATGTGCATGTTTCACACACAGCAATCTCTCTTCCTCACTCACTCACTCTGTCCACCTGTCCCTTCTCCAGAAGAACTGCAGGAGAACCCCTCTAACCAATCTGCAACAATGCCGCCACTACACAGCAGGAGAGAGCAGGTAACACACACACACACACACACACACACTGTACAAAGATGATTTGTGCAAAGTTTCAGGCCAATTCCAATCGCGAAGAAATGAGTAAATAAGGATCTTATTTGAAATGAATACAGTGTAGATACATACAGTGTTAATGCTAGTGTAAACCAGAGTTGCATTGTTGTACTGTCAGTATTTTAGAGTTAAAAATAAAATGATGGGGCTGTAGCTGCTGATGGGGGTAACAATAATAAATACATGTTGTATATGTCTCTCCTCTGCTGTCCTCTTCCACCACAGTGGTGCTGCTGCTAAAGTGGTTGCTGCTGGCCTGGTGACAGTAGGCGGTGGCGTTGGAGGTACAATACTCTACGCAAAATGGGACCACAAGTTCAGAGCCGCCGTGGAGAACAATGTTCCATACTCAGACTGGCTCCTGGGTCTGGCTCTGGGACCTGCTCCTCAAGGTGGCATCAACAAACAGGTCAGGATGGATTCACAGCATGTTTGGGCCATGAATAAGAGCTAGCTGGATGCTCCTCATTAGATCAGACTGTTTCAAGAAAAACAATCCACTCCGAAACAGAGCGAAAAGATACATGGTGCAGTCGATGCATATCTTACATGCATTAACATCTCTACAGCCTCTACATAGATTAACATGGAGGCCTGCTTGTTTATGGTGAATCGTGGTATCTATTTTTCATTCACCACGAGCGAGCGTAACTCACAGTGAATAAACTCGATTGAACAAACTGATCAGCTGATCTGAGTTTTCCATCAACTCAAGAGTTCAGGGTTAGCCTCAGAGTTCGTTGAACCTGAGTTCTGTGGCAGGGCCCGTGATTGTGACACGTGGCCCTCCGTGTTGAGCCCCTCAGGCTTCAGTTAACGTGTCTGCTGTTGCTGCTGTGTAGATGGAGATGGCCCAGCCTCCCTCGATGATGGAGAAACCGGTGAAGGCGCCCAAAGAGAAGAAGAAGGTGAAGGAGGCAGAGAGTCCAGTCCAAGAGTCCAGTCCCGTCCCATCACAGCCCGCACAGAGCATAGAGGGTATGTCTCTGATTTGGTTCAGACTGACACGTCATGTACACTTGACTTCAGTTATTGCCTTTGACCAGGAGGAGTTAGGGGCCAGTGTGATTCATAAGCTGCTAACTGTAGTTTGAATCACCGTAGGTAGATTTCTTTTTACAGCACAAAACAACAACCGCATGTAAGAACAGGCTGAGCCAACAACGTGTTGCGATTTGTAAAAGTCTTTCAAGTGTTTTCTATGCACTGTGCTGTCTTTGTGCACCCACAGAGGTCTCTGAGGGTAAGCGCTCATCTATGCTTATAGTGCTGAGCTCGTGCCTTTAGACTATTAAAGGCAGCACACACAGCGGAGCAACAAGGTGGCAACTGCTTTCTCAAATGAATGAACGACGGTCTGAAGTCACGCCAACATCAACTCTAAGTGCTCTCCCGCTCTCTTTGTTTATTCACCTTTATAGCTGGCATTGTTTTCACCTTTTGTGGGTTTGTGTGCGAGTCATCATGGCTAAATGAGGTGTGGGAGACACCGACTGTAGCAGGAAGTACAACAGAGGTTAAGAATACTTTGCCAGGTGTTTGTAGTTCTGTCTCTGTGGGCAGATTTGTTCCAGAGTAAATGACTCTCTGTAACCGTTCTGTATTCATGTCCCATCCAGAGGCTTCAGCAGAAGCTTCTCATATCATCTCAGCCATCAGTGAGATCTCCACAGTCCCTGCTCCGTGTGACACAGAGGCAGCAGCAGTCAAAGGTAACACCGTCCAGCGTTGGTATCTTAAAGCTTAGGCTTTAAAGTAAAAGCACAAGTTCAACCTTTTGGGACATTTAGATCAATGTAGAGATGAAATTCAGAAAACTCAAAGATCCAAAATAACCAAATCTTTAAAAAGCTGAGGGTTATATCACAGTGAACACAAGTCAAACACATAGCCTGTGCATGTTTTCTCTAGAGGAGTGCAAAGAGTGCCACGAGCATACGGAGCCTCCAGTGACAGCAGAGGTTCACCCCGACACAGAGGCCCCGCTGAGAGAGAGACCAGTAGAGGAAGTGGCAGCCAGGCTGGCTCAACAAGACCAAGAGGAACAGGACACCCTCGCATGTAGGCTGGAGACACACACACACACACACACACACACACACACACACACACACACACACACACACACAAGTGGGTAAATGTGTGTTAAGTAGTGAAATAATGGTACCACTTCAACAGAAATGATGGAAAACCATATTTATACATTTTATTTATTTTCTTCACAATTTCAGTCTACACATCTTTATAATTGACTGTTTTCTTTATGTCATTGACCTCTGTGTGCGTGTGTGTGTGTGTGTTGCAGCTGTATCAGCCAGTCTTGAGGACTCGCTGGCCAGCTCGGCTAAAGCTACACTGCAGGCCATTGGAGCTCAGGAGGCAGCCCTGCAGGCTATCGCACTGCACACACACAAACTGAAGGAGGCTATGGAAGCAGAGGTAAATGATACAATGTACACAAAATGTCAATAGATTGGTGTGTTTTAGTGTTAGACCCAGGGGCTGGGACTCCAGAGGCTCCAGTTACGTATTAATCAGGTTCAGTTCCATCATCATTATCACCATTGACTTTCCACCGTGATGGCAGAGATGAGGATCATTACACAAGGACTTTAAAGATCTCCGTCCGTCTATTTCCTTCTGCGTATGCGTATCCGGGGGCCGTGTCGTGCTGGCAGCAGGGCCCGCCAGCGTTTTACAGCTCCTCCTGAGGGATCCGGTGGTGTTCTGGTCTGGGCCTACCTGGGATGTCTTACCAGCTCCAATGGGAGGCTTTCAGGAAGCGTCCTGATAGGATGCCTGAACCACCTCACTACAAAACATTGGACCGGTGTTTCCTGTGCGGCGACTCTTTTAATGGGCATCGTGATTGCTTTGCAGTAGACTGATTACAGTTCATATTAAATCCAGGTCCCACCTCAGGAGAAGTCGGCCCAGTGGAAGGACCTGGAAGCTGCTCTCGCTGATAGAACCGCTGCCGTGAATGCTGCTGGAACTGCTCTGTTGAATGCCAAGTAAGACATATATCTACACACACACACACACACACACACACACACACACACACACACACACACTTCTCTGCTGGGTTGAATCGGACAGCTCATCGCATCAAGTTTATCATACTAGATATGTGGTCTTGGCTCTGTGATGATACACGACTGCTCCGCACCGTCCTCTTCCTCACCCCTTCTCCCCCGCCTCTCTCCCTCTGTAGTGAAGCCCTGGGCAGTCTCAAGTCAGAGATTGACCAGTCTAAAGGGCTGAAGGTCGCTGCTGTTCGCCCACTGGTTTTAGCAGCAGAGGAGAATCTCCATAACATGGTGGTGGACTTGGACAAAGTGGTCACTAAGGCAAGGACATTATTTTGAACATTTTGTACAACCAGATGAAAATACTGTTACGGGATATTTCTACATCGCATTGAATCTACACTTCGGTGATTGGCTGAAGGGGAAGCAGCCATCTGATTGGCTACAGATAATTCACACAGTTCAACAGTTTGTATATAAATGTAACAAAATCCAAATATGTTTTTGATAAAAATTGCAAATTTAATTTTAAGTTTTTTAAAGTTAATTACTTTTATTTTGAATAAGAAGTGTGTGTGTGTGTGTGTGTGTGTGTGTGCATATATATATGTATATATGTGTGTGTGTGTGTATAGATAATATATATCTGACAAACACCTTTTCATTAGTCATTACAGAAATGCAGTGCATAAAACGTGTGTGTGTGTGTGTGTGTGTGTGTGTGTGTGTGTGTGTGTGTGTGTGTGTGTGTGTGTGTGTGTGTGTGTGTGTGTGTGTGTGTGTGTGTGTGTGTGTGTGTGTGTGTGTGTGTGTGTGTGTGTGTGTGTGTGTGTGTGTGTGTGTGTGTGTAGGTGCAGTCTGCAGAGTCAGAATCTAAGATTGTCACCCAGTACAGTGATCTGGTTAATGAAGCCAAACTACAGTTCCAGAGGGAAGTAAGCAGCCTCACTCCAGAGATCCAGGCCAACTGGAAGGGACTCAGTAAGACCACGCACACACATTACATTACGGTCATTTAGCAGACGCCTTTATCCAAAGCGACTTACAATTCAGTATCTATCTACTCACCGTAGGCGCAGCTACGGGAGACATTTTGGGGTTAAGTGTCTCGCTCAAGGACACATTGACGGTCACTCCCCATCGAGTCGCACGCACAAACACACACACAGGTTTTATGATACTGTTAAATTCTCAAAAACACTATTGATTTTTAATTGATCATTGATATGCAAAGATTGACGGCAGACGGTGGCTCAGAGCAGTGCTATCATGTTATGATTCCATCAAAGTCAACTTTCTATTCCTCAGATTGTATGCATATGGTGGTGTTCTCTATGCTATGACAGCTAAAGTAGTATATTGATCATAACCTCTATCATGATACGTAATGATCGTAAGATTCTTGCCAACACACAGGCCTACTGTCAACACTGGTACATAGTGTATTCTCTTTATCTATGTGCTCTCTCATAAAGATAAACACCTGAAGTGGAGTTCTTCAGATAAAAACGTATCATATATATATCATGTAAAATAACGTGGTGTCTTTTGTGCGTTAGCTGGTAAACTGTCAGCGGATGACCTGAACGCCCTGATCGCCCACGCGCACCGTCGCATTGACCAGCTGAATCGAGAGCTGGCTGAGCAGCGAGTCAGGGAGCAGATCCACATCGACGCGTCGCTGGAGCAGCAGAAGCTGGAGGACCAGAAAGCCCTGGAGAAAGCTGTTCTCACCGCCGTGCAGCACATCAAGGAGGACACCCGGCTGGAGCAGGAGAGGAAGGTGAGGACGGCACACAAGCGCTTCAGGGTTTGCTGACCTTGATCTGCGTTTGGAGCCACCAAGATGTAACGGTGCTATGCCACAAACATCCTCTCAGACCAGAGGCTGTCTCTGATATTATAATATGTTGTTGTCAATAACAAAGTGTGTGTGTGTGTGTGTGTGTGTGTGCGTGTGTGCACAGTTGTCTGAATTAAGGGAAGTTATGGAGGCAGAGATGAGGACTCAGCTCCGGCGTCAGGCAGCTGCTCACACGGACCACGTCCAAGATGTCCTCAAAGTCCAGGAGACGGAGCTGAGAGCTGATGCTGAGCAGGTCTCCACACTGCCACACACATTCTTCACACACGCACACTCGATGAGTAAATTATGTGTCGATTGAATGTCAGTACTTTGTGTACTGTTCTTCTTTGATCACCTAACTCATGAAGTCATTATAGCAAGAATGCACTCAAACTCTGTAAGAGCTGTGTGTGACCAGGACAGGTGCCTGTAGCATCCACACATCCACTTAACTGGCATCGTCGTGGGCACGTCTCCTTCAACTGTGTGTGTGTGTGTGTGTGTGTGTGTGTGTGTGTGTGTGTGTGTGTGTGTGTGTGTGTGTGTGTGTGTGTGTGTGTGTGTGTGTGTGTGTGTGTGTGTGTTCAGGTCCTGGGCAGTAAGATGCTGGAGCAGGAGACCCACTACCGCCAGCTGAGCCAGGAACAGCTGGATAACTTCACTCTGGATATGAACACTGCCTACGCAAGACTGAAGGGGATGGAGGAGGCCATAGACAGTGAGATACACTCACACACACACACACTATGTGGGCGTGTAGAGGGCGGGATATGAGGCTCAACCAGCTGAAGACATTTACAGGTTGATTTGGGATTCATAAAAGGAAATAGCTCACTGGCAGGTGTACGTAAGGTTTTATGAATCCGAATATTTTTTGGCGTTCGCAAACATTTAGTGTGGCTCATACGCACTGTTTTTTAAAACGAAACCCCTGCTCTCTACTGACTACACTCTTCAAGTTGTTACTGAGAAATAAGTTCTTATTTTTGCTTTTTTTCCCCAAAAACATTTAGCCTAATAAATAACTTCCAGTATTCAAAAGAGATAACCTTATTCTTATAAAATAATGATTTTACGATCAGAATATCAACAAGTACAGACTTAAACAATATAAATGCATTCTCCCAGTAGAAATGGACACAGTACACCTTATAAATACAAAATGCAGGTAGTTATTCATGTGTTTGTTAGACAGGTACAGAGAGGAAACACACCTGTGTGTCTTTATTAGTACTATCTCTTTGTCTCTCTGTTGGTCCACGTCTGTGCAGTGAGCTTCATGTATTCAACACTTACACTAGTGATTCACATTCACAAAGAAAACATGTTTAAGTCGTTTACAAATCTGTTATTAATGAAATTATATTACCGGTCAGTGATGAAGATCAGATGTTTTTTTTAATGTAGAAAATTATTATTTATTATAGAAACAACTCCTGTCGATAACCTAAAATACCATTTGGAACATCTTTTATGACGTAACATTGATAATTTTATTGATCAGCTTAAGTTTTGTTAAAATCATAACTTAAACAGAGACCAGTAGTCACCATAATATCATACAATTGTATTAATACTCTGTATATTTAACCACAGAGGCTGACACTTTAAACATTGATTTGATTATTTATTTGATATGTTTTAGTGGTGATGGAGGGATGATTAAATTGCCCGGTATGACCAAAAATGTATATCACAGTATTTTGTAAGATTATATATATATCATGGTATTTTTTTTTTCGCATTCATGCCAACTGGCCAGCCAGCAATGAGCAGTGAACAGCTGTTTGTGTGGAGTGTCTTCCATCTCTTTCTGCTTATTTCACCTACATTCCCCTGGGTCCTAAGACCCTCCAAGTACAGCTTCTTATCACCCTCTATGTACCAACGTACATTTATAACAAATACCACACATATTACACTCTAATCAGCGTTGCATATGTGTCTAACCAAAATACCCCAAAAAGCAAAAAAGAGTTTATTAAATTGTTTTTGTTTGTAATATGTATAATAAGCATATCATTTAGTTATCGCTACTGATAATTTAACAAACTATGATAGATAGGTAGATAGGTTTGCAGTTTTCAAGGTGTACATTTCAGATTGCATCTATTACACACGTGAAAATAACTCACGTTTTCTGCTGAGGTGATGTAAGTTGCTCTTGTTACCACCAGCGGCAACAACAGTGGCGCCAAACGTCAGATTTTTTAAAACCAAAACACTTCCAAACAGCAGACACAGCTCCTCTCTTGGACACAGACTCTATTGGTGCATCTTCAGTCTCTCTTTGTTCCTCCTACATCGCTCTTTTCTGTTCTTTAAGTAAAGCCACGGAGCCTCTCCCAGCTGTTAGCAGACTGTTGTGCTAACGGGCTAGCTACCGAGCTGTACCCAGCATGCTGTTCGGCGGTTAAATTGTATAAATGTACAATTATTAGTGACACAAACTGTTGTGTGCCGTGGTGTTGTCCTGTTAAAGAGCATTAATTGTTGTGTTATAAAGTTAGAACCATAACTTAGGGGTCCCTCTCACTCATAAGTAGCTCCAACCGTAGCACTCTTCGTGGTGAACAATATATTTTGTTTTCTGTTGAAGAATGACAGCAGTTGTTTCGGCTATACCGGTATGACGGTGTACGAAAAAATCACATCATACGGGAAATTAAAACCGGTATACCGGCCCAGCCCTAGTTTAAATAATAAATCAAATTCTATGACAATTAAAAGGAAAGGTATATGTGGCTGCTGTTATAAGCCCCTCCAATCATTTTATTCTGCACTAATTCCCATGCTAGCTACTTTCACTGCTAAAGAGTTGGCAACACTGGGCTGGGTTTTCTAGTTGGATCATTTGCTAAATATACAGTTGAAACCAGAAGTTTACATACACTGTGCAAAAAGACACATAACACTTTTTTTCTCACTGTCTGAAGTTAAATCGGACTAAACCTCTCCTGTTTCAGGTCCGTTAGGATTACCAAAATGATTTAACTTTTGCTAAATGTCACAATAATGAGAAAGAGAATTTTATATTACTTTCTTTGAGGTCAAAAGTTTACATACACCAAAAGTACTATGTCTTTAAACAACGTGGGCAAGCCCAGATGATGATGTCATGGCTTTTGAAGCTCCTGATAGGTTAACTGACAACATGTGAGTTAATTGAAGGCACACCTGGGGATGTATTTTAAGGCCACACCTCAAACACTCTGCTTCCTTGTTTGAAATCATGGGAAAGTCAAAAGAAATCAGCCAAGAAATCAGGGAGAGAATTGTGGAGCTCCACAAGTCTGGTTCATCCTTGGGTGCAATTTCCAGATGCTTGATGGTGCCACATTCATCTGTGCAAACAATTATACGCAAGTATAAACATCATGGGAATGTCCAGCCATCACACCGCTCAGGAAGGAGACGGGCTCTGTGTCCCAGAGATGAACGTGTTTTGGTCCGACATGTGCAAATCAACCCCAGAACAAAAGCTAAAGACCTTGTGAAGATGATGGCTGAAGCTGGTAAGAAAGTGTCATTATCCACAGTAAAACGAGTCCTGCACCGACATGGGCTGAAAGGCTACTCAGCAAGAAGGAAGCCATTACTCCTAAAGAAACATAAAAAAAGCCAGATTACAGTTTGCAAAAAGACACCAAGACAAAGACCTTAACTTCTGGAGACATGTCCTGTGGTCTGATGCAACTAAAGTGGAGCTGTTTGGCCATAATGACCACCGTTGCATTTGGAGGAAAAAGGGGGAAGCTTGTAGACCTGAAAACACCATCCCAACTGTGAAGCATGGAGGTGGCAGCATCATGTTGTGGGGCTGTTTTGCTGCAGCAGGAACTGGAGCTCTTCATAAAATAGACGGCATCATGAAGAAAGAACATTACCTGGAAATATTAAGGCAACATCTCAGGACATCAGCCAGGAAGCTAAAACTTGGGCGCAAATGGGTCTTCCAAATGGACAATGACCCTAAGCATACTGCCAAAATAGTTAGAGTGGCTTGAGGACAACAAAGTCAATGTCTTGGAGTGGCCATCACAAAGCCCTGACCTGAATCTCATCGAAAATTTGTGGGCAGATCTGAAAAGGCGTGTGTGAGCGAGGCGGCCAACAAACCTGACTCAGTTACACCAGTTCTGTCAGGAGGAATGGGCCAGAATTCCAGCAGAGTACTGTAAGAAGCTTGTGGAAGGATACCCAAAATGTTTGACCCAAGTCATGCAGTTCAAAGGCAATGCTACTAAATACTAAGGAAATGTATGTAAACTTTTGACCTTGAAGAAAGTAATACAAAAATTCTCTAAAATATTCTCTCTCTCATTATTGTGGCATTTAGCAAAAATAAATAATTTTGGTAATCCAAACTGACCTGAAACAGAAGAGGTTTAGTCTGATTTAGCTTCAGACAGTGAGAAAAAAATTAGTTATGTGTCTTTTTGCAGTGTATGTAAACTTCTGGTTTCAACTGTAGCTAACTATTGCTGATTTCTCCAATGTTACCTCGCTAAATTATAACTCTAAACTCAGTTTCCAATTTTCACAAATCAAAATGTATTTCCATACAAAACAGACAAGGAACCCCATAGAAACACCACTACACTGAAAAACCTGGGCTAGATTATCATGGAGTCTGTTCAAAACCATATTGTATTTATAAAAACATATTCAAAAAAAGCTTCCTTCCTGACAGCCATAGCAACAGTAACTATGGAGGGTGGGCAAGGCCTTGGGCTCTGACCTGACATTCCATGACATCATCATAGGCACAGTGACCATGGTGGGCGGAGCTAAGCAAGTTTCCAGAGGCTTGTGGCTTTGATCTGTCATCACGGCTTTGATGTCCAACACCAGATATTTCATATATGTAAATTGCTATATCTCAGCCTAGCTTTACAATACAAACAAAAATGGATAGAATTTATCAGAACATAGATGAGCTGAAGAACGTCATTGACGTCAAAGCAGAGGAAGCCACGGAACTCTCCCAAAAAATAGCGAAAGTAACTGCATTCAACAACTTCCCACAAGACCAACAGATGTTCATTTGGACCATCAATATGGCTCTTCAGGAAGAGATTCAGAGGCTGAAAAACATTATTGAGGACGAACATGCCAAGATTGCTGCCCTCCAGACAGAAAACAAGCGCCTCTGTGTAAAAGACGATGATTTGGAGGTGAACTACTGGCACCTTAAGCGAGAACTTGGAGACCTACGATTCGAACGCAATTGTCTCCTGGAAACGGACCCGAATCTCCAGGGAAAAAACAAAGAACTCCAGAAAAACTACGACAAACTCCAGAACAAAAATGACATACTCCAGACGAAGAATGTTGAACTCCAGACAATGTACGATGAACTCCTGATGAAGAGCGATGACTTCCAGACAAAGATCGATGAACTCCAGACAAAGAGCGATGACTTCCAGAAAAACAACGTTGAACTCCATATGAAGAGCGATGACTTCCAGACAAAGAACGTTGAACTCCAGAAAAACAACGTTGAAGTCGAGACATTGATTGTTGAACTCCAGACAAAGATCGATGAACTCCAGACAAAGAAAGATATACTATCGAAAAAGAACTATAAACTCCTGATTGAGAGCAATAACTTTCAGTATAATAACGCTCAATTGTGGATGAGGATTGGTAAACTCCTGATAGTGAAAGATGAACTCCAGCTAGAGATGTATGATTACCTGACGGAGATCGTTCAAATTGAGAGAAAGAACTATAAACTCCAGAAGAAGACCAATGACTTCCAGACAACAAATGTTGAACTCCAGAAAAAGAACGTTGAACTCCAGAAAAAGAACGTTGAACTCCAGACAAAGAACGATAAACTCTTGACGAAGAATGATGACTTCCAGACCGAGAAAGTTAAATTTGAAATGAGGATGGAAGAACTCCTGATACTGAAACATAAACTCAACATAGAGACGTATGAAATCGAGATGGAGAAAGTTCAATGTGAGAGAATGATCAATGAACTGATAAAGAGCGATGACGTTCAGACAAAGAACGTTGAATTGGGGCTGAGGATTGGTGAACCCCTGACAGTGAAAGATGAACTCCAGAAAGAGATGTTTGAACTCCTGACGGAGATCGTTCAATTTGAGAGAAAGAACTATGAACTTCAGACAAAGATTGATGACTTCCAGACAAAGAACTATGAACTCCAGACAAAGATCGATGGCATCCTTACAAAGAACGTTGAACACCTGACAAAGATCGATGACTTCCATGCAAAGAACGTTGAACTCCGGAAAAAGCACCATGAACTCTTGATGAAGAAACATAAACTCTTGACAAACAAAGATAAACTTCTGACGAAGAGCAACGACTTTCAGACAAAGAAAGTTGAATTTGAGAAGAGGATGGAAGAACTCCTGATAGTGAAAAATAAACTCTATATAGAGATGCATGAACTCAAGATGGAGAAAGTTCAATATGCGAGAAAGATCAATGAACTCAAGGAAGCAGGTGAGAAAAGAAAAGAAGAAAAAGTTTCCCTTTTGAAGAAATTCAAAGGTCTCTTCATCCGTCGTCCAAGGTATAGATCAACACCTGAACGCAGCAGTATGGAGCAGGATGCTCAAGCGGGTTGTTCTCACATGAATGTGTATCGCTAGTTCTACTAGTCCATGTTGATGTGTCCTTGGGCAAGACACTTAACCCCAAATTGCTCTCGTGTGAAACGGTGTATGAATAGGTGTGAATGTTAGTCCTGATAGGCAGGTGGCACCTTGGTGGTCGCCCCTGCCATCAGCGTATGAATAGGTGTGAATGTTAGTCCTGATAGGCAGGTGGCACCTTGGTGGTCGCCCCTGCCATCAGCGTATGAATAGGTGTGAATGTTAGTCCTGATAGGCAGGTGGCACCTTGGTGGTCGCCCCTGCCATCAGCGTATGAATAGGTGTGAATGTTAGTCCTGATAGGCAGGTGGCACCTTGGTGGTCGCCCCTGCCATCAGCGTATGAATAGGTGTGAATGTTAGTCCTGATAGGCAGGTGGCACCTTGGTGGTCGCCCCTGCCATCAGTGTATGAATAGGTGTGAATGTGTGAATGATGACATGTACTGTGAAAGTACAGTCCATTTACCAAAAAATGAAAAAAGAATATGATATGAATAATAAAAATATCAGTAAATTAGAATAACAATGTGGTGGAATAAAATCTTTTTAACCTCCCTGTGAGAAATAACTGAGATAGAAAACTCTTAAATATAAAAAACATATTTAATGAACAGACGGTTTGTAATAATTCAGCTGAATGGATAGAGCTCTTTCCCCACGGATGGTTCGGAGGTCTAACAACAATGAATAGACAAAACAGAGTATATATATATACACATTATCTCTCCTCTCCCTTCACCCCCCCTTGGCAGATGTCGTCCTCCTCTGTCTGCCGATGCACCCACCAAGGCCAGATTCCAGCCTTTTGGTGGGAAGAGGGTTAGGTGGTGAGATCAGGATGACACTACAGCATGCCAGAAATGCTGAAATACCTTTGATATGAGATAATTTCTTATTAGTTCTTAAATTAGTCTGGTTGGCCTCGTCTACATTTCTGCAGGTTTTAAGCAATACAAGTTAACTAAGAGAACGGTATGATACATTTCTCCAACAATTTCCCCTTTGGCCATTCCTATGGCCATTACAGTATTTACAATTTATCGAAACATCAACACATATTACCCAGAATGGTTTACATATGCATATCATTAATCAATAAGGTTACAACATTAGCTGTTTTTGTGAGTTCCAAGCAACTCCATGTTGTAGCAAGCTAGGGAATGTTAACATCAACATGTTAAAATAAATCTCCTGAGATGAGGTGAAACAAACATCGGACCTCCATCTCTGTTAAACTGTATAATGAGACAACATGTCAGTAAGTTTTATAATAAACAATAATCAATTTGTAAGAAATTCTACCATTCAAGTATGTAATAAACATCCAGAATCACCTGTCAATTAAAATGATTCCTTCATCAAATAAAAGAAAACATTAGCTGTTTTGTGAGATTATATTTCTAAAGTAGAAAGCTATAATAAACATAAGTATTACACAAAAAAACTTCACTTTCGTAGTCCTAAGGGAGGAAACAGTCAGATGTTACAGAAACATCACACATGTGGAATGCACATGTGTGATGTCTAAAATGTGTTGGATCTTTGTCTCACTCTTCTGATGTGTTCTATCGGTACAGTAGACTGTGGTCATGTTTTAAACACGTCACGGTTGTTGTGCTGCTGGACTGTGACCTTAACATATTCATATCAGCTAAATGCTTTTACAAATGGTTTCTTTAATCTAATCTAGTGGTTGCGATTTTGGTTCTTCTCACTATACTTGTTTGCATTTGGTTACCATGGTTTCTCATGCATCAATTATTAGGAAACATAATTCTTATTGCACAGAAGAGCAGAAAAAACAGTGAACCCTCTTGTGTACCATGCTAAATGATTTTATAATTTCTTTACTTTGTTTCCAGTAATTGTTTCTTTAAGTCTAGTTTTAAAACCTGAGATCTACAGATTCATGATGCTACTTAGTTATTATCTGAATTAAATACCCCTGATCTATAGTATGTCAAAGTTCAACTAGGTCCAATCGAAGGGTTACAATACAATACACAATAATGACCAACTCACGCTATGATTTAGTCCCATGTATATTGAAGTAGCCAACAGATGTATTAACGTCTGTACGTAGCAACTGACTGTCAAATCAAATAAAGAAAGTTAAATTGAATAATATCTCAACAATATTTATTGTCCACTTTTGAATTGAACTGGATAAATTATAAATAATACATACTCTAGTAATAAAGAAATGTCTCTCATTTCAAGTAAAATAAGAGTTCCATCAAAAATGTAATAATTCTCAATTTTCTATCGGTTCTAGGTCCAGGGTCCACCTATTGGTGACCCCTGCTATACTGTATTAGGCCAACTGTTTCAGTGAAAACACATCGTACTGTAATTTCTAAATAAATAACATGAATATTTATTGTTGCAGTTCTTTTACATTCCCTAATGTCAGTTACCATCTAAGTGGTCATATTGGCTTAGATGAGACGGTTGAAGAAAAGGCTTACATCCTGCATAGGACAGTTTCCAAAGTAAAAGTATGTAGATTTAATCTAAATAAATATTAATAATAAAATGACATATTCCCCCTTTTGCCAAGTTATCTCTGCTGTGAGCTTTAGCGTAACAAAGTAAGCGATCACTTGGCAGTTGTCTGTGCCCATCCATACATCAAAATAACCTGAAAAATCAGAAGCGTTAGTGTGAGCATCACTTTTCACAGGCAGTTTTAGGGAGCAGTATGGCTTCTAGCAAGTCGGCCACGAGACGGCGGTGAGAAATAGGTTTGCCGGATGATGTCAGAAAGCCTCTGTGC
Organism: Cebidichthys violaceus; assembly: GCF_023349555.1. NCBI lineage: Eukaryota > Metazoa > Chordata > Actinopteri > Perciformes > Stichaeidae > Cebidichthys > Cebidichthys violaceus. The sequence goes on from NW_027176372.1 coordinate 4,447,063, forward strand.
TTCCACAGGGCACCAAAGTCGTGCACGACATCAAAGGCGTAGCGGGAGTCGGTGTAAATGGTAACTGTTTTGTTGCCAGCGAGCTTCCAGACTTCTGTAAGAGCCACAGGTTCTGCAGCTTGAGCAGAGAAGTGCGATGCCAACTTACCGCTGCACAGAGTGTCATATGATGAGACTACAGCAAAGCCAACCAACCCTTCTCACGTGTCCGGCGAGCGAGATGCCAAACCGTCCACTAACGGTTCTAAATCAGCATTGGGTGGGCGTGTCTGTGAGGTCTCTGTGTGCAGATCTGTTCAGGAGAAATCGACACAGTTATTTGGCTCTCCATCTGCTGCAGTAGGAAAAGAGTAGCAGGATTAAGGATAGTACATTGTTTCACAGCAATGTTAGGCACATATAATGTATTAATCTAATCTAATGTGTGATACAGCATCAGGAACCTTGAGTGTGAGCTCACTATAACCAACAATGTCACGTGCCACAGCAGCAGACACTTTGACAGAGGAAGGTCAGCTGCTGCAGGGTCTAGTCTAGTAGAGACATATGCAACAGGTCTCTGTCCCCCCATGGTCCTGAGTCAGAACTGATGTCATGTAACCGTCTCTTTGGTCAACGTACTGTGTGAACAGTGTGTCAAGTTTAGGTAGTCCAAGTGTCAGAGCTGACAGTAAAGCGCTCTTTATGTCATTACAGCAGCAGTCGAGCAGTCAGGCCAGGTCAGTTTGTTCTGCGCAGAAAGATGTTTACCATGAATCATGGGAGAGAGGGATGCCTCTCTTTCTGAGTAGTTGGGATCCATTGTCTATACTACGACGTCATTCATATAAAGCTTATCATTTGTTTCTTAGTTGTGTTTTAGGCACATTTTGAATTGCCTGTATTCTCTTGGGAGAGAGGGTTTTGCCCTCTGCTGTGATCACATGTCCCAGATATGAAACTTTATCCAGAGCAAATTTCAATTTGGACGGATAGCCTTGTGACCATTTGCAGCCAAAATTTAAGTAGGATAACTGTAAATGTAAATTACTCTAATCTGCATGCTTCTTCTGTGGGGCTGCAAATCATGATGTCATCAACATATTGTAACCATTTGGTAACTATAAATTAGCCAGATTGTCTCTCAAGGCACTGTGAAATACACCAGGGCTGTCTGGATGTCCCTGGGGACACCGGGTCCAGGTAGAGCTTCTTCCTTTAAATGAAAAAGCAAAGCAAACTTTACTGTCTTTGTGCACAGGTACTGGAAAAAAATAATGCATTGGCCAAGTCGACGACGAAAAAAATGGGTCGTGTCTGGAGGGATGAGTGACAGAATGGTGTGTGGATTAGAAACTGTAGGCACTCGCGGCTGCACCGAAGCATGAACTGCTTGTAAATCTTAAACAAATCGTCACTCAGTCGATTCCCCCATCTCTCAAATTTTCTTTAAATTAAATTAAAGATTGGTGTGCCCACCGGTGAATCACCACATTGGACTATTACACCAGCCTTCAATAAAGACTCAAAAACGGGTGTAATACCATCAATAGCCTCTTGTTTGAGTGGATATTGCTTCATGCATGGACAGAAATCAGATTCTGGGTGAACCACCAGAGGTGTCGCCCCCCTCGCCAGTCCTACGTCATGTTTGTGTGCAGACCATAAAGAGGAGGACACCTCGGACAGCTCAGCTATGTCGACAGATGGAACATTTGAAACCATGGTGTGTGTGTTCTTATCAAACATAAGATGAGTGACTCTTTTTACCGTTGGCAATGATGTACACCTTGTTTTGTGTACGTCGCCTTTTATACTGTACAGTTTATCAGGATCCTCCGTGGGCCTTAAGTGAATGAGTTCAGTCTGCCTGTCCAGCCGGCCAGATAAGTCCTTCTCCTCCATTCCTGGGCCCCGTGTCAATGATGCATGCGGACACACCCCTGTAACAGCTCAGATTGTGTGGGAGACAGAGAAGCAGAGGCCGCAGTATTTTCTGTCCAATAAATGTCCATCATACATAACCTCTCTATCTCACTCTCTCCTCCAAATGTAACATTTTTACCTTTTAATCGTTAACATAACTAGTGGTAACTTTCTAAAATCTTCATTTTCATTTGAATCCACATGGTATTTGGGTGTGAGTGGTGTTTGTCTAGTTTCTAATGTGTGTATTGAATGTACAAGGTGGTCATATTCAGAATCTAAAGTTGACTCACCCTCTGTGTTGTACTGTGTGTGCGTCGAATGGTCCATCACTGGGTCCGCCCCGCCACCTGCTCCTCCCCTCAGTCTGATTGTTGAGCCCTCCCACCACTCTTTGTTCCATGGAGATTGGTGGCCGTCTCTTCTCCTATGTCCGGATTGGCCACATTGATGACACACAATGTTTTCAGCTGGTGTGTGTGTCTCAAAGTCTCTCTGCCCCTCTGTTTTCCTCTTTTGCCCCCTGTTGTCTCTGTCCTTTCCTCCTCGCCTGTCATGGCCTGATTCCATTGTCAGCTGGGCATCCTCTGGTTTGCGCTGACAAAAGTCTTTGCTTGTTGTCTGTCGTTGTACTGCTCCTCAGCGTGTTGCAGTCTGGTTGTAGTCTTCCATGTCAGACAACTCTCTTTGGTGTGATGTTTTCCAGGCTCATGGATGATGTAAAGTCTTCTCACAGAATTCGGTTAGGGCTGTCACTGCATGGTTATACGGCCAGTTTTAAGCATCACCATGGTTGTATATGACACACTGCAGGTTGATTACGGCTGGTGTGAATGCCGCAGATATTTTATGATAACGCACAAAGGAGGTAAAAGTTCTCTTGAATTCTGTGAATTTGCTCTTTGAACTCTCCACATGAGTCATGGCTTCTTCTTCTTCTTCTTCACGTCTTCTCTCTCTGTTGTAATGTCCTCTTTGTCTCGCGTTTCAGATAATCCAAAGTTATATTGTCCCGAGTGTTCATGGACGAACCAGTAGTTGTGAGTCTCGTTGGTCTTCTTCATCCTTGGAGTGTTGAGTGGTGGGTTTGGCTGTAATGTTGTTTGTGCCTGAGGAGCATACGGCAGCGGCATTGCGGAGCCCAGATCAGGATCCACTCGACCATGTAAAACAAATACTAAACAAAGGTTCAGCAGTATATTTTCCTTTTCTATCAGTTGTATACATCTGTTTCTTTCTTTACCTCTTGGACATCACTTCATCTGTTTCTGCTTCACCTTTTCCTCTCTGATCCAGACACGGTTTGAGTTGATCACATTTTTGTCGTAGGCTGAAGTTGCCTTTTCCAGTGAACCCCAATTTTATACATTCTTCCAATTGTTAGGCCGTCTGATTATCTTTTTCCCACATGTATTTTATTATTGGAGGTAAGACCTTGGCACCAGGCTGCTCAGGCTGAGACTTACTCTGACTCTAACCCTTTTTCTCTAGTTACTGTTGATTCTCGTATCTTAAAAACCAGTCTGGTCCAATCAATCAACTTGAAAGGATACACCAAATACTCTATAAAACCTGCAAGGTAATACCAGTACACAAATGTCCAACAACCTCAAGTGCGAGAATAACGTTTACCCTCAAAGTGTCTGTTCCATCACAAAATAATCTCTCACCGGGTGGGATTCTTTTTCCGGTTCCAGGATCGGAGCGGCAATCTCGAACCCTGCCTGACGACAGCCTCTCACCTTCAGGGAGGAATCAACTATTATTTGCGCTTCTGTCGTCTAACAGAGTCCTGATTACTCGTCCGATCCCATCCTCGTCGCCAATTTGGATAAAAAAACATTTAAAAAAAAAAAGAAAAGAAAACGAGCTTCAGGTTCAGAGATGTAAACATAACGCAGACAACAAGTAAAAGAAACAGGAGGAACATAAAGAATAAAAATAGAACACGTGTTGGTAAAAATATCAGTAAATTAGAATAACAACAATTGCATTACAGTCATTTAGCAGACGCTTTTATCCAAAGCAACTTACAATTCAGTATCTATCTACACACCGTATAGATTGATACGCTGCTCTCCACTTAGCCACGGTCACCCCAATAGTCAAATACTACTCCTATGACTACTTCTAACAATGATAATACTAATAACATTAGTAAAATAGACCAACAAAATAATAATACTAAAATAATAATAATAACGGTATCAATAATATAATACAAATAACAATACAATGAGAATATAAACATAATAAGAATAAAAAACAACATTATAAATAATAACAATAAAAACAATACGATTATTTGAAATATAATAAGAATAAAAATGGTATCAAAATAATCATAGTGAATATAATCATAATAATAAAAACAATGTCAATAATCTATAAAAAGCTGTCATCAGCTGTCAATCAAAGAAGAAGTCCAAAGCGTTGTTTGTTTTTAAATGCAGGTCCTTCAATCCAACATTAATGTCAGCGACATGGAGCAGGGGGAGTCACAGTCACAGGGAAGACGATGCTCAATCGGGTAGTTCCCACAGGCATCTGGATGGCTGGACAGTTTAGTAAGCAGCCCAGGTGGTTCCATATAAATGATACTACTTGTAAAATGTAATAAAACAACAACAACAACAACAATCATAAGTAGGAGAAGAAACAATGCTAGGACCACTAAATCATAATTATAAGAAAAATAATTAACATAATTATATATAAGAGAAATAATAGCAAAACAATAATGATAATATAACACTAATTACAACACAGAAACGGTGACACACACACACACACACACACACACACACACACACACACACACACACACACACACACACACACACACACACGCACACGCACACGCACACACACACACACACACGCGCGTCCTGTGGCTCAGGACTTAGTTTGAACATTTCGACCCAAGAGGCCAGAACTGTAATCCTTTTCCTCCACACAAGAGGAACTGGATCCACTCAGACCATCCCAGTGGTGGATGGTCTGGTGGTCAGAGTGTGGAGAGAGCCTGTAATCACCACTATGTGTTGTTATTGGCCTGGGTGCAGTTACTTGTTCTAGAAATAAATAATGTGGTTTATTCATGATTTATTTAAAGATATGGACTCATGGCAGACTAGTACAACATCTGGACTCTTCATCACCGGGCTCATGTAAACACCTTCTTGTCTTTTAATTGCAGGTCATGTGGTGGCGGAGGAGGAGGCCCGTAAAGCCCACCAGCTCTGGCTCTCTGTGGAGGCTCTCAACTACTCGTTAAAGATGGCCGACGCTGACTCCCCCACCATGCCTCTAGAGGGCGCTGCTCAGGCTGTGCGAGACAGCTGCCAAGACAATGACTTTGCCTTGGCTCTGGCAACGGCCCTTCCAGAAGAATCGCTGCAGCGCGGCGTGTACAGCGAGGCCTCCCTCCGGGCCCGCTTCAACTCCCTTCGATCGCTGGCTCGCCGGGTCGCCCTCGTCGACGAAACCCACAACTCCTTGTACCAGTATTTCTTGTCCTACCTTCAAGCTGCGCTGCTGTTCGAGGCCAAACAGGAAGCGCCACCCGGCCAGCTGGGCAGCGAGGATTTAGACCCATTCAAGCTTCTGTCGTATGCTAGCTTCTGCTTAGAGCATGGGGATCTGGAGTTGGCAGCTAAACTGGTGAACCAGTTGAGAGGAGAGGCCAGGAGAGTGGTGGAGGACTGGCTGACTGAAGCCAGACTCACACTGGAGACTAGGCAGGTGGTCAGTCTGCTGTCTGCGTATGCAAATGCTGTGGGGTTAGGAACCACCCAGGCTCCGTAGGTTGCCACGCTCATGTAACCTGGCAACCCTTAAAGGAACAATCCACTGAAAGTCTTTTGAGTATCAAAGAGTTTCCACTGGCTGGTGGGAGTGTTTGATGGTCACTAGAGATGGTTAGTGGTGTATTCCTTTAAGGGAACTGAAGTTAACCAAGTGATTCATTTTCAGATGTAACAGAATTGTTTTAAAGTCACTATGGAGGATATTGTGACTAATTGAATAATTGCACTTATCAATCTAGTCTTGTCAATTCAGATCCACTGGTTTGGTTCAGGTATTTATTCCCCCCCACCCAGGCCTAAGAGCCTAAGAGTCGTTAAAGAATACATTTCTTTTCTTTTTTTGTCAACACTGCACATGTTCCAATAAATCATCAACAACTATGCTGTCTGTTAAATGTTTTGTTTCCTCCTTCACAGCTGTGTTACTGTTCCAAAGACTAAGGGAAAGATGATTGAGTCTCTTGATACAATAACACAGTCACTCATTACAAGCTGCTGTCCAAACATACACATCTTCATTCATGCTTTCATTATTTAGAAGAGTTGCCGTCTGATTCAGTGATCGGCTCAGGGAAAAGCAGAACAAGATATACAAGGTGTATACGTGAAGCGTTAAACTGTTGTAATGTGAGACACTGCAGTGTAATGGACCTGTGAAGTGTCTGTTGATCATAGTGAAACATGGACCTAAAGTTAATTAGATTTCTAATGGACTGAAAAAAACGTGTTTACTTTTGAGGCCATTGACAACCAACACACATCAGAACCTTTGTTTGAGCGGTCACAACAATACAGAAAACCTCATTGTCATTATTACCATCCTCATTTACATACAGCTGCACATGCATTTAACCCTTCCTAAGCATTTAGGAGCAGTGGGCTGCTGTAAAACGTCTAGTCAGCGACTTGGACTTTGAAGAACTCTTGATTTTCTTGACTGTCCCCGGACAAATGGGGCCAAGAGGACGCAGACGTCACGGCCCATAAAGATACTTTGAGTTGGAATGTGAAGCCTCTGCCAAGAAGGAAAAACCAAGAAAGATGAGGAGAGATGTTGGTTGATCAGTAATGTTTCCCACCTTCTCCCTGCGGTCCAGTCCTCTCAGGGGTCTCGTCCTCTCAGGGTCCAGTCCTCTCAGGGTCCAGTCCTCTCAGGGGTCTAGTCCTCTCAGGGTCCAGTCCTCTCAGGGTCCAGTCCTCTCAGGGGTCTAGTCCTCTCAGGGTCTCAGGGTTCAGTTGCATGAAGACTAAAGGACAGCATGAACAGGCTGCTCACAGTATATGATACTGAACAAAGTGTGTGTGGGACATGGTTACTGTTTGGACCTGTATGTTAAATAGGGCAACATGGGTCACATAATATATTATCTATGTATCTATATTATTCAGGCATATGGTGCTTCTATTCACTCTTCCTCTTTGAAGGTTTCATTATTTTATAACTGAATCAGAGGGTCTATTATGCTGCATCTTTTGTCTCAACCCTTTTAGAACTTTAGAGCATTTATAATTGCTGTAGGACCTGAAATTACAACAATTGAACATGAACCGTATTTGGATGGAACATTTCTAAAGGGCTGAGGTTAGGAGGGTTAGACTTAAACTATAACTTATTTGGATGTATAATATGACATTTTATGACATACTATAAAATTACATTTTACTATAATATGACATTTTTCTGACTTTCGACAAACCACTGAATTTTTTGGACATACTATCTTATGGACATTTTTGAACACTATAATAAGACTTTTTGGACATACTATTCATACTATTCAATTACATATTCTACTATCACTTTTTATGGCATTTGTATGACATACTGCACTATGAGATTTTTTTATGACATACTATCATTTTATGACATTATTCTTTATTTCTATGGCATTTATATAGCATATTATACTATGGGTTTTTTTATGGGACATCATGCTATGACTTTTAACAACAAACTGTACTCTGACGTTAGTTATGACTTGTGTATGACTAATTATGAACCAATTTCCAAATGATTACGTCGAGCTGAAGTGTTTGAGAAACTGGTTGTTATCAGAACACTGGTATCAGGTTTTAGACCAGGAGTAGAACTGTGATGGGAGCATAAGATCTTGAATTGTGTTACATTAGGTAACAAATCACACAGATCTTTGTATAGACTCAACAAAGGCCTTCAATACTGTTAATCAAATTATTTTGAAATGTCTAGAATCTAATGGATATGAGGAAAAAACCATGTTGTTAGTTTGCAAATGATCTGAGAGGTAGAACACAAGCTGTTGTGGCTGATGGTGTTAAATCTACCGTTAAGAGTGAAAAAGGAGTAAAGTTAGAAACGGTACAGTTCATCTGTACGCAGATGACGCAACTGTATACACAACAGCAGCCTCTGTTGCCTAAAGGCCATTCAAAACGTACCTTTCATTGACCGAAATTACTGTTATATTCAGAAAAATTAGTTTGGATAGGGATGGGTGATATGATCTAAACTCTATAGCGCAGTATTTTTTTTGGGGGGGGGGGGGGGGGGGGGGTGCAGTGACAATAACTAGCGTCTTCACACAAACAAAAGCACAAAACTTTGTATCAGCAGCTGTTTGTTTAATAATGAGCAGAATGATGCGTTTATTTCAGACACTTACGTATCTTTGATACAGGCAGACATGAGCAGTTTTTTACTGCAGTAAATCATGTGATGGTTCAGGAAGTAAATGTCTCTAACATGGTCTGTCATCTTGGTCCTGGACAGAAGATTTAGCCAATGAATCTGATTAAAGACTAAACTGATCTCCAGCAGCTTTATGGAAAATAAGAAACCTAGACTTGTTGGACTTGGACAAATCATTCTAGAATGAGTTTTTTTATGACAGTGTTTCCTTTCAAGAAGCTCTTCATGTTCACACTTAGAGTCTCTGCTTCTGGCTACTTGCTCTGTTGCAGCGTGTGAGAGTGCAGCACACCAGAGACTCTGTGAGAGGCTCTGCAGAGTGTCTGTTTGAAGCGATAGGGTGGTCGTAGCTGAACAGAAGGGGAGGACTAGGCCTCAGAGGTCCTCTTCCTGATCTCCTCTATAAGAGCTGCTCTGGAGACATCAACCTGTGGCGAGAAGACGAGGACAGTGAGGTTAGTCCTGAAAGGCAGCCGGTTAGCTGCTGTACTGATCTGATGGCAGCACCACAGTGAGAAAGACATAACTAACCAGATCTCTCTATGAACACCTTTATGATCAATCCGACACATGTTCTAGTTCACGGTTGTGATACTGATCTAGTCTGAAACAGCGACAACAATCATGGTGAAGGAACGTTCCTTCTCTACCTACAACAGTTCACTCAGAGCAGCTGTCAATCACAACGTCACACCTTCTTACAGCATCAAATAACTAATTAAATCCCAATTTAAGATAAAATGAACTCTTGAACTCACACAAGTGATAAGAACTACCTAAAATGACATGTCCCATACGCCAACATAGAGGAGGCGGGGTTATGACCTATACTGGCGATCGAGATGTTTTGAGTTAATTTGGGGAAGCTGTCATATCATCCATCTTAATGTAAATAAAATCAATTAAAATGACTTTTCGGTGTGTTCTGTAGGACTCGTACCTCCTCTCTGGAGGCCACGACGCGGAGCTTCACCACTCCATCCTTCAGCTCCTGTTCTCCCAGTATGGCCACCAGGGGGATCCCAGACTCCTCGCAGTGCTGCAGCTGACTCAGCAGTTTGGGGTTCTTCTTGTACATCACTTCTGCCTGGATACATGCAGACACACACACACAGGAGTCAGTTGACGGTACTTTTCAGAATTAAAAGTCTTACTAGTCAGTTCTAAATGACAGCATTGTATCTTAGAACAGAGTGGGGCTCACAGATCAAAACCAAATCAATGAAACTATGACTGACACACACACACACACACACACACACACACACACACACACACACACACACACACACACACACACACACACACACACACACACACACACACACACACACACACACACACACACACACACACACACACACCTTAATGCCAGCATTCCAGAGCTCAGTGACAAGTTGGAGTCTTTCCTCCAGCAGGTTCTTCTGAGCCGACGCCACCATGACCTGAACCTCTGTGGTGCGGACCTTCTCTGCTGAGGCCTGAACAACACAACACTGTTACAGTCTGGACATCAACACAAACAACACCTCGACCTGAGGAACACTCCAAACAGGTGTGACTTAAAAAAAAGAAAACACCTAGGAACTAAAAGGGTTCCTTCAGTCCATTCTTGTACTTTGAGAAAGTACTCTCTCCTGACCAGGTCCTTTTTGGGGGACAAAATGTCTCTTTTCTTTTTGACCCCGGTCCCTGCGGTGTTCCTCAAGGAGGCTTTAGTGACTTCTATGCAACGTATCACAGCGGACACATTTACCTCAGCCTTCTGCTCCATGATGGAGAAGATCCTCTCGATGCCGATGCTGACGCCCACGCACGGCACTTTCCTACCCTTGGGGTCAAACATGCCCACTAGGCCGTCGTATCGACCGCCGCCGGCCACGCTGCCCACGCTCACACTCTCCTCTGCAGGGGCCCCATTTTGGGCTTCAGTGGACACCGGGGCCACACCCGCCTGAGTCAGCACCGCCTCATAAATGATTCCTGTGTAGTAGTCCAGACCCCGAGCCAGACTGAGGTCAAACACCACCTGAGACGATGAAGTAAGAGGAGAGAGTAAAGATACCAGATCAGAGAGAAGAAAGTAGATGGTATGATGACATTATTATGCAAGAAATAGTATGGGACGCATGAATAACAGCATGTCTCACCTTGTCTGTGACCTGGAAGAGCTGCAGGTAGCTGAAGAGCAGCTTGATGTCAGACAGGCCAGCACAGGCCAGCTTACTGCGAGACATCTTCAGGTCCTGGAGGAGGCGCTCTGCTAAGTCCATTCCACCTGCAACACACACACACACACACACACACACACACACACACACACACACACACACACACACACACACACACACACACACACACACACACACACACAGTTGCCTATTTACACATCTAGCAGAGGTCTGTTTGTGTACACGTGGTGAATGGAAGTCCAATACTCTTGAATTGAATTTGCCTTATTTCTACACTGTCCTCTGTCAAACCAAAGACAAAAAGAAAAAGTGATTGAATGGAGGAATGCCTCACTAGTGACCAACATGCCACCGATGTCTCACATCTTGTGTGCCTTTGGGTAAAGTCTCACCTTGTAAACTGACGTACTCCCCGATCTGGTCGGCCGCCTCCTCTGACAGGCCCTTCTCGTTCACCATCTCCTTCCTCACGTCCTCCCAGGGCATCTGGGTTTGGAAGAACCAAAGAATTCATCACACTCACCACGGTCTTGTCTGTTTAGTCTCACAGTGTGGTCTCCATGTCAGTAGATCAATCTACATGGGAGTAACGGCTTCTCATCATTGAGTGTGGAACTGCTCAGCATGTTCACATACCTTGTCCAGTTTATCCACTGTTGAACAGATGGTGCGGAACTTGTCATCTGGAACACCACACACAGCGAACATTCCATCAAGAATACGTCGGTCGTTGACCTGGACAGCGAGGATGTGATAATTAATAATAATAATAATAATAATAATAATAATAATAACTTCAGCCTGGACCAGGGAACAGCTAACGGCCTCATCTGAGGCTACAGGTTGATCCGTAAGGAATCGGAAGCTCAGCCAGACAGAACAGAAGTTTATTCGCTAAAATAGGGGCAATATGATCACGCTGTTGAGATCTGGCTTAACATCTGGTGGCTGTGTTCTGGACACGCTGAAGTAATGTTGTTTTGGTCAAGCTAAGATGACACAGAGATGACACCTGCTGACCCGTCTACAAGTTTCATCTGTAAATGTCAGTGAACGGACACGACCAACCTTGATCCGGAAGTCTCCGAGGTCCAGCCCACTCAGGATTTCATGGACAATCTTCAGACACTCTGCGTCTGGAATCATGGCGTCATACTGCCCTGCTATGTCGAAGTCCTGAAACACACACACACACACACACACACACACACACACACACACAAGTTCACTGCCTAAGTGGAGTAAGTCAGGTCGGACAGGACACTCGCTCCGTGGGCCCCGGTCAGGAGTGAAGACGTGGATCTGAGGACGACTCACACACTGGTAGAACTCTCGGTAGCGGCCGCGGGTCATGGCTGGGTTGTCGCGGCGGTAGACCTTAGCGATGTGGTACCGCTTGATGTTGGTGATCTTGTTCATGGCCAGGTAGCGGGCGAAGGGCACCTGAAGAGGGCGGGTCAAGGACAACACACGGCTCCAGCCATCGAGGTTTATCAAATAAAATAACTGCCTAAATATTACTATATTTCTACTATACTTCTGTTTGTAGTCTGAGTCGTATTGACCAATCACATTGAAGCAGACTATGGCTGAATGCATGTAAACAGTCTGTAATCTGGGAACCCACCAGCTATCCACCAGGATTTCGCTTTTTTGATTGGTTAAAAATGAAACTTGTAAAGTGACTACTCGTGAAAAGAATCCAGATGTACATGCCGTCTCTCACACCAACTCCAGTCTCACATCTGTAAATAGCGATCAGCTCACGGAGAAGACAGTCTTGGCCCGGATATCTGCTTTTACCAGAACCCTCTATATCTAGTGTAGACTGAATATGTTCCCGGTGCTCCTGGCTGTTTGTCTGTGAAGGATACGGTGAGGTCATATCTGAGGGACAGCAGCTCTCCTCCTTGGTCCTTCAAGTCGTAGATGAGCTTGGAATCTTCCCCGTACTTCCCCGTCAACGTTTCCTGCCCACCACAGGGAGACCACAAGATACCGCGTTTGAATGCGAGCCGTTTACGTTCAAACCCGTTCAACTGCGTTGTGACAATCTAACCTTCAGTTCAAAGACAGGCGTGTCGATGGTTTCTGCTCCGTGGCGTTTGAAGCAGTCGATGATGGTGCTGAAGACCTTCTCTCTGATGGCCATCTGCTTTGGGTTGTAGTCCCTCGTTCCCTGACACAGAAAGACATTTGCTGGGTTTCAATCCGACCGTTGAGTGAATCAACTGGCTGAGAGAACGTTACAAATGACTTATAACAATGTTTTGTTCTGTCAGTTCATGTTTGTGTCATTTTTCAAGTCAAAGGGTGACTTCAGTACTTTTCAACCAGAATTCTAGTTTCTCATGTTTGATCAAGAGGGAAAACGATGCTAACAGCAGCTGCTAACGGGCTGCAATGTAATCATATCGAGGTCATTTTAGGTCCACTTAAGGGCTAGTTTGTACCAATAACAGGCTCCGATTGTGATGAAGATTAAAATAAAGAACTGTGTTTGAAAATATTGTGGTGTACCAAGTTACGGTCATAAAAGATCAACAGTGAGACATTTTAACAACAACTCAACACTTTAGCTTCAACCAAACTACGGGGTTTTCACTCGGTATTAAAGTTTGGATTTTTTTGAAGAAGTGGCATCATATGAAGTACTTATGCATAGTCCAAAAAAATGAAATAGCACTTTCAGTGTGCACTTTATTTACAATATTTTGCCGTGTGACAGCCCTTTCAGACGGGGGAACTGAAGCTGTTATCTAACGCTCTCGTCAAAGCCACCGGACTCGGTGACAATGTGTTCAAACTGTGTGGATGGATTTTACACCAGGCTGAGATCTGATCACAATGCGAGCCACACTGAAACTTGTGCATGTATCCTTCATCGCCATCTGTTTCTCCTTGTCCAATTAGATATCCAAGATGTCCAGATACAGTTCATATTTGAACACCAGGTATGAATTTTGTCTCAGTAACAGACTCATTTTGGTTTTCTATTCCAGCAGTGCTCTACTCAGTAAACGCAAGCGTGTGTGTTTGAATCCAGCAGAACTGTGGTCTTACCTTTGCCGTCTTGAGGACAAACTGATGTTTGCCATTGTCTCCTCCTATCTGAGCCTTCAGCTCCAGCAGTTTGGCTACCTCTTCATCAATCTGCAACACACACACACACACACACACACACACACACACACACACACACACACACACACACACACACACACACACACACACACACACACACACCAGAAGATAACAACTAAAAGTACAGGCTACATAATATTACAGGAACCAACACACACAGCACCAGAGGCCTACCTGAGCCACAGTGATCCCAGGGAAAGAACGCAGAGATCGGACCCGTGGTGCAGCCCGAAAGCCCATCAGACCAGAGCCAGCACGAACACAGAACATGCCCAGCATGTTCAACGCACCGCACGGACAAAAAAATACATAAAAAACAAGTCCAGGAATTGGACAGATAAAAGTTCAGGAGTGCATCATGGGTACAGCAATGTCCAGTGGTATTGTACAGGGCCAGCCACAGCAGCCAATCACAAGAGTCAGTAGAAGTAGAACCAGGAAGTGAGTTGAGCAATGATGTCCCAGAGGGTTGGATTCACCAGGAAAGCGAGGTAGATGATGGTGACGATGAAGGGTGAGGCGGGCCGAGGTCATCGAGGGTCAGGCAGGAAGAACAGGAGAAAAGTGGTAAGCAACCCTAGCACTAGGGGGGGGGGGCAGGGCATGACCCATCATCATCATCATCATCATCATCATCATCACAGCATGGAGGACAGAACATGAGATCACATGAGACCAAGTCAATCAAAGAAGCCAGACCAACACACACACACACACACACACACACACACACACACACACACACACACACACACACACACACACACAGTGTGTCTTCATCCGTCTTTTGTTAAATGAAAGATTAAAGTTTTTTTGGAGAAGATTATAGGCATCTAATGCTTCTTGTATTGTGACATTACACAAGTGTAATGAGGAATGAGCTGCTTTACTGGGACCCTTGAATAGAACAGAGCCATGGTTTATATGTCATTAGTAACACCTGTGCTGTGCCTACTACTGTATGTATTCAGTCTTAATGTCTACTGTGAAAAAGACCTATTGAGCTTTCCACTCTCACTTACAGCAATCAGCTCTCCAGAGTAAAGACCGCGCGTGTGTGTGTGTGTGTGTGTGTGTGTGTGTGTGTGTGTGTGTGTGTGTGTGTGTGTGTGTGTGTGTGTGTGTGTGTGTGCGTGCGTGCGTGTCACTGGTGATGTGGTGTTGGTAAAACACAGCTCTCAATGACACTCCCTGACATGACAGCAGGAAATTCAGACCCAAACAAGACAATCAAATAGGAGGACAAACAGCGTCCAGACTTTCATTCAGAAGCATTTATGTCACACAAGACCTCAGAATTCCTCCACCTGCTGTGACATCCTCTGTGGTGCCACTTTGGCAGAGGACAATGTTTAAATAGCAGTGGAAGGACCAGTAGTTTAAAACAGCGGAGACATAAAGCTGGTCCTCAGTAAGAATCTGTCAGTTGGCAGATAATAAAGACAGCCAACACTGTCACATATGTGTGGGATTAGGTGTGCCATTCTGTTTCTATCAGCACACATGATAACATCACTGGTACAGTGGCAACTGATGACATCCGGTTAGCTAATGTTACCTATTCTAACGTTAAACTGTCACAAGCTCCTCCAAATGTCACACAACGCATGCCTGAGTTAATAAGGAGCGCTATTGCATCAGCTAACCTATCTTCAGACATGTTTTATTTAGCACACTTAAAGTTCATGTCTGACCGCATCGTGACAGGGCTCTCTTAAAACGTCCCACTTGTTTGGGTTTTGAGTCGGTGGTATCACTAGCTAGCTAACCGTAAGTCGACACCACTAAGGAGGGCGGTTAGCGGACGGGGCTAGTTAGCTAGTACTTCCAATTGAGGCTACTAGCAAGCTAGCAGTTAGCCAGTCTGGCTCAATGTAAACACCGTCAGGAACAAAGTGACGAGCAGTCCCTTCTAAGTCACCTGGAATGTACATCTTTTTAAAGCAGCTGATGTGTTAGCAGGCCAAATATAATGCGTAGAGCTAGCAAGCTGGTACGTCGTTTTTATATTCGGTTACTCCAAGTATCGCTCAAATTAAAAGCAATTTCAAGTTGACTCACTTATCACTGAGCACATATGGTCCGTGCAATATAACGAGTGAGGTTTTCTAGATTATTGGTGTCTTCCAATTAATTCGGCATATAGAGGACAAATGAATTAGTTCATATTTCATTGTACGAGTTTCATTAATATACGTAACCATTAGTGGACATTGACGAAGTGACTCATAATGAATCAGTTGTGGACAACATACTATCGGCCTACTAAAGGCCGCCATAATTAAGCAAACAGTTTGCTCTGGGGGTTTCCTGTTCGCTATGCAGAATGACTTACGGTATTCTCCGTGTATCGGAGGCTAAAGCAGCCCTGTTCTCAACCTAACGTGAAACGCCAATATGACACGCTGGACACCGCATGTTAAGAACTCGCCTTAACGTCACCATTAAAGATCAGCGCTTACTCTCAGTACTGACCTGATCTTTGCTCGCCTTCTCTGACTTTAACTTCCGAACGACTTCCCCTTGGATTTTAATCGCTTCTTGTATCTGCGCCTTCTGTTCCATGGCTGTTCATGAATGTGTTTGCACCGCTACTCTCACTCAGCGACGTTAGCTGTCAAGAAGTGGCGTAAAGCGGATACGGAAATACGTAAAGCTTGCGATTCATTTAAAAAAAAAAAAAAAAGTAAAATACTTCCTGGCTAAGGTGAGCAGCAACTATATAACAACTATGGTAGCAACCTTTTCAGTCACTGGATGCTATACGTTTCTAATACCAATGTTTCTAGTGTACACAGTTCAATTTTCAGTTCAATTCAATACGTTTTATATAAGTTATATATATTATATTTAGTACACCCCCCCCCCCCCCAACAACAACAACAACAACAACAACAACAGCAGCGTCTCCTTCAGAAACATTTATTGGCATTGTCTGTCCAAAATGTCCCTTTATCATTTTATTCTATTAGACATTTGTGTGGCATTATCAAAATTACCAATGTCGATTCTTGAGTTAGTAAATGTCTTTTGTGAGGTCACAGTGACGAAGAAATTCTTATCAGTTCATTCTTAAATCCGAGTGGATGTTTGTGCCAAATTCCCTCCAGGTGCCACAGTAGAAGAATGGCAGATGCTGGTCACAACCCAGGACCCCACTAGAGCCACAACCTGTGATACGGGGTCCCAATTGTTTCAAAATAAGAGGGTACGAGCCAGAAAGACTTGGAACCAGTGCTCTAAAACACTGCAGGAGGTCCTTGGTATCTTTAGGAACCAAAAACTCAAACAAAGAAACGGCCAAAACAAAGATGTAAAGCGTGTTTAGGGATCTTGATTCTTGCTTAAGACATATACAGTACAGAAACAGATATTCAAATATTGAAAGGGACGAAAGGAGAGCCAACATCATTTCAAACAGTACTGAGAAGACTTAGTGAAGGCCTGTTTAGTCTCTAGGTTTCCTTTGCTAAGAGATCAAAACAGGGCTTTGCTCAGGCTAGGAATGTTTAGAAGTGGACTGTTGTAGAATGGATAAAGCATACTATAGTGACTGATTCCAGCAACGAGCCACTCGGCTGGGTGCGGGAGAAGATCCTGTTCGCTTCAACAAAGAGATCCCAGGCTCTTTCACTTTTGATGAGGTTCCTGTTTAATTAGGTTTTCAGTTTACAGATGATGATACGATATGCTAACTGACTTATCTTCCCTGGCTCCTACACATACTGATTTTCATGTCATTTCCAATTACATCTAGTAATTTCCAATAAAATAAAATCACAAACATTTCTCATATCACGTATACCTACAGCATTAGTAATCTGACCAAATTCCTAATATTGGGCATGCACAGTGTTTAAATCGCCTCAAAGGTCAATGAATCTTCACATAGGACTTTAAACTCTGCACAAAAACAAACATGTTCCTGTTTAAACACTGCCCAAAGTCAGCGCATAACCAAAGTCCACTTCTACTGCGTGAACAGAGACCTGTCCTCATGTCTGTGAGTATCATTGCATTGCTTTATTTTGCAGCTAAATAGACTTAATGGACAGTAAAGAATGCCAAAGTATGGTGAATTTTCTGATCTAGTTTCATTAGCACTAGTGTTCTGTTTCAGACACAGCTCTACTTTGACGAGCCTCAGGAATGTCTTGCGACTGAAAGTGGTAAAAAAAAAACTGAATGACAACATGTTTTGGTGCTTGAATCAAAGTTAGGTGGCATGTGCTGTAACCAGTGAGCTACTGGGTGCTCCTGAAACATATTCCTGAAGGACTTTTTACATTCTATATTATATTTGCATACAGTTATAACTTCTTCAACTCCTCCATATTGTACCGCTGATTCTGTGACTGTTTGTATCCATCACAAGCATGTGTGTTTAAGTTTTATTCACAATTAATCCATATGTGTTATTGGTAGACCTATCGGAACTTTGAAGACGGCTGTTGTTTTTTAGGGCCACTAAAATAAGCCCCTTTCTCCAAATACGGAGATTGACCTGGACCCACTGATATAATATGTTGACTCTTTTCGTCCACAGGGTGCAGTCAGCATGGAGCTGTGCCCACCCCCCTCAGGTCTAGAAGCAGAATATGAGACACTTTTCACCACAGGCTCCCTCCATTTCCTTCATGAGCTGATCTCCACATTTGATGAGGAGGTGGATCAGGTAAGACAGCTGAAAAGGCTTTTTTAAAATCAATGCATGGAAGACTTGTTTAACTCACGATGTGGGGTTTTTAATACTCTACTCAGGTCCTGCAGCTCCGAGTGTCCAGAAAGGCCCATTTGGACATCTCAGCTGACCTGCCAAGCTTTCTGGAAAGTACCACACATATCAGGAGGGACCCCGCCTGGAGGGTGCTCCCGGTCCCCCCGAAGCTCCAGAGAAGACATGTGGATATCGGGGACCTGGCTCCCTGTGACACCCAGCGCTTCATTAAAGCTCTGCAGTCATCAGCACAAGGCATACAGGTACCACCTGTGCCCATACGACACCAACACAGGAACTGGACATAGAGTGCTGTACTGTTGGGTGATAAAAGGCCTATTTATGATTGCTAACGTGGAAATCACGTATATACACGTATATGCAGTAAGTAACTTCAGCATAAGTCATATTACAGTTAACTCTGTTCAGGTGCATCTATGCTGTCCTTTGATTCCAGTTAGACATGTGTAGATGTGAGAATTACATACAACATTTATGGTACAGAGTTGTGTACAGATGTTAGCATGCTAACATATTGAACCAAGATGGTGAACATAGATGTATAAAGAGAACGCACATGCTAAATATCAACCAGTTAGCATTATCATTGTGAGCATGCTAACAATAACCTTAGCATTGAGCTCAAAAGCACCATGGTCCCTACAAGCACAGCCTCACAGAGCCACTAGTATCTCTGCAGACTCCTCACATAACTTCACACTCTGTAAACTCTCTCTTTGGCTTCAGGTTGACTTTGATGATGGGAACTGTCCTACATATTACAACCAGATCAAAGGCATTCATAACGTCTTTAAGGCGGTTCACAACCAGTTCCCCAGTAAGTGGCTTACCTTATATTGATACTCATGTTGGCACAGCTACATTACTGTACATAGAGGTATGTACTATTGTACGTACTATTCCAGGTGTGGAACAGCATAAGAGTCACAGGAAGTCGACGCATTCTCTGACCCACCTCCCTCCATGTGTTCACAGATGTTCCCATATCTCAGGCTCCAGTGCTGATGCTTCGCCCTCGTGCCTGGAACATGGTGGAGCACAACATGATGGTAGTATAACCTCTGCACTTCTTACTGGACAAATAAACATTTGTATTATTTGTGGGAAGTGATATGTTTACTTTTGCTGAAACTTTTTTCAGTACAAATACCAAACATTTACTGGTTGTAACTGCTCAAAGATGTAATTTTTACATTTATATGAATGTAATTTGAATACCATCAGACAAAATAAGCAGTTTTCTTAAATCTATTCGGAGCTTTGGTAACATGTGATGGACATTTGTCATTATTTTTGATTTGTTATAGGCTATACTAGTACATGATTAATCCAAAAAAAAATAACACCATACATAATCTGTTTGCCAGGTGGCAGGGAAGGAGGCTCCTGGTCCTCTCTTTGACTTTGGACTCCTCATGTTTCACTGTGGGGAGACACTTTTTGAAAACAAGAGTGGACCCTTTTTCTACCTCTCAAAAGTAACACACACACACACACACACACACACACACACACACACACCATCACTCAAAACCGTCATCATGAAGCTCTGCTGTTTTGTCTTGTTTTCTAGGTGGAGAGCTTCATGGAGGCCAGACTATGGAACAAGATATTTGTCTGGACACAACAGAAGGTCTGCACGTGTCAGTGTTTATGCACATATCACATATCTATGTTCTCCTACAAAGTCTTTGTTCTTTATATATGCAGTTGTATTCTCAAAATTTGATGACTTGTATCTGTGTGTGTGTGTGGGTGTGTCTAGTTGGGCCTTCCGCTTGGCAGCATTAAGGCGACGGTGCTAATTGAAAATGTATTAGCAGCATTTGAGATGGAGGAGATTCTCTACGAGCTGCGAGACCATTCAGCGGGACTAAACTGTGGCATCTGGGATTATTCAGCCTCCTTTGTCAATAAGTTTGGTGAGCCACACCTTCCCAATGAACCCCTATGCTTTACACCGAGCCTCTGAACCCAATCATTGCTTCAGGAAAGGTCCACGCATGAATGGACTAATGAATGGGTCTACTGGGAACAGACTCCAGGGGCCCAAAGTGTAAGGGCCCCCCCTAGCCTTTACCTAAAAAACACCACTGCAAGAGACATGAACCACCCAGACATTAAAAGACTACAGAGAGACACAAACTCACGGAGAGGTGTGTAACGACTACAAAGACACACAAATCAACAGCTATAAATTCTCTGTCTTGCTCCTGTATAGAAGAGGTGGTGGGGCCTTTTGCATGTCTGTGCCCAGGGTCCCATTGTCTCATAATTCACCCATGGGTGCATGGCCAAATGTATTATCAGAATTAGGGTTCATAGAATAGGTATGATGGATTATATTTATGCTGAAGAAAGGCAATCCTTGTCTCATTGAAGTCAAGTGGTCATGCGTTTCTCCTCCAGGTCACCGACAGGCCTTCTTGCTGCCCGACCGCAGTAAATATGTGAACATGGAGAAGCGTTTTCTGCGCAGCTACATGGACCTGTTGGTTCAGACGTGTCATCGGAGGGGTGCGCTGGCCACAGGAGGCATGGCAGCCCTGCTGCTGCCTCAGGACCCGCTCAGTGACTCCCACAGCAGAGTGTTGGCTACTGTCACCAGGTAAGAACATCGCTGTTCATGAGACTGAATGACACATGGACACAATAACAGACAAACCACTTCAGGCCAAAGGTAAAGAAAAAGGTTGTATTTCTCTGACGGGTCCTTTTCATAATGTTGTCCGACACTTATAATAGCAATCTGAGCCTGTCATTGGCAAAAGCAAGCACCTTTAATGGATGTAACGTTACAGTGACAAGGACCAATTTCAAAAATTGTTGTCCCTATAATTACTTTGACATAAAATCTAGAGGACATATGGTCCAGGTTGAAAAATACCAAAGTTACCCTTGAAGTAAAGGGAATACTCCCTCCACCACTGCACAGAACAGACTGTCTTTGTCAAACTGTCTCGCTGATGTCCATCACACTGAACCGGTGATGAGGAGTCAAACTGAAAAACCAGCATTATTAAGTTAATGCCACATCCTGTTAATGAGCCACATAATATGCAGTGTCATCCGTGCGTATTTAGCCTGGTGATGTCTGTATTCTTTGCTGAGTTGACAGACGTTGTCTTCACAGTTGTTGCATTTTTAAATTGAAACATTTTAGCCCCTCTGACACTGTTTCATCCCACCTGTCAGACTGAAGTTGCTGGAGATCCAGGCGGGTGTGGACGGTTTCATGGTGTATGATCTGAGCTTGATTGAGCCCATGCAGAAAGTGAGTACTGGATCATGAGCCATACAAAGCTCTCTCTAAATACAATGATTTTAGTTTTCTGCTGGTAATTCTTCACCTCTTCTAGCTCTTCAAGCTCCACACTGAAGGTGATAACCAGCTTCACCAGCTTCGACATGATGTCACTGTGACTCCTGATGACCTGTTGTCCATGCCGTTGGTCAGTCGCTCAGTTGTCCCACAATAGGACAGCAGAAGCTGTAACATTTTAACATTATTCAACAATTTGTTCATATTCTACCGTTGGTAGACTGAAACAAAAAGCCTCTTCTCGCCTTTATGTTCCAGTTTACAGATTTAGTGGGCACCAATGGGTGACCTCCTTTTCTGAAAAGTGAAGCCAAAGCTTTAAACCTGCATTCTCTCTAATGTCCATCAGAGGGCGACTCCTCTGGTTGTATAGAAGTCTATGAGACAATTACTCTCCTTCTCGCTTGATTTATTACCTCAGTAAACATTGTAAACATGAGTTTGGATGCACCATGCTAACCAAGCTTTAACAGATAACTTAGTGTTTGTTAAAGTTAACTGTACTGTTAACTTTAACAAACACTAAGTTATCTGTTAAAGCTTGGTTAGCATGGTGCATCCAAAAGGCCCCGTCAGGCTCTCAAGCTCCACCCTCTAGTTCAAATATGGTCACATCTGGCTCCAAAAATAGAAGATGGCAATGGCCCCAAATGCCAAACTCAAGGCTTCTAATCAGTTGTACACACACCAATGGGTGACATCACGGGGAATAAATCCACTTATTATACACAGTCTATGCTAGGCACCATGCAAGAAGACTGCTGTAGATATTATTGGGATGGAATGTCAAATGCACTAACACATGATACACATGAATGATAAATTAAATGAAAAAAACATCTTAGTTTAAGTAGAATTCTACTCCAGGGATGAACGCCATTAATCCCAAAAATATTCTCCTTCAAGTGGAGAGCGCTGTCCAACATGTCACTCCAAAATCTCCCTTAGGTGTTCAGTTTTGTTGATAAATTTAGCATTTTCATACATGAATGTAATTCTGATCTTGGTAGTTTCATGTAATGCAGTGTATATACAGTGTAAGTCTCTAATAATAAAGGATATTTGGATGTATTTTGTTTTTCTCCAGGGAGGAGTCACCCTTTACGGTTTGAAGCATAACATTGCAGTTGGTGTCCTCTTTGTTAATGCTTGGCTAACAGGTATGTACATTCGCATACTCTTGTTCTCCTCATGGCTAGGAGCAGACAGGATGAAGAGAGTCTTATTGTGTGGACTGTTGAAAGTCATTCTCTGTCTTCTAGGTAGAGGTCACTTTTTCTACAGAGGCCAGGTCGAAGATTCCGCCACAGCAGAGATTTCCAGATCACAGGTGGGTTTAGGATTACACGATCCAACTTCAGCAGCCATCCCTGTGGGCCATAACTTACTAAGACAAAAACCTGCCTGCAAATATTAGGGCTTTGCACAAGGAGGATTGTACGACATTTCATGAGTCAGACTCATGACCAGTGAGACAGATAGAAGTTATCATTTTGCCTAAGCACCACCTGCAGGTCAAATGGTATTTATATGCAATACATTTTTGAAGGATTGCCTAGTTTATTTATGAATCAAAATATGGTTGCAACGGCAGAATGTTTACAAGACATTAGGACGTTTATGACAAATGAGCAAGGCATTCATACAACCTGAATTTAGGAACATATTCTATTTCAAACATATTTTTACAAAATTATGGGAAAAGAAAATGGAGGAGTAGGGGAGAAAATGTTCTACAAAATGGGGAAGACGATGGTTTGTCACTCATCCGACTCAAGAACAGATATGCTTTGGTTGGCTTTGAGCAATGCTGATTCATTTCTATTGGGCATACATTAAAGCTATTCAGTTGCTATTATTCAGCTGCTCATTTATGTGCAAAATGCTAGCTAACATCACCATCAACAATGCTAACATGCTGATGTTTAGCAGGAATTCTTTTTGTGTATTTGCAAGCTAACATTAGCAAATTAGTACTAATCACAAAGTAGCTGAATCTGATGCAAATGTTATTAGCTTTGCAGGTATTTGGTCATAAACCAAAGTATTGGACATTAAAACATTGAAATGTTGACCTGATGAATCATGGGAATCCATCTAGTAGTTGTTGAGATGCTTCAGTCTGGACCACAGTTGTGGGTTGACTGGGGCTTAAAATTGGTGAGTCATGAGCAGGCGGAAACCTCTGAGTGTCTTAAAACCTGCATTCTCTCTAGTGTCCATCAGGGGGCGACTCCTCTGGTTGTATAGAAGTCTAGTCTAAAATGACTCTACTTCTCTCTTGATTTATTCCCTCAGTAAACATTGTAAACATGAGTTTATGGTCTCAATCTCTAGTTTACAGTCTTCTTCAATACAGCATGATGTTCATTTAGTACATTATGGTCCATTTAGAGTCAAACAGACCATAAAGCAGGGTATGCTTTAGGGCGGGACTACTGCGATTGACAGGACGCTGCCGCTACCACAGACTTATCCGGCGTCACTACATCAATCCTCAGCCGCATTCCAAATATGATAACTTCTGTTTGTCGGTTGCAAAAAACAACAACATGGCGACGGCCGTAATCCAAGATGGTGACGGACTCGAGTCTTCAAAACGTCAGTCCAGAAACCAATGGGTGACGTCATGATGACTACATCCTCTTCTTATATATAATCCATATGTAGACTTATATACAGTCCTAAGCCAAGCACTTGAGTGCATCATAAGGGTCCAAGTATAGTGGCAATATTTCCATCAAAATATTAAAACGTCCAGGATCACCTTTTACATCAATGTCTGTAAAAATGGAATGGCAATCCATCCAATAGCTATGGCGATATTTCAGACTGAAAGTGGTGGACCAGCTGACATTGCCATCGCCAGGAGTGAGCCGCCAGCACGGCTAAGAACTTGGTTTCATCCGATTTGATTGAAAGGGCCTTAAAACACAAGCAAACGACCCACCAATGCCATCATAACTTGATTCAAATGTTGCTTAATTCGGATTGCCCTACATAAATGTGTGACATCATGTTTTTCTAATTGAGCCCTGCCCACTTCAATCAGTAAGAAGAGCACAGACAGATGATGTGAAATCTGCTCTAACTTGGGCAGAAAATAGTACTCGCATCTTGGACATTGTTGCTCAGAAAAATTAGGTTGCCTGTGTTGTACATAAGGATAAGGATGTTTATTGTCATCGTAAAAACATACAACGAAATGAAGTTGGCGACTCACCAGTCAGTACAGCAGCAATCCCTGCTTTTCAAACGAAAAACAAAACCGTTATCTCTTCATGAAAAGGTTAAGGGGAAACAGGCCTTTTAGTTTATTGTCAACCAGCCATTTTGACCCTGAAGTACGAATCACCTGACACGATGCTGAGTGTGCTTCATGTGGCAGGTGTGGCAGTGGATCCGTCATCAGACTCAGTTGGAGGACGACAGCAGGGTGGTGAGCAGGCGGCTGGTGACTGACCTCATCAGTGAGCTCATGATGGAGCTCAGGGCTCTCTGTCACTCTGATAGGTAAGCAGACACTCCTTAAGAGCACCTTTTGGGTCGTTCCAGCGCTGAGGACGTGTCCATGGTAGATCACCGGTTTCCGTTGACATTGAATTGTTTTTCATTCCCATAAACAATAGCATACACAGTAGATCTGCTCTGTACATTATATGCCCCATGCTCTCTTGAGAAATGTTTATTTATATTTTTTATTCACCTTCATCTGTGCAGATAGCAGTCAGACTACTGCTGTTCTTTAGCTATAAGTTATAGCTATATCAAATCCGTTCAGAACCCGATTAGGTTCTAAATACACATAAATCAAATATTGTAATGGTGGATTCGTACTGTGAAAAAAAATAGATTCAAATACTTCATCATGTGTTATTTTACTACTGTCTATTCCAATGGACGGAGAAAAAACAAATGAAAATATATAGTCTTCAGAGACCTTTTTAAAAAACAAAACAAGTTTATTTGTTTCTCATGAATGATTAACTCATATCAGTGAATACAGTGATGATTTAAAATAACAGTGTGTAACATTTAGGGGGATTATAATAAACTTAAAACTCCTAAGGTATTGCCTTGTGTTATTCAGTTTATTAAAGACATGTTTGTGACATTATCCCAGCTCTTTGGTATGAGTCGATTATCAAGCCAACAATGATTCCAGGGTCCCTTTGTACTCTAGGGGGTATTATTCTGAGATGCTCAATAAGATGTATTCACATATTGTTAACAACAGGCCCTCGCAGTACTTCACAGGAGAAGAATGAATTCAGGAAGCACATCATAGCTATACAGTCATCAGAGCAAGAATTCAGGAGAAACAATCTCCATATGCTTTATAGATTTCCAGAAGGCTTTTGATTGGGTCAATGTATATTTGCTCTTTTTTAAACTCATCCAGGGTGGTGTTGATGGCAAGTTTTACAAAGCTATTGAAGCATTACATCAGACCCCTGCAGTAGTCCAAGTGAGTGATAGGGCTACCGTTTGGTTGTTTACTTCATGCAGGTGACATAATCCTTAAAGATGTTGAATATTGTTTGCTCTACATGGAGGCTTGTGATCAGCCAGAGTAAAACTCAGATCATGCACTTAAGAAAAAGGGGTACTGTAAGATCTAAGCAGTTCTTCAGTGAGAGCCTTGCCTCTGGAATATACTGATTCCTATTGATATTTAATCTTCACTTTGGATGAATTCATGTTTTCTGAAATAGTGATTGGAATACCAGCAGACTCGGCGGGCTGCACAGGATCGTTAATCAGCGAAATTCATTTTGTAAAGATATCGATCCACATACTCGCAGCTCTATGAATCATTTTGTCCAAGTCTTAGCGGCGCAGCTGGAGTGTGGGCTTGCAAGGATGCCAAAAAAGGTCAATTCTTTTCAGATACATGCATTTACCCCTAGTCTTGGGATAAAAGGAGATATGGGTCTCGAACAAAAGGGAGAGATGACACGGCTGTGGAAGTGCCTGATGCATTTGCCAGATTCTGTACTTTAAAAATATGATTAATAGATTAAAATGTTCCTTACACTACCTGTTAGTGTAAGGAACACATGTTTGCTGAAAGTGTGTGTGGCTCTACCTGCAGTCCACTTTAGATGATGTGAAACACTGAATGGATTATAGATATCCGATCAAAACACTTTGTGCATATAGGTGGGTCAGATGACATTCATTATAGATCTATGTATTTTAGAGTTTTGCCCATTGGAACGGTCAGGGGATCTGAATCGGTTTATTTGCAAAGTAACCATATCTCTGGTCTCATATGTTTACATTGACAACCAGCCACAGAACACAACAAGAGGCACAGACTTTGAACCACTTCATATATATATATATATATATATATATATATATATATATATATATATATATACATACACATTCTTTACGTAACTCTTTGCCTTTTCCTGTTAGAAATAGAGTTCTGTATTTGCATCACTGTAGAATATCCTGTCCGATCTGCGCTGTGGCTCAGGCGTTTCATTGTCATGTCTCTGTCTGTCTGTCTTCTTTAGGGCTAAACAGAGGTTACACACAGCAGCAGACATGTTCCTGGAAGTGGTCCTAAAGAGAGATTTCCCAGAGTTCATCACCACCTACTTAATTCAGGACCACACCTTTCTCAGCTCCCAGAACACTGAACAGGTGAAGGCTCTGAACACAGACTTGCCCCAACCCAAGCTGTGAGCGTCCAGCAGAAGACTGCTTCCTGTTCTCTGCTCAACAGGAACACACAAGACGTTTACAGATTGCAATGGACATTTTTCTTTTAGCTATTTCATAACTAACTGATTAAGTAATCACTACTTTTTGCAAAGAAATGTTCCATCATCAGCTCAATGACTGCTCTGGGAAAAACTAGCCAGCTACTATCAACCAAATACTGCTCACCTTCTCCTGCTTCTGATCATTGGATTTAAAGCCGTGGAATCATTTTGGCTGATACACAAAATGTTAAAATAATGTAGATAATGGTGATTTTTAAGAGAAATCTAAAAACAAGAGTGATATTGTTGTACTGTAGCTAGCTTCAACATCAATCCAGAATACCATTAAGAAAACACACGCACAAGAACAGCCTTCCAGGAAGTGTTTTAGTGGTTGACACGCCCCCTCTTTGTTCATCAGTTATGTGATTGGACGCTGCAGCTGAGCGGACTGATCTGATTGTTCCCAACACCTCTGGAGTGAAGACAGATCACAGATTAAACTTTTATATTTGATATGTTTTCTGATTCACCGTCTGGTTTAAATACATGTTCATTGTAGACTGAACAACAAAAGGACTACAAACAACTTTCTTCATTTATTAGAAAGATTTGTCTTTTCATGATCTGATATTTCCCTCAATAACTTTTATTATGTATACAATTAAAGTCAGAGAGAGCTTTTTACATCATTTATCATCATTTCATTCAGTCACGTGAGGCTGATCATTCCTGAGTCTCTGGTTTGATGAGTTATATCATTTAAGTTTAACCTGAAACATTGAGCCTAATAAATTAATTCCAGTGTTCAAGAGAAACCATAATCATATTCTGGGTTATTTATTAATGACGTCACAATCTGAGTTTCAAAACGTACAGACGCAAATAATTCATAAATAAGACAAACACATGCTGCCGGTAGAAATCGGTCCTGTGCCTATAAACAGGACACAGTATAAATACCACAGACTGTGTATAAATACTCAATGCAGTTTGTTAAAGAGGTAACAGGCTACAGAGAGAAAACACCTCTACACAGACAGTGATGATAACTCATAATCTTTATTATTTATTAGTATTATTAGTTACTATTATTAAGTACAGTGATCATGTGAGCAGACACAAACCTCTTTAAAAGTCTCTCCAGCTGTTAAAGCCGACAGACGGCTGATCACAGCTGATCCAGCTGTGATCAGCCGTGATCAAAAACAGACGTCGCTTCACTTGACGATACAAAGGAAAGGACGTTTGTTTTCTCTTAAAACATATTTCCTCGTTTCCTCTCTCCTTGCATGGTTTCCTTGCATCTCTCTGGAAAAGATGCAAGTGAGGGAAACGGGGATGCAATTAAGAGACTTGGGATGTACTCTATAACTCCCTGTGCCTCCAGGATCATTGTCTCCGGTTCCCCAGCCTGCCTGCCTCGCCAGCTCATTCCACTTCCACAACCTGCCACGTTCACACTCCACTCTGCCTGTTTTCTGATTCATCATCTACTTTAAAATAATGGATTTTTATCATATTTTCCGTAGTTTTTGTATCAAAGTGATTAATGGGGACATCAGTTTTTGAAAATTGGTCCAGTGTTAAATTACCCTCAATGTACATCCACTAAAAGTGCTTGTGTTGCCACAGACAAACTCAGATTGTTAGTGTCTGAAAACATTATAAAAAGAACCCTACAGACAAAGTTTTGTGTTCTTTTTAACCTTTTTCCCCATCTGTTTGTCAGTGTGTGTTTCACTCAAGGAGAAGCCTCATTCTGAAATCTAATGTCTCATCCACATTGTGGAAATCAGATAAATATTCAGCCATGACATTAAAAACCTTTTAGATAACACTCAGCTGCGCCTTCTGTACTCCAACACAACAAACACCGACACTCCTCTCGCCAACTCTTTATCATGTTTCCACCATAGTCTTCAGGCAACAAGACGTGACACAATAATAAACAGACGGGATCAAGTCTATAGGGTATTCTTTCCATATTGCTGTCAGACACTTATAATCATATTTCTGAGCCCGTCAGTGGCAAAAGCAAGCTCTTTTAATGGATGGTTACATTGACGGTGAGGGTTTTCACCAAGTGATTCTCCCTCAGTGCTGGACTCATTTTTAAAGGAAAATGTCCCCATTAGTCACTTAGACAAAAAAACATGGAAAGATAGAGTCCAGGTTGAAAAAAAAGTTTTCCTAGTTTTCTCAGGTCATGTCCTTTTTTGGGTTTCCTTTTTTATTTTGTCATTCACCTCTCCCTCTCGTTTTAGGTAACTTCACTTCCTGTGATTACCTCTCCCTGCCCTGATCTGCTTCACCTGTTCCCAATCAACCCTCCTCCTCCCAATCGATTTAGTCCATGTGCTTCCCTTTGTCTGTTCCAGTTCTAGTACTAGTGTTCCAGCATTTTCTCCTTGAGATCTTGGTTACCTGGTTCTTGACTCTGCTTTTCCCTGACTAGCTACCTTTTGCCTCACCCCTGTTTGCCTGGACTGCCTGTGGACGGAGCCTCTGCTAGTAAAGACTGTGTTTTCTTTGAGTCGTGCTTTTGAGTCCTTGCTTCAGTGCTGGTTTCGGCCTTAACACGTTAGGTTAGGTTTAGGAAAAGATCTTGTTGACGTTAGCTTTACTGACTAAAGACTCGTGTGACTAATGATACTAACGAGTCAAGTGACTGACGGGACAAAAGGCAACGTTGACTTGGTTCCACACAGGTTGTGAAAAGCGCTCTCCTGGGTCTTGTTTGTTTGACCCATCAGACTTCACCATTCGCTACACGGACTGCCTCGCTCTTTAAACTACATCAGTTGCTCAGACCGAAATAATGACATGGATGGGTTAGGTTAGTTGAGCTAACTAGCTTGCCCACTAGCTGGCTCACTGATACTGTGCTTCAATTTGCATTCTCCTGCCCAACTATTTGGAGTGTTTAAGTGCATTCACACATACACGTATGGAAAAATGCAGTGCACTACGAGTAACCGGATGGTGTGCTCATAGCGGTCAGGTTTTTTTTTTTTTTGGCTACGTAGCGGGAAGGTGAGGGACCATCAAAGTCGTGAAAATGGCAGAGACTGCGGCGTATTTTCCACTTCGGGTGAAACGGGAGCCACACACAAGCAGGTAAAAGTAAAATAATTTGTATTCAGTTTTAATTGTCAAGTAAAGAAACAAGCCTGCAGATATATTGGTGGGTGACAGGTCGGCCCTTGCACCATGCAACATCTTTGCATTCCCTTATGTAGGCTATACCAACAGTGCCACTCCTTTTAAAAGCACTAACGCCATGTTATGAGAAAGAGGGACCTAAGAAAGGTTTAAGAGATGGGGAAGCATGATGAATACCTTCAAAACGTGGCGTTGCACATTTTAATTGTCCACCGTGATGTGGAATTTGGTAATTTGGTGGCCTCTGGCACATTGTAATACCGCTGTACCAACATGATCTTAGTTATTGCTTATTTCAGTGACTTTGGTCTGATTACAAACATGTAGTGAATTATTGTAAAGAAGAATTAGGCTTCTTGTACGTCTAAGCACAGAGTCATTCTATAGCTATAATAATTTAAAACCATCCCTCTCCTGACTTATCAGAAGTTTTTTCATTAAGAATCATTAGACTATATATTATTTATTTATTGACACCTTCAATGTAAGGTTTATCAAGACATGCCACATTGATGGGTTAACATTTAATTTGTTCATTCATTAAGCCTAGAGCTTAAAAACTAGAGCACGTGAAGGCGTGACTGAAACAGACAATGGGCCGATCTACCTGCTTTATGGGCCAGAAGATGTCAAATTTTGCAATCGATATTTCCTTTGAGAGTGCAAAAGCGGTGTTTTATTTGAGACAACACTACCTGTCCAAATTCACACACTACACATAATCACTGTAGTTAAGCACATAAGATAGGGAAAAAATAAGTTAAAGGTCACGTGTGTAGGATTTGGTAGTATCTAGCAGTGATTCGGAAGATTGCAACCATCTGAATACCCCTCCCGCACTCCTCCCTCTAAAAGACAAAAAAAAAAAAAGAGTGAAAAACCATGGTTTATCTTTCAGGACCTCTACTTCAACTACTTTACGAGCGAAGGACATCAGCGCGGCCAGCGGTACCACAGTTTTGAACTTTTCAGCTCCATTACCAAAGTTTTACTAACTTGTTGGTCAACTAGCGTGGCCTCCAGGTAAAGAAGCAACAGGCTGTCTCTAGAGCCAGTGTTTGGTCCGTCTGTTGTAGGCTACTGTAGAAACATGTTTTGAATGCCATTTATTGCTCCTTTAATGATTGTAACAGTGAATTAAAAACCTACCCGGCTTTGCAGGAACTGTGTTCCATAATTTCTTCTGTCCTGATTGCCAGGTGATGTAGTTCACTTGGGCTTTAGCTTCTAACTTAATCTTTTAACCTTTTGTCTCTGCTGAATCACTTTGACATCCTGGATATATCCTTCAAACACATAATGTAGACCTTTTATGTCAAAAGATTGATGCAATTAATTCAGGGAGTGCAGTTGGTGACAATGTGGGCTCCATGGAATAGCAGCAGGGGGCGGGGCTTAGCAAAAGGTCAATACACCATGCCACTACGCTTTGTATTTTTAAGTATGTCCATTGGCGTCTTCTACCACAGCCATGCTGATACTGTATTCTTAATCTTTGGTTGGTGCATAATATCCTTTCATACAAACATTGCCTTAAGCACGTATGCTTGTAATTAAGCAAAACATTTCAAAATATAGCAGTATTTGTACGTTGTGTTAGTTGTATAAGCAGAATATGAGTAGTCCAACTGTAAAATATGTCCAAACAGTGGCTTTGTCTTCATTTTGTACTGCTGAGAGTTTTGTTTTTTAAAATCATATCCTGGGAAGGAAGTGTGTCATGGTCATGATGGGTGTGACCCGGTTGCCTCTCTTGGTTTTGCCAGTCTTGCTGAGGCCGATGTACATGCCAGGGTAGGCAGCTGATTCATAGGCATTATAGTTGTTGGCCAGGAGATTCTCCTTGAACTTGCATTCATCATTGTAGCGACCCTGGGAAGAGAAAGATAATAAAGTCCATACAAGTCATTGTTTTCGCTTCTAGAATGTGAGAATGTTCTTTTTTTCCCCTCTAGTTGAGTTTTGGCACTGTTTGCAAGACAGCATGTCATGATTCCACCATTTCCTCATGACGGATGAAGACGAAGAGGATGAAGTCTCTCTCTCTCTTGTGATTTGTTGATGTATCTGGGCCTTTAGTGCATTTTAGTGCATGTGAGCGTTCCCCACCGGCACTGTGCTCATACGGCAGTTACTGCTGATAACGGCGTCCCGACCGACAGCGTCGTCGCGGACACGTATCGCCCATCCTCCAGGTTCCCTCAGGAAAACACTTTCTGTCAGCACTGTTGCCGTAGTTTGCACTGTTAGCCATATTAGCACTGTTAGCTGTGAGTCGCCGGCTCAGCTTTTGCCATGCTAAAAGCTGTGTGAAGGTAATAGCTAGGCTCTGAATATTAAATTTAGGATTGTTAAGGCATGTGGAGAAAGGTTAAATGCCATTTTTCTCACTCACTCACTCACTCACTCTCTGGTTTTGCCGCTAGTCGGTCTGTAACAACTCTGGGGGGCGTGGTCGGAACACAGCACATGTCACGTCGGTTCCGCTTGATTTTATTTTTTATTTCACTGATTGTATTTGTTATAATTTTATATTGTTTTACCGGTGTGTGTTTGTGTGTGCCTGTGTGTGTGTGTGTGTGGGTTACTGTAGTTCCACTGCGCCCCCCCTTAGGGTGGGCGCCCCCCAGTTTGGGAACCACTGGTATAATGTCTACTAATACAAGGAAACAACTGACTGGCATGGCAGGCTTACTCACAGAGGTCTGGGAGCAGTTCAAACCAAAGGTCAATCTAATTCCCCCCCCTAACCAAACCACCTACCTTTGTGCATAGAGGCCTGCTGTTAGATGAGTAACTGGATGACTAACTGTTGGATGACTAACTGGTGTTTAGATCATGGCTGAGTTAGCCTCAGTCAGCATTCAAAACAATTTTAACCGGAGCTGATCACTCCAATGTTTGGGCGCTCGCTACCAAATAAAACATTACACCTATGGCTTTGGGCCAGAGGAAAATGACCTACAATTAACTGTGACATGGAATTAAATCAGACAGACAAAGCTGACTCAGTGTGCTTACGTCATCTGGGTATTAATAATTCTTGGCCACTTTAAAGAATTTATTTTCTATGTGTGTGTGTGTATATGTGTGTGTATATATATATATATATATATATATATATATATATATATATATATATATATATATATATAAATATAAATAAAAACCTGATATGACTAACATTCCACACTATCTATCGATCTATCTATCTATCTATCTATGTAAAAGGTTGTAAATTATTGTGTCCTGGGTTTGATACCTTCTGTACTGTACAAGAGACTGTCTGTGTGGAATGTTAGTCATATCAGGTTTTTATATATATATATATATATATATATATAGAAAATAAATTCTTTAAAGTGGCCAAGAATTATTAATACCCAGATGACGTAAGCACACAGAGTCAGCTTTTTCTGTCTGATTTAATTCCGTGTCACAGTTAATGTGTCAAATCCTGATCAGTTCTTACCGAGCCGTAGAGTTTCCCTTTGTCACTCATGGCAATGAAGAGGCCGCTTCTCACTCCAAACAGAGTGACCACTCCTCTCTCCACTGGGGACATCTCCAGAAGGCCTGGGATAAAACATGGAAGTGATCAGCAGCAGATAGAGGCCGTCAAAATGAGACACTGTTCATGCTTACTATGATCGGGGTGTATAGTCCCAAAAAGATTTGAACAGGTAAAGTAGGAAAGTCCCTGAATAGTGTTGGTATGTTGTATTTAGTTTCTCTGAAAGCATAGGTGAAGCACTTCATGTTTGTTTTATTCTTTCAATTTAAAGTGCAGGCATTAAATGGCTGCAACATTTGTGTTAAACAATATTGTCACAACAATGGTTAGTTAACTGACTCACTAGGGTCGCTATAGTTACGTGACTGGTTTGTCACTAACCATGTCACTCATCAGTCAGTCAAGTCGACGTCAACCACGCTCTCTTCCTAAACCTTTCTCAGTGGTCTTGTTGCCTAAACCCTAACTTCCTGTGATGAAGTTTATTTTGAAAAGACGTTATGCATGTAAGGAGTGGAAGCTGGAGCTAGAGGGGTATGTAGAGCGTCGTAGTTTGAAGCTTAGGGCCACTGACCAAGTGTTGGTGTTTGACAATGTGGGAATGAGTTTGCGTTGTGTTTTGTTTTGTATTTCCTCCTGTCTGTTACACCACTATGGGTGGGGAAATAGAATTGATGACTCAACAAATAAAAACCATTTGGATTTTCTCCTGTGGAGCCTACTTGACATGTACTTTTTGTACAGTACATTTCTACGGTTAACTTACTGAAGATCTGTCATTTCAGCCCTTCAGCAGCGTGCTGCTGACAGACACAGGAAGCTGAGATGTTTGGATCAATCACAGTTCTCACAGATAAAGTCTGTGTGAGCCTCAAAACATTAGTCTGAAATTGCTTAGGACACAGACTGTGGAAAAAAAAAGAAGTCCCTTTGATTGTGGTGGAAATATGAGGATCTAATAATAGCAATAATAATGGAGATTTAGGAAAGTAAAATTGATATTTATGGAGCATATGCTTGCAGTTCTTACTTTCCATTCCCTCGCCATAGTCTCAGTTTGTGTTGGAGCAGCTGATGCAACACTAACTACCTGCCTGTCCACTTCAAGTCATTCACATCCTGAGATAAAGAAATGAGAAACATCAGTCAAAAGGCTACAAACACACTGGGAGACATTCATGTCCTTCACTGATCTGTCAGGTTCATGGGCTCAGTATCAGTCTATAAAGATATTTTAAGAATCCTCATGTTACCCCACTTGTCAGCGGTCATTACAATAATGAAATGATTATTGCATACTCCAATTAGAATGAATTTAATCACCCTCTCTGCAGCAAGTCGGTAATATAGTAATTGCACATAAAGTCCCACCAGTCACATATCCTTACATTTTATGGACGTGTCTCAACAGCTTGCTGATGTTTCATTGCTGGGTCCAATAATGTTCCACATAATATTCAGCAGCAATCAAACCTACAGTTTCGGTCGGAGATGTCAGAAATATTTTTTTAACTCAAAAGACGTAAAATTTTATGGGCAGACTGGAATTTCGAGTCAATCTGAATTCCAGTGTGAGGGGCGTGGCCTTTCAAAAATGGTGTTTTGGGGCTTTAATTGGCCAATTAAAGTCTATATTTTCCAGTAGTGCCCAAGTGAATTCCACAATATCAATCCACATCAACTGACAAGATATTACCGTATTTAATTGTTAAAATAAACGCAGAATTAATTCATAATGTTCATCATGCTAATGATAAATTAGTGATGCATTATGATTTCAACAATTCATACAGGTATAACTGGTCTCAATGGCCTGAATACAAGTCACAATTCTAGTTACTCAAACTAGAAAAATGGCAACTTAACTGTTTATGACGACATTTATTTGTCTGCTTTACATGAAATTCAACAGGGAAAAGCGAAATGACTTACTGTATCTGTTTTCATTATGCACGCCTGTGATCTTCCCATTTGGTAAGACCTGAATGTGGAAGCCAATGCCCACATTACAGTAAAGCCTTCTTAGTCTTTTTATCCCCAGCAGGTATTCTCCATCTCTAGCCGCCACCTCCCTCTTGTCCCAGGAGGTGCCGATGGCATGCGTCAATGGCCCGGCGCTCCGTCTGCTATGTCTCTTACTGCTGATGACTGGGAGAGGAGCAAAGGAGCTGCACAGGAGGATCCCAAACAGGAGCAGAGGGAGCTTGGACCTTGACGATGACATCCTCCGCTCACCAATCCCGGAAAACGTAGAGATACACGACTATTGTGTATTTCTAAGATCAATTAAATGTTAACTTTAAACAAAATTGGTCATAAATATATTTTCAGCTTCAATCTCTCTGAGGAAAAATCATGAAGAAAATGCCTCAACTTCTGCACTCTTTTAAAGCCCAGAGAAAAGTTTCAGTATTCATATTTAGACACCTCTAAAAGCTGAACCCATTAGGGGTCCAGTTTGCCAGAGAGTTGTCTCCCGTTTCCTCCTCAGGTAGATCCAGCAGACAGACAGAAGACTTATATGTGGCCCATATTACATCACACACCACCTGCTGTCTTGTTTGTCTGTGAGTCACAGATGCTGTAGAAGCACACAAACTGAGAAATACATTAAACACATAGTGACAGAAAACAAAGAGGAACACGCAAGGACACAGAAACACAGAGTAGTGGATGAATGAATCAAGAGATGGATGTGCAGGACCCATTTGTGAATGTCCTCTATATCACCATGTCACCAATATGTAATTGGTTCAGATATGTGTACAATATCTACTGTGTCAAAAGATTTCAATAATAAAGTTCCTGTGCTGTTTCAAACCGTGGAGCATTCATTCATCATTATCACAGACTTCCTTAATCATAGAAGACGTTGTACTGACATTTGAATCTTTATAAATGAATTCTATAGCATGAGCTGAAAGAACCCTCATGTGTGAGCACGGAAGATTCAGGATTACGGACTATTTAAACACTGACTGTACATGTTATTTTACTGAAAAACACCGCTTATTCATCGTTTGATGTAATTTGCTGTTTAAAACCTGTTGCTTGTTTCTCTTATGTGCAATTTATTATGTTGTTTGTTTGAACATGTTGGCTGTTTTTAAATCTGTTGTTCGTTCTTTAATGAGAAACTTTTTACGCTGCTGTCTTGACCAGGACTCCCTTGTAAAAGAGACGCCGAATGTCAGTGACGTTATCCTGGTAAAATAAAAGAAATAAAAGTATGCCCATGGTCTTCAGTCACTCGTCTTCAGTCAGACACCAGGGGGACCAAGCACCCTGTGGAGTAGATGGACAGACTATATGTTTTTGTAAATTAAATGGCCACCTTCTCCATTTAAGGGCACCCTCTGGACACTGCTTTACGTTTTCTCTACTGGGAGAAACCCTTCAGTGAAAACCCATGTGTCCTGGTGAACAAATGTGTACGCATTTTGACCATCCTCAGTTGACGACGACAGTTTAGTGATGAATGCAATACAGTCACAGTGTTCAAATAGACGAGCTGACCTGCCAGTGATCAAGTTGTGCTATGGCCGAAGCCGATCTTTAGGCTGTTTTTTTGCAGGTAATCTGAAACTCTTCCCTCCATAATTCCTCGCGATTGCACCTGTTGGCTGGTCAGTAAGGGTGACCAAGCGAGCCCAAAATTAAAGCAGGCTGTAAAAACTATAATTGCCTCTGTTAAACCCATCACACATCAGTGTCATTTGCTCCGCCTTCTTCTTTTTCATGGCATCATCGGGGTACACCAACAAGACTGACTGCCAACTATCAATGTGTACGGAAGCAGCACAACTGTGACCGATCCACAAAGAATGCTTCCGTTTGTCATCTACTGTATCTGTGAGCTTCTTTCTCCCTGGCATGTTTATTGGTGTAATGGCGGAGGCCTTTCATCAGTGTCAGCAGGAGAAAAACAGAGCGGATGAAGAAGTATCACAAGCCTTAAGGCCGAGCCACGGATGTTTCAGAGCCTGAGCAGATGCCATATGACACCCACGACTCCCCCCACGCGTCGGTATATTCACACTCAGTGCACCAGCAACTTCCTGGACCCCTTCAAGGCTGTCC
Organism: Cebidichthys violaceus; assembly: GCF_023349555.1. Classification (NCBI taxonomy): domain Eukaryota; kingdom Metazoa; phylum Chordata; class Actinopteri; order Perciformes; family Stichaeidae; genus Cebidichthys; species Cebidichthys violaceus. The sequence continues at coordinate 4,485,320 of NW_027176372.1, forward strand.
TATTTTTCATCAGTGTTGTGACGATGTCTTACGAACATCTTTATCAACCTGTGTGTGTGGAGAAGATTACAGACTGTTCCTACTTTGTGATTTTCGTCATCCTGGTCATAGAAGTCCTCCTGAAGCTTGTGGTGTTTGGCCACTTTTCTGCCAGAAACAAAGCGTGACTCATTGATTTCAACCCTAAACATTAAACAATAAAGTATCTCCTGCTCATGCTTGGATTGTGATTGAAGAGAAGGGCTGAAGCTGGAGCGCAGGAAATCTTTGCAAGCAACAATATCTGCCTGCAAGCGTACAGTTTGAGCAGAAGATCAAATCCAAGGGCAAGCAGGGACTTTTTGACTGCGAGGACAGAGTTTTAAGGGTTGTGAAATCAATAAGTAATGGCCTCAAATGAAAAACCAACGGCCTTAAGTAAAGATAGATCATAAACTCAGTATTTGCGTTGGAAGCGGAGCTCTTTGCTGGAATGACAACTTTTCGATGTTTTGGTACAGTTGGTTTTCACACCTGAGGCAAACCGTACTGGCGTACACATGAACCACAGACCGGATTGTCCAACCATGTGCGAGTACGGTACACAGTGTTGACACTAACCGAATGAACTGGACTTTGGGGACATGTGTTATTGGACTGGATCCCTGATGTGAAAGCCACAACTGGGTTCCCAATAGATCAGAGGTCTGGCTTGGAGAGAAGGGAAAGCCTCATGCACTTTGCATGAGGTTTGCTTTAATGCCAACATATTGTGTTATATATAGTTATGAAGACCACAGGATGCTGTAGAATAAAGGAAGTGTTAAAATACAGTCATTTCAGTGGAGCACAGCGTTCATCATCCGTATATCTATGACACAGTCACCTTTCCAGTAGACGGCTCTTTTTTATTTCTCTATGCTAACTCTGCTGCTGCTGGGCAGCATGCAAATAACTCAAGCATAAAGACACATCGCAAACAACAATGTGATTCATGCCAACAAATGTTAGAACTATCTAGTCGGCACAAACGCACATTAATTCAGAGCAGTGGAGGGTTGATATCATGTGACATGTGGTGCGTCACAGCACTGCTCATGTAGAGCTCATTGCAGGACTCAGAGAGAGAGACAGAGGCAGTGCTAGGTCATGTGTGTACACATGTGAAGGACTGGTCCCCCCACAGGGGGAAACCCCATAGTAACTGTGACGTGGGTAACCATTTATCAGCATTTGCTCTGACATCAAACCTCGTCAACGGTTTCCCCCAAGCCACGTGGGAGAAGTTGTGACAGTGGCAGACCTTAAAATATTTATTTTAAAAGATTTATATTAAAAATAAATCCTGATAATCTGGGTTCATGGATGCAATGATGTCTTGTTCACCTTGGAATGAATTGGTGAATTCATTTGATCTTTCTCTCCCTGTTTTTTCCCTCCAACAAGGCAGTAACCCTCATCACATTTGGCAGGTGGACCCTCACCACTACTCCAGCAAGGCAGCCCTCACATATAGGCTAGCGGTAACGCATATATTTACATTTTGTTTCAGAAATGTTTACTACGGTTCACAGTAATTTAGACAAGACAGATTCTCTGTCAGCTTCTCTGTCTGTCACAGGCCTTGTCTGGACGCAGGCACTTATGTCGTCAGTGTTTTTGTAACTCTTGTTACGTTCCACGTTGCATTTAACAATGGGGTATTTACTTAGCTAGCCAGTGTCCGACAGGATGGTTTCATTCGCTCTATAGATTAAATAATATTTTAATATTTCAACTTTGTGTGCGGACCTTTGTCTACCCTTCTGGCAGTGAGATGAATTACAAAGACACTGTCAACATGTGCTTTTTTTATGCTGAGTTCGATCGGCAGGTGTACCGATACGCTTCAGTACTTTTTGTAGCTCCTCACAGCGGATGTCATCTATCGCCCGACCAGTCACTGATAGATGTGGTTCTTAAAAAACAACACGGTGTAGCTGCTGAACATTCCCAAATATCATGCATTGTTAAGTTGCTTGCGCTAAACCGACAGAACAAATACAAACTAGAAAATTTTGCAAGAAATTTTGACAGTGTGGCTTCTACTTCTACTCAATAATAATTATGGGACTAAATCAGTGCAAGTTAAGCATGCTCTCTCTGAGCATACGGACACAGCCTCGTCATCTACAGCCTCCACCTGAGAATGTAAATGCTCTATTTAATCCATGATCAGCAGCCGCAGGTGTATATGGCAGGTTGCCTTCATTATTACCTCTGTGTGGGCAGCGGGTCAGCGGGCCGTGGCAACACCAACGTCTCCCCATCCGGTCTGTTCTCGCTCCCAATGCCTCAAATACCATGGCTTGGTCAGTACCAGCTGTCTGACACAGAGCACTGTATATGTTGTACCAGGCTTTCAATTAACTCCAATATAAAGACATTGTCCTTATTAGTCCACACAGGGTAGGAGGGAGTTGTGGTGCATGGGTCAAACCAACACCAGACTTTCAGCCAGGAGATCACTGCTGGTGCCCCGTGTGAAACTAAAAGTTGAGGTTATGTTTTCCTGTGAAGACGGAAACATTTATTTTGAAAAGACACAATGCAGGTAACAAGCGAATATTGACACATCGTCCCTCACACTCCATAACTGATGCTAGGGGCGTGTGTGGAGCGTCACAGTTCGAAGCTTAGGAGCACCGACCAAGCTGCGGGATTTGACGCACTGGGGTGAGAAGGTATAGCCACATCAGCAAGAGAAAAACTAAATTATTATTATTATTCACTCCCACAATCATTTGTATATTATATAATTGTGTTTCATTAGAAACCGGGTAGTTTAACACTGACTCATTGACCTGGTCAAATGTGGCCTGTTGGGAGCTGCCACATCCACCAGGGTCTGATGAGACTCCTCTTTCCTCCCCTTCCATTAGGGGAGGGTCAGCTCCTCAGCAGGAGTGTAGCCTTTCTGCTGTGTAGGAGGGAGCCCTCCTGTCTCCTCTCTTTGCTTTCTGTTGGCTGCAGCAATGTCAAAGCATTTCAGCCAATATCCTACAACACATACTGATTGAAGCACTTAAGCGTTGTTCTTGTTTTAAGATATGAAAGTAGGCCTACTTACTGTTTTGAATTATATTTTTACATTTATTTTTGATTTGCTCCCAAGTCCATTTCACACTGCTGGGGTTGCAGCTGACAGAATAGGGCTAAAGTTGTCATACATGCAATAAGAACACGTCTAAGCAACACAGTCCTAATATGACAGTTCTATTCTAGATATGGCAGATGGGCAGTGATATTTGATATTTTTAGTGATATATAACTTCTTACTTACACTGTCATTTTTTTGCCAGCTGTTCTTGCATTTGACAGCTGCAATTATGTGTTGAACTTCTTACTATTTGTGTAATGTCATAGTTTGCTCTTCATGTGTAAAACATGGCTCTCTGCTGACACACACACACACACACACACACACACACACACACACACACACACACACACACACACACACACACACACTCGCTCCTGGGGCTTCAATCCAGCAGTGTTTCTTTCTTTAAACAGGCTCTTAACTGAGTGACATGACCCGGTCAACCCAGTCTCACTCCCAAAAAAAAGAAACATGCTGAAATTTTCATCATTATAATTTTGTATGTAAAGCATAAAAGGGGAACAACATCACAGTGCAGACCAAGTCAAAATGCTGCCATTAATGCTGAGTCATACAAGGTCTCCCATCGTTTGACTTTAACTGTAATAGCAGCATATACATACAATTTTGCTGTACCTATTGTCATGTTTTACATTAGAAGCTAATTATGTTGAGGCAAAGAACTTTGTTAACTTCACTCCTCCGTGATGAAGTGAGCGGTCAGTCTTTTCCTTTTCATAGAGGAACGATCTTCTTACTGAAGTGGGTGCGTGAGGGGATTTCGTGGCGTGGCTCAAGCACTTTAACCAGATTTTGAAATCCTTTTGTTTTCCTCAACGGAGTGTCCCCCGTCACTGACAGACCGGGATGGTGTCTCTTCATGTGTGTGGACATGCCTGATGTACTGCCGTTATCGTATGTCTCTTTAGACAACGCCTACATACCGTAACGCTTTTGTCCACCACCCTCCTCCTCATTATAAGTTACAGAGAAGACAACATGCTCCCAAACTGTGTGACTTAAGGATTAGGATACAAGAACATTTTGTTACAGGAAGAAGAAAAAAAAGTATTGAGATGGTATCTGCATATATTAATATGCAGATACGCACACATAGCAACACTTAAAGACACAAATCTCACACCGCAGCATCAGTGCTGTCTGTGTGAGGGAGATGTAGGGTTGAGGCAGGCGGTTTGGCTCACGTTAGTGAAAAACATGCATTCACTGGGTGGAAATATTACCATTTGATTATCAAGCAAAAAAGAGGAACAACATTGTAGCCTGCAGTCACAAAGCTGGATGTGTGCGCCCTTTTCCGTTCATCAATATTATTCCTTCTGCCAAGAGGCATCCCAGCGTGAAAAGACGGTTTGTAGGGAATAACCAAACTACTAACATGGTGTCTCTGCGGGCTTTTGGTGAGGGGTGGCTGGGTAGGTGTGTGCGTGTGTGCGTGGGGTGGGGGGTGGATGTTGCGGAGGTCCTGTGGCCGGGAAATGTGCCTGATTTCCGAGTGTGGATGAGGGGAGAGTCGGGGGGGTGTTTTCTGAGGGCTATTTTATTCATTTTCCCCGTTTTTCGGGCCAGCTTGTGGCAGAGGTGTTGGTGAGTGCCCAGGGGACGCTGTGGAGGAAAAAGCGGCCTAAACTGGGATGATGAGAGGGAGAGGCATGGAGCGGCAGTCGGAGGCATCCCGGGGAGAGAGGCATGCTCTGGGGCACGAAAATCGAGAAAAAAAGGAAGGAAAAAAAAGGCGAAAAAATGACAGAGTGCTCTAGGCAAATCTCTACACGCGCTGAAGCCTCCAGCGCTTGATTTTGCCTATCCCGATGTGACCACTTTTGGTAGGGGGTAACCAAGCCACCTTGCGCACAACTTGGGAAACCGTTTTTTCAAAAATCTGTCTATCATGAAAAGACAGTGACAGCTCTACTACACGCAGCACGGAAAAGTAAAGACCTCACTGGGCACCACGGAGACATTTTAGGCCCGGCTCTCTGGCTACAAGGGCGACAAAGACAGGCGATAACGCGGAAGTACATTATCCGATTTAAGGCCATTCTGCTCGGCCTAGGTGATTCGATTTTTGGCGGACAACAGCGGTGTGTTGCGGACGTCTCTCACCCGCGAATGGGGCGTTCTGGCTGGGCCTGAATGATCCGAATTTTGTCGGAGAACAGCGGAGTGTTGCGGGGAAGCTCTGCCTCAGAAAATGACTTTTAAACGGATTGGCTGATTATGTGAACAGCCTCTTTACGCGAGTCCTCCAGGCAGTTATAGCGACTGTTTGCGGAGGATGTTTTTCCCAAGATTATGACAATAAAACGGATTAAATTATGATTTATACGGCCTCTTTACGCACGTCCTCCAGACAGTTATAGCGGCTGTTTCCGGAGGATTTTACACCCAGCATTATGTTAATAAAACGGATTAAATTACGATGTGTACGGCGTCTTTACGCACGTCCTCCAGACAGTTATAGCGGCTGTTTCTGGAGGATTTTTCACCCACGATTGTGAGCTTAACCAAAGACTTTGCTGAGCCACATATACCAGTAAGAAACACATATTCTACAGCGAGTGAATACGTAGAGAGGGCTGGATAGTATGTAGTCACAGGTGTGAGTAATTAAGGGGATTGAAATGAAACATCAGCAGTCACACAGCAGGATACAAAAACAAGTTCTGAAAGTTAAACTGTAGCTTTACTCTCATAGCAAACGTATCTTGTTTGAGTTCACTTTAATGTTTGAAACATTGCTGATGTAACACATTCAAATATCTAGTGATATTGTTTGATTCCTATTGCCTTTTTGCTGTGTGTGTGTGTGTGTGTGTGTGTGTGTGTGCGTGCGCGCGCGTGCGCGTGCGTGCGTGCGCATGCATGCGTGTGTGTGTGTGTAGTGTCTGATGCCAGAGACTGTGTCACTGCTACTTGAGGAGACGAGTGAGGAGTCACTGAAGGAACGAATCAGCTGTCGACATGTATGATGAACTGCTGCAAGCTGGTGAGAATACACACACACACACACACACACACACACACACACTCTTTCTCTGTTTATGGGATGCTGCTACATCAATTCTTCAGTTATTTCAGGCACAACGGTCTCAATGGAAACAACCGAGGATCCAGACCTCAGGGTGATGCTCAGAGACGGTTGGGGCTGCAACCAACAATTATTTTCATTATCAATTACCTGCCAATTTTTTCTTCATTACTTGTCTTGTCTATAGAAATGTCAGAATATATCGTCAACAAGTCCAAATGACATTTGAAAGTGTTGTTCTGTTTTGTCCAACCAACTGTCCAAACCGCAAAAATATTCAGTTCAGTTCAAGACAAAAGAAACCAACAAAAAACATTGGAGAAGATGGAACGAGAAACGTTTGGCATTTTTTTCTTTAAAATGGCTCAAAACGACCAATCGATTATCAAAATAACTGCCATCAATCTAATATTCTACAAACCCAAAGTTGTTTTTTTGTTGCAGCAAGTAAAGTCATGCATCCGCCTCATTCAGTGGGAGACTTCAGACATCATAGTAATGCTGCAGTATATATATATATATGTATGCTTACTTTTGTGTGTCTCTGTGTCTTCAGGAGGAGTCAGGAGAGGAGGTGAGGAGACAGTGGAACAAAGAACAACCCACTTTGGCCATCATTCCCACCAGCAGGCCCCTGGTCTCTTTTCACTCCAACGTCCATGTGGTGCTGTACTCCTCTTACCAAGAGCTGGAAGATTTTGTCTCCGCACTTAAACCTACCTCCCTTGTACCCATTGTAGGAAACCATGTACACGGAAATTTCTTTGCCTTACTGCCCACCAAAAAGCGCCATGAAATCTTGGTGCCCGAGTCCGTCGGGCAGCTCCTCCGCATACACCAGCCTTCGCCACAGACGTTTCCAACCTCTTGTTCCCAGAGGGGTGGTGTTTGAGTCTCCTGAAAGGGGATCCAAGAAGCCATGCGAAGAAGCCTGGGAGGCAGAGTGCCTGGAGCAGGATGCTTCTGAGGAAGAGATGGACACAGAAAGTGGTGAAAAGGACTCCGACTGCATCCTTGTTGACCTGAGCAAGGACCTCACCCCGAGCAAAAACACAAGAGGGACTGGAGATTTGTGGAGCCTCAATATCGTCCAAACAGTGTCTGAAGATATGGTGATGGCTGAGTCGGTGCCTCTCAGTCAACTCAGTCACAGCAACTTTGCTCCAGTGGAGATCCGGACCAACACCAAGGCCTGCTTGAAGTCTGTCAGGAAGACAAGAGGGCCTTTTGAAACCAATGCCAAAATAATCAACGACACAGTTTCAAGTGAAAATGACAGCAGCCAGCGTAGCAGACATGGTAGTGTTCACAACAACCACACATTGTCAATGAGAGATAGTGTGAGTCAGCACAGTGGACATGGAATTGATCAGGACAGTGGACATGGAATTGATCAGGACAGTGGACATGGAATTGATCAGGACAGTGGACATGGAATTGATCAGCACAGTGGACATGGAATTGATCAGCACAGTGGACATGGACATAATGTCAAATGACCAACTGAACAACATCGTGACAACATTGCAGAGCAGCCTCGATAACGATTCCTATAACATGTGACCCAACGTTCAAGGTTTTGCCTCGCTTCAGAGGTGTGTGTGTGTGTGTGTGTGTGTGTGTGTGTGTGTGTGTGTGTGTGTGTTAAAAAACAGCACTTTAAAGCCAACAAACTATTTTGTCATTGGTAACTTCCTTATTTATATCATTTTGTATGTGTGGCCTGGAGTTTAGAGAAGCAGGCTTGTGATCAGTCTTTGGACCTGACCTGTGAAGAGACTAACCTCTGCCCACACCTTTCATCACGGTAGCCATGGCCTCAGTATGCCAAGGCAGCTTTCTTTGGTTCAAAAAAAAAATCAAATTAAAAAACAAATTCATTTAGTGTTCACTAACCACTGACTTTTATTGACCGGTATATGTAGTCGGGGCTGATGCACAGCTTACAGTCGTCTGTAATGGACGTTTGTAAAGTCACATTTCCACAATGATAGACAAGTAAGCTAGTTACTCTGGTTTAGTTTTTTTGCCTTGAGAACCATCTGTTTGGTAACAGCACTTGCTTTTCCGTTCTTTGCTTTGAGCAGTTGAAGATTCTTATGTTAGATCTGCCTTTTTCACCTTCATTTGTATATTTCCACTGCGTTTGAATTATGGTCTTTTTAAAGTCAATTTTAAAGTCTTTGTTTTTTGTTATTGAGAATCAAGGTGTTAAAGATGAATGGTGATTTTGGTATCATCTGTACTTTTTACTAGTACTTCATAATGAAAAATGTTTGAGAAGATACTGTGTGATAAAGTGTGTGTTCCTGTATATCCTTAAGCAGCTGTGGCAGTGTTCTTTCTTTGTTAGTCAACTACTGCAGATGGATCAGTGTGAAAACATGTTTTATGTTACTGCTCATATTGATTAACAATCCAAGTGTAATTGTCAAGGGGCCAACATCACTTCTCTTAAAAACATGCATGTGTATTGAAAAGCATGACTGCTTCTGCTTGTATTATTCTTACAACAGGTTAATGTGCATTTCATAGTTGCTTTTCAAAGTAGCTGCTCTTATCCTTTTTACATGTTTTGAGTAGACATGACATAAAGCAGCTGTGTGCAGCTCGGCTGCCCTCTGTGGGTATTTAACAAGTCTCTGTGATAGTTCTAATCCCAAATCTTACCCGTTGGACTCCAGTGCTTTAGAACTCTTTGCATTCAAATGATTTGACACGGTTTATATTTGTCAGTTGTCAGAACATGGGGCTTTTCCAACATGGCAAGTGATGTGTGCCAGTCATCCTCTCTGTACCTCATACACCCTTTTGAACATGTTATCTTGGACACGACCTTCCTCAACATGTTTGATTTACTTAGATAACAGATACAATGTGCAACAAGGGGATCTATCAATTAACACATTGTCGTTTTCTTTCCAGGAGTGTTGGTTAGTCTCCAGCTCTGCGACAACAAGCTGCAGAAGGTAATCTGGACTAATCATTGTAATCACGACTGAGTCTCTCTGTGAATCAGTGAATCTCTCTGTTAATCGCTATAACATGAGGCACACTGTTGCACAGGGTGACATGTTCCTACGTTAAGTTTATGTTGAGCTGATCCAACACACACTCTCCTGCTCACATAAATCTCCTCACTACAGCAATATGCATCATCAGATTATATAGTTCATCAAGAACATGTTGCATATAAGATCACGGAGAAATGCAACTACCACATTAACCAACTTTGAGAAGAATTTTAGAAATCAACCCAGAAAGTATTTGACTATTCAATAAAACATATTTTGGTAGATGCTGAAGGAGAACTATCTTTTTTTCAAAGACTGATAGCGCCATCTTGTGGCTTAATTAATCCAAGCAGTTAAAAAAAGTAGATTACTTGATTTCCATAGTAATTATTGTTCTGGGTGTTGGCTCAAGTGAAGTCATAGTTAGATCTTCATAAAGGAACTTTTCATGGACATGTCTTTTCAGTTCTTAATCATGAGCATGTGAAACAGGAGTTATTAGCCAAATACATTTCAAAATCACAATTAGATAGGCCATATGAAATAACAACCTGGAATATAAAATAGGAAAGCGTATGTATGGGCCTCTGCTGACTGGATTCAAGAGCTTTGAAGTGGCTGTGTAAGATTTGCATGACATTTACACCGTTGATAGAACCACACAGACCTTAAACATGCAGAACAATGCAATTTATTTGATGACACTTTATGGTAAACAAAAATAATAACTATTTACATGCAGAACAAATGTCATTAATTTGATGACAAGTGGAATAAACAATTTAAAAAAATACACAAGACAAATACACAAGAGGAATTTAAAAACGATCAACATTTTGGTAATATCCGATACCAGTGACTGTAATTGAGCGTGCACATCTTAAGCAATAACATTCATGTGCATCACAGCTCTGTCACTCAGGACAGGCTGAGGGCCATTGTCTCACAGATGTAGTGTCGCTCACCGGCACAGATAATATCGTCCCAGGAGTTTAGCCACTCCTCCGCTCCGATGTCTTCCGGTGGGACGATGACCACACAGTCCTGCCCTGGCCCGTCGATGTCCCAGGAGGGGATGAGATTATTCGGCTCCCCGTGCACCCAATAACTGACATCCCTGTCCACTGTGTGTCCACTCACCCAAAGGTAGAGGCCCTCCTTCACCAAGTCGTGCAACCCTATCCATACAGAATTGGGGCCCTGCGGGTGCTGCTGTGCAAATTGATACGTCATGTGTGTTAAAAATGACTGATCTTTTGCATTCCAGACGGTGGCCAGGTCACCCCCCATGTCCATACAGTGCCGTCGTGCAGATACCCACTTCTCTGCTTCCTGGGACAAGAGGAAGCAGCGGGATGAGTGTTCAATCCAGCCTGGCATGCAGCGGGAGCACTGCAGGGACTCTTTGTTGCAGAAAGTCCACAGGAACGACAGTCTGCTGGAGAACAGGATCGAGCGCTGGTGTCTCGGGGCGATCGGTTGCCCCGTCGCTCAGAGGTCCTGGCGGCCGATCGACCCGGTCACGGCTGTTTTCTGTCCTGGCCCTTCAGTGGTGGAATGAACTTCCCACTGACGTCAGGACAGCGGAGTCGCTGCCCATCTTTCATCAGGCTGAAAACCCACCTCTTCAGGAAGTGCTACCCTGAGCCTTCCACTTAGCACTTATTGATTTCATACTAGCTTGTTGCACTTATTGTATTCGTATTACTTATAGTGTAAATAACCCCATGGAAGGTTTGTTGTTTTGGGTTGATTGTTTTTGTATTTGTCTTGTTGCCTAGATGATACTGTGTTGTTGGAAGAGTGTATAGACGTTTTGTGCTACTTTTTCTGTAATGGATGAATCAGACTTTTATTTTGAGGTACCTTTATTTTGAAAAGGTTAAAAGAAAGCGCATACTGGTATGATGTGGGATTGTGAGCTTCACGGTATGGCTACAGATCTTGTTACGCGGATGTACGTCGATACCGCTAAAAGTATTATAGTTTAATGGACCCGTATGAGGCCAAAGCTCTTACGGTGGTGACTGAAAGAAAACAAAGGAGAAATTTCACCAGCAGTAAGTTTCACGCCTTTTCATATACGGGGATCCGTTACAGTAAGAGCTCAACCCTGCTCCGTCGTGGGAGAACTACACCTGCACAGCTAACCGGCTGCATCAAAGAAACACACGGATTAAAAGAACAATTTCTACAGTGGAAGGAAACAACGGATTAAAAGGACAACTTCTACAGTGGAAAGAAAGACTTTTACGGAAGAAATGGATAAGGGCAGCGGTGAATTAAAGACGCGGGAAAAGTAGCAAAAGACGGGAGGAAGGCTAACGAAAATGGAGGGAAACGGCGCTGCTCTGCGCAGCAAGGATAACGAGCAACAGATCGAAATAATTCGAAAGGTAATTCATGAATACAAGGAAATGCTAGAAAAGGAAACAGAACAAGGTGCTGTTAGACAAGAACTAAAAGAGTCTTTGCAAAACAATCAGAAGATGCTTGCTGAACTTTTAAGTGATGAAGATGATGATACAGATTTAGCGTTTAGACGTCCTGACCGGGCGCGAGTTCCCACTGAAAAGATGCTAGCATATCGTAAAGAAGAGCAGAGCGCTTGCGTGAGCTACTTGAGCCCGACTATCCCGGGTCCATTTATGGCTCCTCTGCTTCAGCACTGACTGGCAGTCATCGCTCCATGCACTCAGGTGTTGCAGCCAAGCGAGCAGAAGCAGCGGCGGAGTTAGCTGCTAAGGAGGCTGAATATAAGATGCTAACGGAGGAAAAGAGACAAAAGGAAAAAATCCGAGCTTTAGAGGAAGAACACAGGAGGGAATTAGAACAACACAAGGCTGAATTAGAACGATTACAAGCTGAAAAAGACTTGAAAGCTGCCCAAGCCAGACTTGAAGCATATGACAGAGAAGTGAGAGAGGAGTCTGATGCCCAGTCCTTTAAGCCATTTCAGGAGCCTATACGCTCTTTTCCCCCTGCAACACCGCACCCTCACACAGTTGTCACTCCATCTCCTCCTATTGATGTATCCTGCCTAGCACAAGCTGTTCAGGATAGCATTGCTATTAACAGACTTCCAATGCCAGAGCCCACTATGTTTAATGGCAATCCAATTGACTTTGTTGAGTGGAAGGCTTCATTTATGTCCCTTATAGATAGAAAGAACATTCCAACTACCGATAAGCTGCACTACCTCAAGAGATATGTAGGTGGCTCAGCTCACAAATGCCTAGAAGGGGCTTTCTATCGCAGTGACAGCAAAGCTTACAGTGACGCTTGGAACAAGCTCAACCAGAGGTATGGCCAGCCGTTTGTCATTCAAAAGGCTTTTAGAGAAAAGTTATCCAACTGGTCAAAAATACAGTCTAAAGATGCTGAAGGACTGAGAGATTTCTCAAATTTCTTAAATGCCTGTCTGCAGGCCATGCCCCATGTAAAAGGCTTAAACATCCTAAACGATTGTGAGGAAAATCAGAAGTTGATGCGGAAACTGCCAGAGTGGCTAGCCTCACGATGGAACCGGCAAGTGACACTGCGTCTCACGGAGGGAAAAGATTTCCCTAGCTTCAAGGACTTTGCCAAGTTCATGTCCGTGGAGGCCGAAACCGCCTGCAATCCAGTCACCTCTTTCCTCGCTCTCCATTCAGCTGAATCCAGTCAAGACAAGTGGAGCACAAGGGAAAGCAAAAGAAACAAAGCCAGCGCTTTCAACACACAAACAGTGGTGGAAAATAATAAGCAAACATCAACAAAGGAAAAGGTCAAAGCCCCTTGCATGCTATGCCAGGATATCGGTCTGTAATGTAATGTAATGTAATGGTGTCGATTCTCTGCTTCCAGCTGAGCGGATGTTTGCTGCTCGTTGTTTAACTGCAGCTGCAACTGTTGGATTTCTGCAGACACCAGCAGGTTCAGGTTTCTGTTCTCCTCCTCCACGAGTTCACAGCTTTCAAGGGTTGCATTCAGAAAGGCGTTCAGCTCGTCGTTCGTCACCTGTAACTGTGCCTTTTCTTGCAAAGTGTCCTCCAACAGCAAGCTCAGCTGTGTAGTTTCAGCAGACAACAAGGTAAAGTTGTTCATGAGCAACTCCAGTTGGCCAGCCTCACCTTCCAGATGGGTGACAAGTTAACGAGTGGAATTCAGCAGTTGCTTCAGCTGATCATTTGTCATTTGCAACTGTTGCTGTGTAGTTAAGTACCGGAAGAAAACCACGACCATACAACAAAGCGCCACAGCACAAATCCCAATCCAAAACCATTTGGATCTTAGCGTCTGTACCAAGCAGTTAGCCTCTCTTCTGCCCACTTCTCCTCTTTCAGTTTCTATGGGTAGTGTTGTTTGTCTCTCATCAGGACTTTCACCACGAACACTAAGAGCAAAAAACAAAAGGGATCAAGAGATGTCACTAAAAACAAGATGCTCTAAAATCACACACTCATGTAACCACATACCATATAACGCTACGTAAATAAAGACAGAGTGGTCTTTATGCATGATTTCCTTTACTGTACTGTTTCTCCAACTCCTAGTTCAATATTATCACCCAGTATTCGCACCAAGACTACCTTGTCCTATCATTCAAATCAAAAACGCATCAATTATACCGATATATAAAAAAACAACTTAAAACAGACCTAAACAAGTGTTATAACTGATTTAATTACCTCGGGTTCAATTGAATATTCTCCGGATCAGCCATGTCTTCTCTGTTTAAGCAGTCTTTCTTCTGAAATAGCTGTTTTTAATCCACCAACAATCGCTGCATCTCCAGCTAAGAAATCAACAAACGAATGGAAATCAAAACATTATTTTTCAGATTGTATTTTCAACCCCGAGTTGCCATAACAACTAAAATGTGCTGAAACACCGGAGCGAGATCACGTTGTTAATGTTATGTTATCGCGAGATGTAGGTATTATCCAAGGTGCGTTTAATGAATTGACTTCACGCGACACACAAATACAAATATGGGTTTGAATGTTTAATTAGATCATAATATGTACTAGAGTAGTAACTCTACTTCAACTAGTATTCTGACACTTCTGGTATATTTTATATATACCTGTCTGTATTGCTAGACCGTGTAACGCCACCTTGCTAGCAAGAAATGAGCACGGGTGGAAATACGTAGCCTAGCTAACGGTGAGGCTAACCACTAACTGTTTGAGGTAACAAGTTACTTCTACGCTACTTTGCTTTGGTAACGTTACTTCTCCGACATTCAGTGAGAAGTAATGCTTGTTTTACCGTTTACGTGACAGCTACTTGCCACTTGTACAGATTAAGATTATACACACAAAACATTGAAGTTAACACTTGGCTAACACTCACTGGTGGTTGTTTTAATTGTGAGTAACATTACTATTACTAGTGTGACTTAAGATCTTTTTAAATAATAGTAGCTATGTACTTTTATCTTAGTGACATTTGGTGCGAGAGACAGCGAGATCCTCTTTGTGGCACTGGCACCTCAGTGGCTAGTCTGTGGCAAGCGTCAGTCAGACGTCATCATGCGTCAGGACTGTGGCACCTCAGTGCAGTAGGAGCTGGCTCAAATCGTGGCAGCGGCAGCTAGTAGAGGGACTTCCTGTGGCAAGCTCAGCTGCCACGGCAAGTTGTGGCAGCTGCCACTGTTTGCCACTGTTCGTGGCAGCTGCCACAACTTGCCGCGGCAGCTGCCACAGTTTGGGAGAGGTGCCGCGGCAGTTTAGCCTTTATTTATCGTTATTTGACAATATGTGATAATACATTAAGGTCCTTAAAGGTATGACTGTTGGTAGTTGTAATTGGTTTAGTACAAAAATGCCGATTTGTAATAGTATGGCCACTCGTTTTCATTAAACTAAGCTAATATAGGCTAACGTCAGTTGGTACTTGTTGCCCATGGCAACGATAAACACTGTCAGTCAGCGGACTGAAGAAATGCAAATTGCAAATATGGAAAAGATGCATTGTATTGTTTACAATAATGACAACCCATATCACCTATTGACTTGGATATGTTTTTATATATATATATATACATACATATACATATACATATATATATATATATATATATATATATATATATATATATACATATACATATATAGACAGTTTATGTGCCACAATTTGTTGTAACAGTTTCCACTGTTTGTGGCAGCTGCCGCAGCTTGTTGTTGTGACAGTTTTCACAGTTTGTTGGAGCTGCCACTACTTGCTGTGGCAGCAGCCACAGTTTGGGAGAGGTGCCGCGGCAGTTTAGCCTTTATTTTTCGTTATTTGGCAATATGTGATAATACATTAAGGTCCTTAAAGGTATGATTGTTGGTCGTTGTAATTGGTTTAATAAAAAAATTACGATTTGTAATAGTATCGCTACTCGTTTTTATTAAGCTAATATAGGCTAACGTCAGTTGGTACTTGTTGGTACTCTGTTTGTCCTGTCTATGCTAACGAATTTCATTGCACAATGGATTTATCAATTCAGAAAAATATAATTTCGAAAAACAAACAGAGGAAAACATCTCTATACCTGTGGTGATAATTAAAAAAAATATGTATGTGCCCTGCACTTGTTCACGCCTGACAGAAGTGCTCACTTAAAGGTGTACTCCCTCTTGTGGCCAAATGGGTCAATAACGCTTGTCTTCAATATGTACTATTCCTGGGTGCAGAAAACTGGAGCGGTCACTATTTTGTAAACTACAACACCACATGAAGAATACATATTTTGGAAAACAGTATACAGTTTAGGTCATGCTATGGAGCTTTAATGAGATGAAATAAAATTAAATCAAAAAACATATGTTGGGGTGGCTTCTTGCCATTAACTTTGAAGTCCTTGTCCTAACATACATTTATTTGTTTTATTTGTTTATTTATTTTGCAGGGACAATGCACACCAATCAACAGTAAAACTGTGAGTGAGCCAGAGTTAGCCAGAGAGGCTAGTTTTCATCTGCTGTCCCCGGCCAGATATTTGAAGGCTGCCTAAAAATTACAAAATTTCAAATTAAAATGGAATTAAAATTCATAGATAGACAGTAACATATAGACAAAACCAATACACATATAAGCAAAAGCAAAGTGTACAACACTAGAGCAGAGCAGACATAACAGGCTGCAGCATGCGTCAGGCAGAACAAACCCACCTACAGTACAAGCATATATAACACTGAGGCACATAACATACACATCAAAAATAGAAAATAGCAACAGTGAACAAGACAAATGCACATATAGGCAAAACAAGCAGGCAGGACAGACAGTACATCAATGCTTGCACACCTGATTTGCAACAAGCCATTCCTTAAGGCTGTGTTTGAATGTTTTGTACATGTTTTGTGTGCGTATATGTGGTGGCAGAGTATTCCATGAGTGAGCTTCCTTCACAGAGAATGTAGATTTGCTAAAAGAGTTTGACCAATGTGAAATGACACAATCACCTCTTGAAGCAGATCTAGTGAGTCTGCTGCTTTGAGTGCTTTGTTTAATAAAATCACTAAGCGGAGGCGGGGCCATACCATGTAAAATTTTAAAAACCAGACACACATCAGTGAATTTAATGAGGTTCTCCCAACTCAAGATATGGTGTTTGATGAGGATATTGCAGTGATGGTGATTTCTGGGTTTTTAGAACTTGTTTATGGAGAATATGAATAGATGTTAATGTTGTGCTGCTGGCTTGTGCCCAGCTGGTTGAGCAGTAGGTCAGATGGGGGACAATCATCGCATTAAAATACAGTTTCGTAGCCTGCATGGTTAGACTGTTTCTTATATATCTGAAATTCATGAGATTACATTTTAAGACCTTTGTCACATGTTTTACCTGCTTTTTATTAAAAGAGAGATTATAATCAATACAAATTCCTAAATATTTAAAATCTATATTTTTATTATAGTTTATATATATATATATGTGTATATATATATATATATATATATATATATATATATATATATATATATATATATATATATATATATATATATATATACACATATCCAAGTCAATAGGTGATATGGGTTGTCATTATTGTAAACAATATAATGCATCTTTTCCATATTTGCAATTTGCATTTCTTCAGTCCGCTGACTGACAGTGTTTATCGTTGCCATGGGCAACAAGTACCAACTGACTTTAGCCTATATTACCTTAATAGAAACGAGTAGCGATACTATTACAAATCGTCATATTTTTATTAAACCAATTACAACGACCAACAATCATACCTTTAAGGACCTTAATGTATTATCACATATTGTCAAATAACGAAAAATAAAGGCTAAACTGCCGCGGCACCTCTCCCAAACTGGCAGCTGCCACAGCAAGTAGTGGCAGCTCCAACAAACTGTGAAAACTGTCGCAACAACAAGCTGCGGCAGCTGCCACAAACAGTGGAAACTGTCGCAACAAATTGTGGCACATAAACTGTCTATATATGTATATATATATATATATATATATATATATATATATATATATATATATATATATATATATATATATATATATATATATATATATATATATATATAAACATATCCAAGTCAATAGGTGATATGGGTTGTCATTATTGTAAACAATACAATGCATCTTTTCCATATTTGCAATTTGCATTTCTTCAGTCCGCTGACTGACAGTATTTATCGTTGCCATGGACAACAAGTACCAACTGACGTTAGCCTATATTAGCTTAATAGAAACGAGTAGCGATACTATTACAAATCGTCACTTTTTTTATTAAACCAATTACAACGACCAACAGTCATACCTTTAAGGACCTTAATGTATTGTCACATATTGTCAAATAACGAAAAATAAAGGCTAAATTGCCGCGGCAGCTCTCCCAAACTGTGGCAGCTGCCACAGCAACTAGTGGCAGCTGACTACTAGCGGCACTCCTCTGACTAGTAGTGGCAATCGTCTGACGCCTAGTGGCACTCCTGTGACAACTGTTGTCACTGGCAGCTTGTGGCACCTACATATAAGCAGAGGAAGAGTGAAGCTATTTTCAGACTTGTATTCTGTATATGGGTTTTTATTTTAAAACGTTTTACATATATATATATATGTAAAACATATATATATATATGTATATATATATTATATATATATAAATACATATATATATATATATATATATATATATATATACATATATACATTCATGTGTATATATATATATATATATATATATATATATATATATATATATATATATACACTTTTAAATGATAATAAAACGGATGCTTTATTTTCATTACTTTATCCAATTGTGGTAAATGAAATAATTAGTAAATTTATAAAGATTTAGGAAAGAGTGTATTATGTTCCCTTTTGTTGCAAAACCAGCAAAATCATACTTAAATAAAATGAATGAGAAACAAAACAACGTGGTTACGGACGTATACAGAGAACGGGTGGCTCAGGTGACTCAACTAAAATCCTAAAACTGATTTACGGCAGCTGACCTGTCGTAACAACAATGTGTGTTCTAGCTGTACTTTTTTTCATTACCCGTTACTTCTATTTGTATAGTAAAATCAGATCATTGAAAGAACTCAACAGAGTAATGTAGCACAGAGGGATTCAGACAGCATGCTTCAATGCCTGGGTGTAGTATCATGTTAAAGTACGTCTGGTCTGGGGGTGAGGTTCTCCACCAGGGCCCAGAAGGCATTCACCTCCCTGCAGCACATCGTTTCAACAGCTGGGACCGTGCTGCTGGCTTTTCCCACACAAGCACACCTATCAAACAAAAAGTCAACAAAAGCGACTGATGCTGATGCAAGCTGATACTCGTGTATTAGTTTCTGTCATGGGTAAGTATCAATACTTCTGTCAAGTACTACACGGCCAAATACTAGTTTTAATACAGCCTGATACGTGAAAGCAACCTTTTCTATTCTGTGTGAACACAGCATATACATATGAACATACACGTACAAGCCCTTCAGTGTCAAAACTAGCATTGATCTCCATATTTATGGATGTCATTTATGTGATTACTGAACAAGTAAAGACATGTAGATGCAGCCAAAGCCAACATTAAACGAAGTAGGTCAAAGAAGAACGGCAAAAAGCAAACTGAGGAATAAAACATGGCTTCTGTGCATTTAAACATATAATATATAATTCACAGGTCCAGTTGATGATAGTGGAGAAGTCCTGAATGGAGGCGGTCTGGTACCGATGATTTTCTCTGCAGGCATGACTGTCCTGTTTGGTGGCTGATCCAAACCACACAGTGATGAACCCGTAGAGAACAAACTGGATTATTGCTGAGTAGAAGTGGATCAGCAGCTCTTTATGCAGGTTGAACTTCATGAGCTCACAATATTTCTTATATCTTGTACATTTGAGCTCCACTACGGTGGTGCGCCTGAACTTCGTTGTAAGTAATGACAATAAAGACATTCTGTTTATACAGTGTATTGATTTTATCCCTACGATGGCGACACAACTGTGCAAGATGCAGTCACAAAACTTTGCAGGCGTGTAGTTGAGATCTAAATGCAGGCAGAGTTCCAAGATGGGTGTGGTCTGAGAAAGGGTGCTGGAAGTAAGGGGGTAGGAAGTGAGGATTTCATGCTCTTTATTTGGGGCGGCTGGTGTGATCCCCTTGCGAGATGGTCTCTAGTTAATATCTGTCTCTCATGGGTCGCCCAACTTATAGGAACCATAGAAGTATAGGAATGCAACGTGCAACACTTCTTATTGTATATAGAGCCAGGGTGTTTATAATGTTTCATGAGCTGAATAAACATACACAGGAAACATGTTGCAGTATGTAACTTTATTGAGAAGGCAAGATATAGGGAATGGATATGATACACCAATTCAACAGCCACATGTGTATGTGTGTGTGTGTGTGTGTGTGTGTGTGTGTGTGTGCGTGTGTGTGTGTGTGTGTGTGTGCGTGTGTGTGTGTGTGTGTACGTGTGTGTCACTGGGCCACACAGTCAGTTAAGGAGGGCACTCCCCTTTGCTTGTCATTGTCACATTCTTCTTCTTCATTCTGTAAGAGAAAACAGTACACATTACAGCATTGTGGTTTGCTTCATGTGTGTGTGCATGTGTGTATGTGTATGGATTCCTGAAACAATTCCCACAGTAAGTAAATGCTGACTAATATTAATACAATGTACATGTTACATGCCTGTTGTCCTGGCAGAGAACACATTCGGTGCTGTAGGTTTGTCCATCGCTGCCACATACTGGATCATACTGCTTGGTGCAGAAGTTCCCATACTTGTCACAGTCAGGCTGGACACAAACACAGGTAGTTACAGGATTATTGATTCAAAACATTAAAAAACATATTTGGGTCATATAAACTTAGATTGTACTCAACAATAATTGCATCATGTTCTGAAAAAGAACTGCACTTCCTGTCGGTGATTAACAGGCATGTTGATGTGGCCTCGATGGGACAAGAGATTCTACAGTATAGATCCAGACCAACAGAAAGCGGTTTCACTCTATGTCTTTGCCTTTGTTTTTTGTGAGTGAGTGGCCGATTCTCTGTGGAGTCCATAAGTACATGTCGGGCCGTTTCACACCTACCTCGTTTGATCCGAACATTCTGACCTTTCAGTTTGATCAAAAACAAAATGACAAAAAACCTCCCCCGGGCCGAGGTCCGAACCAAACAGAAGACACCGGGAGGCCAGTCGTGTTATAAGGAATATCTCAGTGATAAGACAAGTGTGTGTGTGTGTGTGTGTGTGTGTGTGTGTGTGTGTGTGTGTGTGTGTGTGTGTGTGGTGAGAGCAGACATGTGTCTCTACCTCTGTTGTCACACATGAGGCTTCCCGGGCATCAGGCCCACTGGATGTAATGGATCTACATCGTGTTAATGGCATAATGCGTCATTACAACGAAGAGGACAGTGTGCGTCGCCCGGCACACCGCCATGTGTAACAAAAATGTGACTTTTGGTTTGGACCTTGGTTTGTACTTTCAGGTGTAAAAAGGCCCTTAGAGATGAGTGCATCAATCTTACACTAAATGGAAGGCAGTGCAGAGACTTCAGAAGGGGGGTGATATGTTTAAAATGACCTGTGAGTGGAGCGAGCCATGAACAGAGCACTGCAGAAGTCCAGCCAGCTTGTAATAGCAGGTTGGTCTATTCGTTCAGACATTATAATTGAGAGATCGAGGTCTCTTTGGCTCTTGATCACTTGCCAGTTTATTAGGTACATCTAGCTAAAAGCAATGCAGTCAAATGCCACAGTTTTGGTTATGGCTTCAGTAAATACCCTGCAGCATTGTTAAATTCTGCAGCAGCAACAGCAGTAACTCAGAAAATCAAACCTTTTTTAAAGCTTTTATTCTGAAAACGAAGGATGCTCTGATTCAACTTTTTCAGTCTTGATACAGATAGCGATACGTGGGCTTTTGGTACCGATCTGATACTGAGTACCGATCTGATACTGAGTGTTTTATGCACTATTTATTTAACATTCTGAAAATTAATATAGCAAACTAGGGGCGACCGTGGCTCAATGGGTTAAGACTCTTAACCCATTTAACGTAAGAGGGTTGTCTGGTAACAGCAAGGTCGATCCTTGGCTGGGACGTGTCCTGTGTCGAAGTGTCCCTGAGCAAGACACTGAACCCCTAACGGCTCCCCGGGGCGCCTGTCATGGGCAGCCCACTGTAAGCACCGTTAGCCATAGACATGTCGAAAAGCCGTTCAGATATCAGCATTGGTATCGATGCATCTGTACTGTAAACTATCAGTCAATAGAAAAATACAGAATTAGATCAACACCCCCAGCAGTCTCACCTGTGTGGGTCCAGTCGAGGTTGTTTGTTCTGGTTTTCCACTTGCTGTTGTCACATTGTTGTCTGGAGCGTCATCCTCCAGGGACAGGACTGCACACACACACACACACACACACACACACACACACACACACACATTAACTTCTACACTCATGAGAACCCTCAATGACATAACACACCTAAACCTAAACTTAACCTAAACCTAATTGACCCTTCGCTAAGCCCCGCCCCCTGCTGCGACTCCATCGAGTTGTCAGAGCTCCGTTTCCATGGAGCCCACACTGTCATTAACTGCACTGCAATAAATATAATCTAATTTTGGGGAAAATGTGAACGTGATTCCAAAGAGAAGCAGACAGAAAGGTCTACAACAATATGTGTTTAGAGTGTGTATATATATATATATATATATATATATATATATATATATATATATATATATATATATATATATAGGATGTCAAAGTGATTCAGCAGAGAAAACAAGTTGAAAAGACCTTTAGAAGCTAAAGCTACAGATCACAGAAATAAAGGAACACTGTTCCTGGAATGCTGGGTAGGTCTTTATTCACTGTTCATGTCATAAAAGATCATAAAAAGGCAAAAGCAGCATGTGTATACATTCCGTATGAATGTGTTGTAACTCTGTTCTGTTGTTCATTCAGTACACTTGACAACTATAACACTTCTGTCCATCCTGATAGAGGATTCTCCTCTGTTGCTCTCTCCCCAAAAAAACTTTAACGGGTTAACCCTGTTAAAGGTTTTTTGGGGGAGTTCTTCCTGTTCCGATGTGAGGGTCCTTCCAACCTCTACGGGTAAGGAGTATTACTATTACACAACGTTTAACCACGACCAGCTCAAAATCCACAAAACCAGCCTGGAAATGAAGACAATCTGAAATCATTGCATAGCAGTCTATGGAGCAGAATGGGATAGTTGTTGGACTTCGATCTGAGCAGGCCGATGCTACGATTGGCCAGTCAGTCAATCAGTTGTAACCTGATCCTTGAAACCAAGTCCAAACCCTCAAATATGCACACGCACATACTGTACACACTATCTCTCTCTGCCTCACCCCTCAAGCAAAACAAGAATCTAACAATGTCACCAGACCTTTTCTCCAGAGGAATGTCACCCAGCAAATGTGTTTTGCTTCTGTTGTTCGCAGAATGTTGAAACTGAACATGCTACTTTTTGTGAGAAAAGAAAGTGTCTCAGGACTAACTTTCAAGCTACAGCATGATAAACAACTTCATTTCTAAAGAAACGTTTGGTATTGACAGTGTTGACTTCTGTCAGTTCACCTCTTTACTGAAACTCTGGTCCAAACCCGGCACCCTGACGTTATTGTGTCTAACAGTAGGCCTATCTATTAGGCTGCATAATAATGTGGTGATGATGGATGAGGAAGTAGGAACAGGTGTGTGGGACAGTGGGAGGGGCTTAAGTAAGAAGAACACTCAGGGACTTACCGCAGTCACCTGGTAAATAGTGGAGTGTGAGAGACTGTGAGGGCTTGAAATGGTGTAAATAGGAATGGGACAGCACTTTGCTGCAACATATCACGTTACCATGATAAGGTCAAAAATTATGATTTGTGGTTATTTATTTTATACTTTGTACTCTCATTGTGACTGTCTTCTCTCCCTTCCGGCTCTACTTTAGTAGGACCAGCAGATGATAGGTTTATTCATTTTGATGACAAATAAAACTGCCTGTAACTGTGTTTGTTCCGCACCACAGGTAGCTGAATGAAGGGCTTTTAACGTTCGTAGTAGTGATCGTAGTAATTGCTTGTTTCCCAGTTCAGTTCTTATCGCCAATTGTCCAAAAAGAATGCACATAAGAATCTAAGACTTTTTTTTGGAAAGGTTGAAGTGCCTTCACGCGATTAGTGTTGGTTTTGTATGTTTTCTTGAATTTCCACACAATAAGTAATAAATGAAACAATGAGAGAATATTACAGGAGGTATATTCAAGATCCATTTTATGATATTGCAATGGTTTAAGACCAAAGTTTGTTTTTACATTATTTATATGTGATGTCATGATTTAGGATCAATTATCTTGCACAGAAATGTATTTTTATACAATATTTCTACTTTTATCATCATTTTTACTTGAGTACTGATTTGCAGATTGCCAAATATTGTAAACTTTGGTCCTGTGCTTCACCCAATGTAGACTTTTGTTTGGGCCTTCGTGACTTATTTCTCCGTTTTCAATTTCGGTGCACACGGCCCTACAGTGCCATGCCCTTTTACGGGGACTGGCCGGGTGCTTACCCGCTGATTAGGGTCAATTAAAGGCACACGCCTTTAATTGACGAAGACACTGGGATTCATCATGTGAAGAACACAGGTACAAAGTATTCTGCCATTTAAGAACACATGAGTGTGACGTAGACTTCTCATAGGACCTTTCTCCATAATTTAAGAACAAACTTCGGTGAATGAGGCCCAGATTTCTGTGTGTGCCATTTGGTAAGAGGGTTCCAGTTGACTGTTACTGTCATCATCTTCACTGTCAATGAAGACCAGATTGTGGTCTTTGGTTTTTCTTAAACCCTGACTCTCGACTGTATGTGGTGAGGTCTTGTCCTGTAGCATCACTGGTAAATAAGCATGGCTGCTTAAATGAGTTCATATTAGCCATGGAAGATGACATCTGAACATAGAGAGGGAAAACAACATGATCCACCACTGTTAAAGTGTTGTCAGGCCACCAGTCCAAAACACACTTAACTTTCTTTTTAGTTCTGTTTTAATCAAATAAAAACCTTTTGCTCACAAACACGCCTTCAGTTGGTGCAGAACTCTGCAGCGAGACTTTTAACTGGTACATGCAGGCGTGAATACATTTCACCGATTTTAAAATCCCTTCATTGGCTTCCTGTAGAGCACAGAATTCATTTTAAAATGTTGCTATTTGTTTTTAAGGGTTTAAATGGCGTCGCCCCAGTCTGACCTGCTGCAGCCCTATACCCCTCCTCGCTCACTACAATCTCTCGGCCAACAGCTTTTTGTTGTTTTCCGAAAACAAAAATGACAAACCGGGCCGACCGGTCCTTCTCTGTCGCTGCCCCTAAGCTCTGGAACAACCTTCCCCTTCACATTAGGTTGTCATCCAGCTTACCAAGGTTTTATATGTGGTTTAAAAACCTATTTCTTTTCCCTGGCCTATCACCTTTGATCTTAACATGGTTTGTCTGGATTTTAATGTCACTTCCTGTTATTAATCAAGTCTTTGTTTGTGCTGTTTATCTACTGTATGTGAAGCACTTTGGGCAACCTTTGTTTTATTTTAAAATGGTGCTATATAAATACATTTTGATTGATTGATTGATACATTAGTTATGTAATCAGTGTGATTTGAAATACCACTTTTACATTTTTGTATTATTTTTACATATAAAGAAGTTAAGCAGGTTTCACATTACAGTGTCTGAACAATACACTGACAAAAAACTCATCTCCACAAATCATTTTGTCCCTTAATGAGCCCTAAAATCTTATCTTCTTAAAAAAGTGTGGTAATATTATTCAATCCTTTTTCAATATGTCTTTTTTCCAGACAACAATGCAGTGTTCTGCTTTTTTCTGTGTGCTACGTTTTACGAGAACTACTCCAAGAACGAGTGGAGAATTCCTACTCTTTCGGCTGTTCTGAAACCAAAGGACTCGTAGAGATCATTAGTTTATGCTGTGAATGAACTCACCAGAGAGAGAGAACAGCAGAACAGAACAGAGCAGCACGGTCAGCTTCATGACTTCACGTTGTGGATGTGTCTCTGAGGGTACAGCAGGTGTTTGTTTCACGCAGTGTGTTTGCCTTTCAAGCACAACCTGTTGAGCTGGGTGTAGCTGTGCTCTGATTGGCTGCATTGTCAAGGCCAGGTGACACAAACCTGATCATTTGTCTCTCAAAATAATGCCATTCAGTCAGAAGAATAACAGCCAGGGGAAAACAAACCTCCAGTTATAGAAGCAGGCTAAAGTTCATCTGTGACTTTGGAAGTAGTTTGAGATAAATAAACTGCAGTTTGACAAATTATTTTTGCCAGTATATAGTGAGATGCAGTTGAAAGCTCCGGAGAAAGTTATTAAATAGACTTTAGATTAGTTTAAATGACTTTGTCACAGTACTGAATACAGTATAAAGGTACAAATGATGTACTGTATATAATTGAATCTTACAATTCTGATTATATAAAGCCTAGTTATACTGTTTTAGTTATAAATATTCTGTAAGAATGTATTTCCATGTATGTACTGAGACATATGTTTGTTTCAGGATACTATAGTAACCTCAACTAAACTATAAGCTATTATGATATACTATGTGTAATGCACTATATGTTCCATAATATGCTATACAACACTGTACAATAATAGACTACATTCAATTGTACTGTAACATATACTACACTGTACAAAACACACTATATTACACTGTACTGTAATATATACGATATTACAGTACAGTGTAATATAGTACTATAGGCTTCTATAACATGATATACTCTACTATACTGCACTATACTATAAATGTATTACATACTTTACTATAATATACTATATTATACCATACTTAAATACACTGTACTGCAATGCACTATATTATACTGTACTGTAAAATACTATATCATAATGTAATGTAACATACTATATCACACTGTACTTAATATACAATATACTGGACTGTAAAAACTGTATCATACTGTACTGTATTATACTACACTATACTGTACTGTATAACTATATTATACTGTACTGTATTATACTATACTATACTGTACTGTATCATACTACACTATACTGTACTGTATAACTATATTATACTGTACTGTATTATACTACACTATACTGTACTGTATAACTATATTATACTGTACTGTATCATACTACACTATACTGTACTGTATTATACTATACTATACTGTACTGTATAACTATACTATACTGTACTGTATTATACTATACTATACTGTACTGTATAACTATACTATACTGTACTGTATTATACTATACTATACTGTACTGTATCATACTACACTATACTGTACTGTATAACTATATTATACTGTACTGTATCATACTACACTATACTGTACTGTATTATACTATACTATACTGTACTGTATAACTATATTATACTGTACTGTATTATACTATACTGTACTGTATTATACTATACTATACTGTACTGTATTATACTACACTATACTGTACTGTATAACTATATTATACTGTACTGTATCATACTACACTATACTGTACTGTATAACTATATTATACTGTACTGTATTATACTATACTATACTGTACTGTATAACTATACTATACTGTACTGTATAACTATATTATACTGTACTGTATTATACTATACTATACTGTACTGTATAACTATACTATACTGTACTGTATAACTATATTATACTGTACTGTATTATACTACACTATACTGTACTGTATAACTATACTATACTGTACTGTATAACTATATTATACTGTACTGTATTATACTACACTATACTGTACTGTATAACTATATTATACTGTACTGTATTATACTACACTATACTGTACTGTATAACTATATTATACTGTACTGTATCATACTATACTATACTGTACTGTATAACTATATTATACTGTACTGTATTATACTACACTATACTGTACTGTATAACTATATTATACTGTACTGTATCATACTACACTATACTGTACTGTATAACTATACTATACTGTACTGTATAACTATATTATACTGTACTGTATTATACTATACTATACTGTACTGTATAACTATATTATACTGTACTGTATTATACTATACTATACTGTACTGTATAACTATACTATACTGTACTGTATAACTATATTATACTGTACTGTATTATACTATACTATACTGTACTGTATAACTATACTATACTGTACTGTATAACTATATTATACTGTACTGTATTATACTACACTATACTGTACTGTATAACTATACTATACTGTACTGTATAACTATATTATACTGTACTGTATTATACTATACTATACTGTACTGTATAACTATATTATACTGTACTGTATCATACTATACTATACTGTACTGTATAACTATATTATACTGTACTGTATCATACTACACTATACTGTACTGTATAACTATATTATACTGTACTGTATCATACTACACTATACTGTACTGTATAACTATATTATACTGTACTGTATCATACTACACTATACTGTACTGTATAACTATATTATACTGTACTGTATCATACTATACTATACTGTACTGTATAACTATATTATACTGTACTGTATCATACTACACTATACTGTACTGTATAACTATATTATACTGTACTGTATTATACTATACTGTAACATATTATATTATACTGTAATAAACTATACTTTACTGTACTATATTAAAATGTACTATAACAAACTATATTACACTGTACTGTTATAAACCAGAATATACTGTAATGTAGTGTACTGTATTATATGATACTGTTCTGTAAAATACTACATTATAATGTACTGTATTATACTATATCATAGTGTGACTCAGGGGTAGAGCGGGTCGTCCTCCAATCAGAAGATTGGCGATCTCCTCCAGTCCATGTCTTATATCGTACCATGTTGAAGGGCCCTTGAGCAAGACTCTGAACCCCAAACTGCTCCTGAAGGCTGTGCCATCAGTGTATGAATGGGTGTGAATTTAAATATTTCAGTCCTGATGGTGCATGGTAGCCCCTGCCATCAGTGTATGAACATACAGACTATAGCGCCACCCAGCTGCAAGTCCATTTATACGGTACTGGGACACTATTTTATGTGTTATATATGCTATATTATACTGTAAAATAACATATCAGAATTTACTACAATATACTGTATTATACTGTACAATAATATATATTATACTACACTATATTATAATATATTATAGTACTATAATTGCTATTTAATAAGTTTGAACAGATAATATCTACTCTGTAAATATTATTAATGTTTATAATTTAAAAATACATACATTTTAACTAACCTTCTTTTCACTTCTATCAAAAACATTTTACACAAGTTATTTTCTTAAATTTGTTCTTGAGAAAGTTTTCCGATAAAAGTCTACGTCAGATACATGACGTGTTCTTAAACCACAGGACTTTTTGGACCTGTGTTCTTAACACGATGAATCCCAGCAGCGCCCTCAGAAATGAAAGGCGTGTGCCAGTTGATCCTATCAGCAGGTGAACACCCGGCCAATCCCCTCAAAAGGACATGGCACTGTAGGGCCGTGTGCACACACGGAAACCAAAGAGAGAATAAAATCAAGAATGCCCAAACAAAAGTCTAAAGAGTGTGAAGCATCGGACCAAAGTTTATAATATTAGAAGTAAAAATAATGATAAATGATGTTGAAATAGAAAAGGCGTATGCAACTACATTTCTGGCCAAGATAATTGATCATAAATTATGTTGGAAAGCACACATTAATAATGTAAACAATTTTGTACACTATTGCTGTAATACTGGGTGCAGGAGAAGATCATGTTTCTTCATCGCTTCAATCACTCTTTCCCTCTAGGGTGAGGTTCCCAATATGAACAGACATAAATACACAGGCATAACGAATGGCTCCTAAAAATACACCATTTATGAATTCACATGCTTTGAAATGTTGCAATCTAGTTGATCTTAAAACTGTTGATCATTTACAGCACAGCATCATCTGCTTCCTAACTGTATTCAGATGTTGTTTGCGAGCCAACGTGAATTTAGTGTATTTAGGTTGTAAACACAAACAACGCTGAGGTTTCACTTTTTGTAAACCTTAGTGAAAGTTAGCTATAAGCAGATTCTACATGTTAATGCAGAACCTGACTTCAGTAGTGGATATAGTATATACTGAAAATAGTGTTAGTGTAATCTTTATTCATTTTAAAAGACCATATTGTTTTGTAAAATAATAAAACATAATTATCAAACAATATTTAAAGAAATATAAAACTATTGCAATGGTATTGATGATTGTTGTAATCCTGTGTTTTACAACTATAGAACTGAGGAAAACACAATATCCAATAACTTTGCACAAGCATGTCAGCACTCAAATGTGTGTAAGTGAGCTCTCTCGTGTGTGTAGAAGAAAACATCGGTGAAAGTCAGAAATGTATTGAAAACTGCCTATGTGGGTTCTAAGAAGACATTTATATTTAAGAACAATTGGTGGTTGAGGCCCAATGTCTATTTTCTTTAACATTTTTCAGAATTTGATTATCAAATATTTTAACAATCTTTTTATCCCTGACTTTACTGTATTATTGTCCAATACTAAACTCACTGTTGTAGTATACTTTATTATACCACATTGTAATGTACTGAACAATACTATACGATCCCTTCTATGTTTTCTTTGGATATTTATATCTGTTTGTGATTATCAATGTTTTTTCAACCCTTATTTATTGTGTATTTCTTGATCAGGATGCTTATAAATGCACTTTCAGGGCTAGACAGTTGTATTGAATTGAACTGAATTAAACGTATAACACTATAACATTTCTGAATCACTGTAGTTTATTTCCCCTCTCCACTACATTTAGTGTGTGCTGTGGAAAGAGGACCAGCAGTAGGTGGTGCCAGTGGACTGGGTGACACTGAGCTGTGCAGTACAGACGGGTTGACACTGGAGAGAAGTCATCCAACACTTAGTAGTGTGACGGGGTATAGTGTCATTTTTTTTAGAAGAAGTGAACATCATCTTACTGGCGTGAACACATGGAAGTCTCAAAGAACAAAATCCAGATAATGTTCATTTAAGTGACTTTTCCCTTATTTGGTAAAATATACTTCCCAAAAATTAAACGAAGCCAACCAAACCACAATATGTGCACTGTTCCAGCAGTAGTTATGCTACCTTTTAATGAAACAACTTCCTTTCTAATATGTGTTGGCAAACATCTTATAGTGAATAACCCACAATTGATTTGATCAACACAATGTTATCCTTCCTGTGACTACTGTATATGTAAACGGTTTGTTTCTGGGGTAAGGAGCGCCTTGGCTCTGCTTTGGTACTAGGCCTCCTGTGTGTTGGTGTCTGACAAACCTTCAAACTCGCGGATCTACTGCTCAAACAGGACTTACCGCATTTGATTAGATTGTCTCACCTGTACCTGCAGCAGCATGCCCACACCGACATGGTCCCCACCCTTATGCTGCATTCAAGCGACGCCGTCAGAATGGGAATAAGATAAACGATTTGGAAATTATGAAATAATCTATATTCGATTTTTGTTGTGTTACATATAAGAGCAGTTCATGAACAAGTCAAACTAGACAAACCGTGTGGACCGATACTTTCATTCAGTGTAGGCTAGTGTCAACCTTAAGGTTGTATTTACACTGACAGTGACTGTGCCTTTGCGTTTTGCTACTGGTTTGCTGAAACTAGTCGTTTACATAAATGGTAGTAATTGTTAAAACAATTACCGATATCTTTAACTGGGCACATGATCCGGTTCTGCCTCTCGGTCGTCTGAACGATATGATGGGATTGCCGTACACTTCGACGGGCCTACCCAGTTTGCAGTGGTGGGATCCCATGAATGGCATCAGATTTCTCATCTGGCTAAAGACACGTTTTCAAGCGAAAGTGAAAGAGTATTAATAATGATTTTCATATCAGATACATGCAATGACAAGTATAAAATGGCCTTCGTGTCGTCATGCTGTAATTGTGTGAATAAAACAAAGCAGTGGATGTTGAGATGTATATTCTGAAGGGTTCACTTTAAAGAGAAAATGATCATATAAGCTACTTGAGACAAGGAGAAAAATATACAAGTGTAAGAAAATTCAGCACAATGTGGCTGAAAAAGGTTGAAAATGTACTGATTGTGCTGAGACACGAAGCTTCTAACGTCAGTCGTAAATACCACCTGTGGGTGCATTCAAGGGAGCTGGGGTCAAACTTGACATACAAAATTGACACAATAATTAGAGATAATAATAATTTACATAATTAGAGGGTCTCCAGCTGCTTTCATGGTGGCTTCGTTTGAATTTGACAATACAACATCAGGCAAAAGAAAACGGCCACAAAAGTACACGAAAAAGTAAAGGCAAAATACACACAATGGATTCTTTAAGCATACATTAACATTGTTTTGACAATAAAGAGGTTACATAACAAATCTCTTTTTAACTTTTCAGTTGTTGACTGGTTACACTAAGGGGCATCATAGACAAACAATAGCTTCCCTTTATCTGTCACCACTAAATATCACTTTGAGGCACTCACATACAGCCATATACAAGCCTATGTCGTGAGTATCGATATGATATTTCCGATAGCACCTAAAGGGGTCATGAGATATCTAACCTTAGCTAATCGCCTCCAACGGAAACCAGCTGAGAGAAAGGGTAGAGAAGACAAGATGGCGGAGTGAGTGGGTTGCGCTTTCTACAGACGGTTGCGACCCTTGAAGTTTGCTGAAAACGCCCTTAAAGGACTGAAACGATTGAAAAAGCAACTTTACCATCGGACGTGTAATTAGAAGGGCTGTTTTTGTTACTCATCACGGAGGAGGTCCGGACATTTTTCCGCGGCGGTCCTTGCTACAGCGTTAGCTTGATGCTAACGCTAGCCAACGTTAGTTTTCACTAGCTGCTACTACGAGCTAGCTGGGTGGTTGTTGAAGGCCGTAAGCTTTTTGGGATTTAGTTTGGATGTATATACGTCGATACTGACACGGCATTCCGTGTTTCTCGGAGGAGGTTTTATTCGAACGAAGATCCATTGTAGCCGGTAGCCTATGAATAAAGCGAACACATTTGGGAGAAATCCACTTCCCAACTTGCTTGTTACGTTAGTAGTCGAAAAAGATCGTTGGAGTAACGTTTACAGCTAGTCCATATTTTCCCTCATCAACGACTACTGGACACACAGGACTCTGTATGTTCTGCTGACAATCGGCTACACGGCCACAGTTTTCTAAAGGTAATCGGGTGGATATCGTCATTTGGTGGATATTATGGCGAGCAGCAGTGGCTCCAAGGCCGAATTCATAGTCGGTGGAAAATACAAGCTGGTCAGAAAAATTGGATCAGGATCTTTCGGTGACATATATTTGGCCATCAACATCACAAATGGAGAGGTAATTAACTGCTTCAACGTCTCACCGCATCGGTATTGTCGGGAACTCGGTTGTGAGTTTTCCTCGTGAACACAACCGTGACTGACTCAAACGTATTAGTCAACTTGATACATAGCTTTGTAAGTTAGCCGGTAACTTGTAGTTATCAAACTGTAAAATGTATTCAGTAAAAGATGCTTCACAACAACGAATTGGCTGTATTCATTGTAAATCGTGTGTCTTTGCTGTAACTACTGTAGAATATGACATATGGATGTTATATTGTGTGTGTCATTTTCAGGAGGTAGCTGTAAAGTTGGAATCACAGAAAGCCAGACATCCACAGCTGTTATACGAAAGCAAGCTGTACAAAATCCTCCAAGGTGGTGTCGGGATTCCACACATCAGGTAAGGGGAACAGTCATTACGTTACATCTTAGTGACTTTCATCACGGTCAATAAAGGGACACTGTATTTATTGTTAATGTCTTCGTTTAGCTACATTATTGTGACAGAGTGTACGGTGAGAAAGGACAACTGACGATAACGTTAGAGGCTCGTCGGCATTAGGCCTGCTAATCTGCCTAACGTTATTTAGTCTGTTCTAGGGACGACATGTTTTCCGTGGTCGCTGTAAAAGCCCGTCGGCTGTACATTGCACAGGGTGCTTTGTGTCAGTCGTGTTTAGACCCCACCTGTGCCCCTTTTATCGTGAATAACAGCGGTTAGCGTTGAGGAAAACCAAGTGTGTAGTTGGAAATGGCCGCTCCTCTTTTGTTGTGTTAGCTCCCAACATGTCTTCCCCTACTCTGTTAGAAAATGGCGGCGGAGCACAGAAGCGAAAACAACAACCTAAGATTCCCGGTAGAAGTGTGTTGTCACCGCGTGATTTCAGCCCTAAACGTCGTTCCCTGTAACTGGTCGCTCGATATGTTTAGTTGTGTGGAATTAGCTGTTAACATTGGGATGTAACGTTAGCTGAACAGAGCATGTGGTGACGCTTTAGAGACACAAGCTGTGCCCCAATAGTTCACACCGTATACTACCACTATAAAGTATAGTCTATGCAGTAATACTCTAATGGCTGTTGTACTTTAATGTTAATATGATGAATGGGCATGTGAATTTGACTCGTTACTGCTGAGCTGTTGCTGACACCGTAGGAGCCTGAGCTATTTATTTGGTAGTATATTGGATTAAAGGAGAAGTTTGTGTGTGTGCAGCTATTGAGGGTGAGATTAATTCTGTAGTGTAGTACAGTGAGCACATGGATATGGTTATGTGCACTCCACAACATAAATAGTATACTAATGTTCCACATGTTAAGAGAAGTCATTTCTCCAGGAGGAAACAAAGAAAATACATTATTTATTTTGGGGTTGTTTGGTACACTAACGTTTAGCTTGAGTGATATACATCAAGAGCCTAAGTGACACTGTGTGCTTACCTCTGAATTATTTTGATACTGTTCTTTTTATTCACTTAACCAGTCCCAATGAAATAAACTCAGTCCTTTTTGAATCCATGTTTTTAATGTTTTCTGCCACAAAGTTAAAGTGAAACTGAATATGTCATTCATTACTGTTACGGTGACAGGAGAAGCATGTTCTCATTCAAACAATAGAGCAGGTTTGCTCAGCTTTATTCAGCATTATGCCTCAGTTTGAGTGTGATTGGTCACCTCACATATTTACTTGACAGATTCTGGAGAATCCGTAAATATATCTATTTGTACCCTTTTTAGCACCACTTAAGGGAAAGTCCACTGGACATATGGTTAATGTAGTGCTGCACATGATGGCCTGATTTACTTTTTAAAGAAACGCTTGTCTTGCTGGCCTGACTCAATCTAAGGGACGATGTGAGTTGTTTGTATTTTAATAGTCAAACTCATTTGAATTTAGTTTGGTGGAATCAAGAGAAAGTACCTGCTGTGTGTTACAGCAACCTGTTGTTACCTGTGACGAACTGTAGTTGCCAAGGGGAAATACCTCTGAATTGATATACTATTGTGCCTTTTGTGTTTTAATCACCACATTTACAATACACGGCTCCTATAAAAATTACTATGTTTCACTGCTTCTGACTTAATTTTAGTAGTGTTTGAATTATGGAAGATTTTTGTGTCTAAGCGGAGTCAAGGATGCACATTTTGATGGTTTCGTGTCAAAGTCAGTAATATCAATGATCAAAAGTGGATTATTAGACATGTACTAAACACAACATGCATGTTCTTCTTAAATGAATAACAGCTTTTTTAAGCAGTTAACTAATGGCTGCCATGCAACTTGACAAAGTTTGAGTGAGCGTTATGCAAAGGAGACTGCACGGTGTGGGGCTTTGCTGTCACGCTTTAGAGATTCCTTAACACTGCTGTAAAGAAGATCTGCCATACGCCTCCTTTTCTCTTCTACACTGACCTAATCAATGGTGCCATGGAACTGACCGTTATTTTAATTTTTTAGATGGCATGTTGGTGTTTTGGCTGCAGTAGAATTTTTTACGAGTAACAAAACAATGTCTGCATCTAGAGAACAAGCGTGTGCCCCATTCTGTCTCCACACCTTTTTATGCAGAAGGACCAGTCCCGCCTTGAACAGGCTGTGAAGGGGGCTGTTATGACTTGAAGAAGGGAGAAATGTGTGCTTGGACTAACCTGAAAATAATTACGTGTGTGCAACTTTTTCAGTCTTGATATGGATTAGTTTATGCACCGTTCTCTTGTTAGAAAATAACCTTTTCATTAAGCATGGCTACTTTTTAGGACATAAAATATCAACATTTGACTGGTGTTGATTTTTCTTTCCCTGTTCTATATCTGGCTAACAAGCACGGCCTTATACAGTACAGCTGGCACATGGCTGAAATGAGACAATGACCGGGGAGCCATTGAGGCATGGTAACTTTGTTGAAACCTGAACTCTGAACACACACACGCCTTTTTTACAAACTAGAAGTGCTTTGTAAGGGAGCCGCTAGCATAGATACATGGGTTGGATGCCAATTGTGCATTTTTGTGTGCAAGTCATGGCCATTATAGAGTCCAATGCTGGCAGCTTTTTTTTGGTAGGCACCAGGAAGTGAGTTCTAATCGCGGGTCGTAAAAGCATTGGTACCATGAATTGGAGGACTTAACAGTGACAGGTCCTGTAGGTTCTGAAGCAAAGCTTTTCCACCTTTACTGTACTGCAGGAACTTGATTGAATGCTGACTATGTTGCAGCAAAGTCTTGTTTAAGCCTGTCCAACCTGCTGGTCCTGCTTCCCCTCCTCCTCCCATAGTACAGCCTGGCTTACCTTTTGTGCAGTTACCGCTTATCATAGTTTCAGTGGTTCCTCATTCTCAACCTGTTTTTTTCACACTGACTGAAACGACGTCCTTTCTTGACTTTGTATACATATAAGTACACACATAAGTGGTGTACTGTATGTTCCAGTACAACACCCGTAGCATTCCAGTAGGCAGTAGCAAACACTAAACAGCATATGCCACTGAAACATTGTAGCTGTATTCTGTTAAGTGCACTAGCATGTTTCCGACTGACTAACACAAGACCTTGCTGGATAATCTGTATTGACATACTTGCCAATTCCGTCTGCGTTATTGGAGGCTATGAACGAGGCTTTAGGCCAGGAGTTGGCATGCACGTCTGGCCAATTGTTTTCTAACTCATTACATGGCTGCAATAACATAATCAAGGGCTAATGTAAGAAATTGCTGAAAAAATGCGACAGGAATTTGCAACAGTTTGTTACAGAATGTCTTGTTGTAATGCTTAGTTAACCGTTTCACCCAGTTGTTAAATTGTGTAACGTCAGAAACAAAGAGTAACTGTTTTGTGCTGCATTGAAGGAATACAATAATAGTGACCATACGGTCTTTATTCTCCAACTGGAGACACAGACAGCCTTAAAAGACGCACGTGTGGGAGCAGGGCTTATGTTCGACTTCTTTTGATGGCAGATATGGCCGTTAATATTGAGAAACCTGCCATGTTTTAAACAGCCATCTAATAGCCTGCATTTGAAATAACTTGAAAGTAAGTAAAATTAAGAAGTGGTCTAAAATTATAAAAGGCTGGCCAGTCCGAATTATATTATTGTATACTTTTACTTGATTACTTTAAAACATTTTGAATGCAAGACTTACTTGTATCAGTGTTTTTTTTTTATATCGTATCAGTTATTTAATCTTAAGTTATGATTAACTTTCAACTGGATATGAACACCGGAGATGCACTAAAAGAACTCGTAGAGAGAAGCTGTGTCTGAAAGATCCGATGTAGCCACTGTTTCCAGCTAACGCTAACAACTTCCGTCACGTCAGCACAAAATGCCCCCAGTGCGTCGGATTCGAGGCCGCCAGTAGCGTTGGCTCCAGTGAAACGGCGAAGCTAAAGGGTCAGACACCGCTTGAAGCGGCGTTTGCCTGAGGCACTGAATATGACAAGTACAGCAAGTGGTGGGGCGAAGCCGCACATGCTCTAATCTACCGGTACATGGAAAGGGTCCTGCTTCAGGCAGTTGAGAACTGGGTTCAACGTATGTCTTGCCGAGGCAAAAAGTATTCCAGTCAGACTGGACTGGACTGAACATTGACACAAAGGTGCCCACTTTACAGACCTGTGGTCAGTTTCTAGTCATTATACAACTATTTTAAAATATTTAGTTTTGAAAAGAAAGTTGTTGGTATATCTAACTTAAGTATTTTCAAGTTCCTGCATTTAGATATGTTGCAGTTTTTACAAAAAGATTTATCATTTTGCAACCGCTTCATGCATTCATATTTTTTCATATATTGTATTATTTTGTTGGGCCAAGCAAACCCTATAGTAAATAAACCCTTCAATATATATACTTGATGACATAAACATGTATTTCCCTATTCTATGAACTGTAAACCACCATAAACCTATATAGAGGCCCAGTCATGAAAAAACCCATAATATATGGGGAAACTGCTAGAATGTTAAATGATACCGTGATACAGGTAGTGGGTCATTCCCCCAAGCATCGTCCCCACCCATATGCTCCGTTCATGCAATGCCTGCAGAATGGGACGAACAGGGAAACTGTTTTGATTCTGTTCAACGAAATAAGCCCAATGGTGAATTTGAATGTTCTGAAGTTCAACTTGTTTCCATGGTGTAATGCACCTTTTTAAAACGGTGTTAGGTGTGTGAGTATGGCTGAGATCCTCATTGTTGACACATCATCAGCTGTTTCAGATGAAGGTGTTTACCATGTTTTGAGTAAGGAAAGGCTTACTCTGCATTTCAGCTTTTGTCTCTTCTTGGCAATTGCGTACGCTGGCAAAAGGTCATGCACAGGACAAGTAATGTAACAAGCACATGCTGACTTAGTGTTGTGGACTGTGCCCACTTAAAACACTCGCACACAATAAATTTGACTTTTTTCTTAATGTCTTTAGCTATTGTGGAATCGACAATATGACGCATGTTGACCCTTCAATTGGTTTGACCCATTTCACCGAGCCTCCTTGAATGGGTTACA
Source organism: Cebidichthys violaceus (assembly GCF_023349555.1). Taxonomy (NCBI): domain Eukaryota; kingdom Metazoa; phylum Chordata; class Actinopteri; order Perciformes; family Stichaeidae; genus Cebidichthys; species Cebidichthys violaceus. The sequence goes on from NW_027176372.1 coordinate 4,523,962, forward strand.
GGGCTACTGTTCCGGTGATGAGGAGTTGTGTGCGCACAGCTCTTTTTTAACAGACAAAAAGGAAGTATGGCAGAATATCTGATATAGATGTAATCAATAGAAATCAATATTGCTATTAACTGATTGATGTTTTTGAGACTGTAGGACAATCGACTTGTTTCAGTCTAACATTGAGAACGTCACTACTGCCTTTGAGTCCGATATCAACCATGATCACAACATACAGGCCACTTGTCCATAGGAGGCCTGTTACAAGCACATCAGGGTGAGACAAGACGCCGGCTCAGAAGAGGGAGTATTTAAATAAAAATTAAAAAAAAGAAGAAGAAGAAGAAAGGGCAAACGTCCGGACAACAAAAGTAAGGCTGTGTGGACATAGGGCTGTGTACTGGGCGATGCAATACGTGTCAGGGTATAGAAGATACACTTCAATATATTAGGATACTGTAAACAAGGGTCAGAAATCGGTGAGATACAAAAAATCAAAATTAGCATCCCTAATCATAAAATAGCATGCTTTCTGGTAATTAAAAAAAATAGTGTATTTGAAATAACCGCATATTCAAAAAAAAAAATTATATACTTGTGTGTGAATTAAATACTATTATCTATTTCTGTATATTATATCTGTATCATATCTCTACCTATGATTTCATCCCAATAAGATTCCATTGATATTTACACAGCTGTTTGTAGGCATAGCCAGGAGTCTGAACCTGGACGAAAGAGAACCTTGACTTCTGAAAATAAACTAGTGATCGTCACCAATCATCATCCGAATTAAACAACCATAAAGTTGCATGTCTATCCGTGTATTGATGAAACAATACCTTTACCTTACCCTTTTGATAATTAAGCAGAGAAGTGTTGGATCTGTTTTCAACCTGAGAAGTTGGTTCAGACGATGTGCTGTGAGACAGAGACTCATGATAGGACTATTGTGTCCCCAGGTGGTATGGCCAAGAGAAGGACTACAATGTCCTAGTCATGGACCTGCTTGGACCCAGTCTGGAGGACCTCTTCAACTTCTGTTCTCGCCGCTTCACCATGAAGACGGTCCTTATGCTGGCAGACCAGGTATCTAACACTTACACACAGCCGCCTCTCTGCAATGTTCAGAAGCAAGGAACATTGTTAAATGTAAGCAGCAGGGTGGCGCCGCCTCTCGGCAAGAAGGTCCTGGTTCCAACCTGCTAGATTTGTGAGTAAGGGGTAAGCATGGTCTCTGCCTGGGTTCCCCGTCGGTGTGCCAGTTCAGATTTAGGTATTGGTGACCTATTTCAGTACGTTATATGCAGAATGGTCATAACTTTAATATATTTAACCGTGGCTTTCTTTTCACCTTCAGATGATCAGCAGAATTGAGTATGTACACACAAAGAACTTCATCCACAGAGATATCAAACCAGACAACTTTCTCATGGGCATCGGCCGTCACTGTAACAAGGTAAGACCCGTCTCAGTCCTATACAGTAAGTATGGATTATTGAAGCTCTCAATAGAGCTGTTGGCATGGTGGCCATGTTAACTTCAGTCCTGGTCCCTTCTCCAATCTACAAATGTAGCTTCAGTAATGGTGATCTCTCCATATACTATATTACTGCCTCTAAAAGAAGCTTTTAATGGCTGACGTGACCCACTGTTCTGCTGTTTCAGATCCACGGCATGTTTTGTAAGCCTGCAAATGGTATCAAATGTCGTACTGTTCTCACTCCTTTGACTGACAGCAACATTACCTGTTCTCAGCACAATATAATCCAAAAAGAAGAGGACACATAACTAGTGCAATTCCATATAAATCTGTTGTTCATGTATATGACTGTGAGGGCAGTGGAGGAGTTCTGGAAAATGTAAGTGCTAAGGAGTTGAAGTCACATTTCCACAGTTAAATAAAAGTACAAAGTAATACTCATTTATCTTGTGCCCCTCAAGTGTTCGTTTAGGTGGAACTAAAATTGCCATCAAAGTCCGTTTCATTACGTTTCAATATGACACGTACATAATTGGCATTTCTTTTTTTAAGTTTGAGGTTTCCATAGTTTTTCCAAAGTCTTGTTAGATATCAGTTTTAATAATCTCTAAAATGTATCTCATCAGACTGCACGGCTGCAGGTAGACCATGTAGAGACGTGCGTGATGGTTAGCAGGCTATCTGTACAAATCAGAAATGCAAATTCAAAAACGGGACCGTGGGATTATATGGTTCTATCTGCATTCAGAGTGGGTGTTGATCTCCAACCGACCCGCAGGCACCCAGTGTAGAAGACCAGACGGGTCACAATTCTATTAAGAGAAGCCAAATAAAGACATGAATGATTAATACATTTCCAATTAAATAGATAGCTAAGTAATGAAATGTATTGATAAATTAAATATCGGATGAAAAACTTAAAATACCTTCCTCATAGTAATATTATAATAATACTTGCATTGTTCTATGTTGCAAGCCTTAAACATTAATGGTAAACTGCAGTTAACACTTAAGCTAATACAACTATAAACATAATTCATATATTTCATCACCTATTTATGTTTCATTGTGAATGTATTAGGTGATTTAGTTTTGTATTAATAACATTATTATTTTATGTTTTGAAGATATCATTTTCTGCTACTGAGAATGAATTTGTCACTTGGAATTATAAGGTTCTATTTGCTGAGGCAGGGCAAACGTGAATTGTTTGAATACAGTAACTTCATGTATTCATTTCTGAGGGGAGTTATGATTCAAGATACTTGATAACGGCCAACAATTCAGCCGCATGCTTTCCTTTAGACACTAAAAAGTCTTTGATTTGACTAAATGCTTAAAAGGCAGATTTAAACTGACAATATTAATGTTCCACTAACGATGCAGTTCACCTCGTTAGCTTTTCGCTCTCACGTTCTGCTCATGCTTTTCGACTTCTTTTAGCCTCACTTCTTTTGTGTTTGCTGCTGTCTGGCTGCTGTTCTTCTTTCTGCTCGAAATTTCCACTTCTCCATGTTCTTGCTTGCACAAACTAGTTATGAGCTTTGAATGTAATGTCTATGCTGACACTAAAGCATTCAATTAGTACATGTTTAGTAACTAGCTGCATAGTACTGCATAGTACATTTCTGATCGTTAAAGAACTCCTAACTTTGAGTCATTCATAATTGCTGCCTAGCTCAAATCCTTTAGCATGAGCTGTGTAATTGACCGTAACAATGACTAAGTTAAGTAAGTTTAGTGTGTTGATTCATTTAATAGGATCCCCATTAGCTGATGCTTGGGGTCTGAATCCAGTACATCATATTGCTCATAGAAATACTGTGTACCACATCACACATGTGTTGCTCTATGTTCATCACGTGTGGCTTTAATTGTTTTGCATCAAGAAAGACGTCGTTTGGTTTTCTTAACTATAATTCCGATCTGTAAGTAATTAGTCTCAACTTAGTTTGCCTCTTTAATGGCGTCATTCACTGTCTTCTGAGGTTTCAAACCTTCAGATTCCTGATCGTTGAAGCTCCTTTAACCTCAGCCACAGAGCAGTACTGTGATGGGCACAACCTTATTGTCCTCTCTCTACATTCTGAACACTGATTGGTGCTTTGCAGGTAGAACCTTATAGAACCAAGTAATGGTGAGTTTGGAGTTCTTTCTTTTCTCACATTAAAGTAAAATAAAGTAATCTTTAAAAGATTGACCGTAGTTCTCTAGCGTCACTTGTTGTTGTTTTTGCCCCTTGTAATCTTTAGTGTGTGAGTGATACAGATTCAACTAAGAAAATATTTTTGTGTAATTTGGGTGTACTGGCCCTTTTAAGCCTGTCTACACTAATCTAGATGATTGTAAAAAGTTTCAAACCCAGTGTTTATATTGTTTTCCAAAGGTTTGCCATCTGCAATAATATGCTAAAACAAAAGGTTTAAATATCTACAACAAAATCTTAGTTCCCAGTGTTTTTGTGTTTGGTTTTCCATAAAGCAGGTTACGCAAACATTTATTTCTTAAATAATGTAATTCCCTCTTCATTATAAAGATAATTGCTGATGAAAAGTAAAGGTTGCAGGGCGGTGTAGCCCAGTTTCTGTGCACTGGATTCTTGCTGAAGAATTGACTCTGCAATGTGGACAATGATGCTGCTTTTATTTATTTATATATATATATATATATATATATATATATATATATATATATATATATATATATATATATATATATATATATATATGAATGACACACACACACACACACACACACACACACACACACACACACACACACACACACACACACACACTCTCACACACACACACACTGACGTGATTTTGTTGTCTTGTGATGTCATTTGTTTTAGTCTGGTCAGAGGTGTATGTATAATGAAGTTGCCTGAAATTCAGATTATTTTGAGCCCTTGCAGACAGGCAACGTCTGGTTAAGTTAAAGCATGGGATGTATGTTTTACCTTTTGTGCCCAACCACCACTGACCTGTCCTGCTTAGTGACAGCCTGCTACAGCCAGCTTCTCATTCCTGACGCTGCTGAAGTCGTAATGCTTGGTCTTTTCACTCTTGAGCGCAGAATGCACATGCGGGAGTTGACCGTTGGCAGGCTGTTTGCTGGGGTCACTTGACGTTATGTTGTTCTCTGCATGGGCCAGCGCCAGACTACAACCTTTGTATTATGTTTTATGTACACTTACACATCAGAGAATGTGTGGCGGGGCGTGTTCTGCTATAATATTGTCCAAGACTAAATTTGCTTATCACTTTTGTATTGGACATGAATTGCAATTTGTTGTAAAAGGAATAAACATAGTTGTAGGGAAACCAGTATGACTGCTGAGGCCAACATTATAGTTGTCCCACATTCGCATGACAATTTAGAGAAGTTGCTAGCTATGGTGTTTCGGATGGAGTTAGCTCTCTCTATGCATCTTGTAGGAATTGGAGCCAAATGTGGTTTGCTTAGCAATACAAGGCTTACTGATTGATAGACTTCAAATATTTTAAGCAAAGTTTGAATTAAACGGTAACAATTCTTTATTCCTTGGCCGTCAAATGTCCTCAACGTCTCTTTTTCACGTTGGTGATGATTTCCATGAGGTCATGAGGATGAAGAACCTTGTTGGACTAATATTCTCCAAACCCCTGATTTTCTTTTCAATCAGTTTTGAAGTGTCAATGTGTGCGTCAACACTTAAATGTTTTCTGAAAAATAGCGCAACAATGTTTTTACATTTTTTTTAAATTTTCTTTAATTAGCAGCAGCACCTGATGAGTGCTCGTGCTGATATTGATGTGTTTAGGGCGAAAGGGTGCTGTTCAGTATCTTGTTGCATCTCCCTAATGGTTTAATAAGTTGCTCATGTGTTACAGTTTTAGCCCTTGATTTGTTGCGCACACACTGCTGTGTTTAAGTCCAAATGTTAGCTATATCACTTCCAGCCTCTGCACCTTTTTTCTTTTCTTTTTTTAAACCAGAGCGTCTACACTATTTTGATTGTCATGTACACCTCCGGCTGAGGTTAGTCTAGTACGGCTTGGCTCTCAAATGCTTGCTTTGGAAAATGGGTCTCAATACACAAGTTCATGTTTCAGATTCCAGGGAAGTTAAAACACTAAGTATACACTATGACTTGGTAACCACTGTTCTGGGATCATGCCCCAGACCAGTGCTAGAACGTACATGTTTTAGTTTGTCCCGAAGCGGGGACCGCTGTTTTTTGGGTGTCATTGTTTCATAGCTTATGCTTTAGCCTGTGTAGTTACACAAGTACTTGTAGTACGCTGTTAATTTATTTGTTTCATAATGTGAACAGTCTCTGCAGTAAACCAGCACTATATCACAGTTCACTGTATGCGTGGAGCTTTTGTGCATCATAGTGACAGATGAGAGAGAGAGAACAGTTTGAGTCGGTGAGTCTGAAGACGCCTTAATGTGATACAGGTGATCACAGCCATTTCTCTCCAATACTAACTTGACTCCAGTACAGATTTAACTCCTTATGTGTGCTTAGCTGCGTATGATTGATGACGTTTTTCATGTAACCAAGAGGCAGGAACTCTCCCTATGTAAGTGGTGGTCTGTGAACAACTTGGTTAAGATAATATCTCACCAGTGGCCTGTTAAATCTTTCTTTGTTACCAGACATTTAATATGAACGGAAGGACAACCATGGGCTCTTGTCTTTACCCTCTGCTGCCGACATCCCCTCACTCCCCCAGGTCTTTTCTGAGCCATGGTGTTGCCTGTCTGCACTGGCCTTTACTGTCACTGTCAGACATGATATTGAAGTTTCAACATCTCCACGTTTCATTAGACACTTTGGGCTTGTTGTACAGGGTTGATCTTACCACGGTTGTCCTGACAGAAGAAATTCCTAGTCATGTGGTTTCTTCTAGAATGATGGCCAGAATGATCATATCTGTACCACAAGGACTTAAAGTGGATACTTTGCCGGTGTAGGTCCAGCCTGGGATGGGCTTACCCTAGCTGTACAGGACACTGTTAGTTGTATCAAAGGGAGATAACCATGTGGGTGCAACCAGAAGTGCCTGTTGTACTCATGCTAACTGTGACTGAAGGTGGATAGAGGCTGTGTGATTTTGACCCCTGCCCCTCTACTGTCTGCCCTAGTGTTTAGACTCGTCAGTGGGGAAGAGGAAAAGAAGCTTGGCTGTTAGCTCTTCTCAGGACCCATCTTTCTCAGGATTAAACCAGGTGTGACCTTTACCACAACACCAGCTGCCTCACAACAGCAGTTGTCGCTTTGCAATCATACCTAACTACTACACTGGTTTAAAGTGAATCAGACCACCAGCACCCATCTTGCACTCATAATACCCAATGTATGTACTCCCCCACCCAGTGTGCACTTACACACATTACAATGGGAGAGGAAAGCAAACTTTCCACCAGCCTTGCCTAGGGAGTAGCTATTGTCCCATTTCGTTGTAATACGGGGTCCCAGTCCCTCTATTCGTGGCTCAATTGGCTTCTTGCCGACATTAAAAGCCCGTTTCTGTGTCTTCAATGTGATGTTTGTCCTGATAGTAGTTCATAACAAACCTGATCTCGGAGCCAAGACTGTATTGATATTGATTCAACTAGATCCTGATAATATTCAAAAGCAGGATATTTAACCAAGAATTAGCAATTCGCCTCCCAGAACTAATTTTTTAATCGTACTGATGAATACTAAATCAGCATGCATCCCACCGAAATGTATAGATGACTATTAACATACAGTACCACATAATAGTCTTGTATCCAATGCATTTAAAAAAAAATCTTTTCATGCCCAGCTGAGCTGCATATTTAACAAAAAAAGTTGTGTAAAGCAAATGAAGAACAAAACTAAAAAGTCTTTTTAAAATGCTAAGCAAGCCTGCAAGATGCACCCTAAGAAACAAAGAGGACCTGAGCTACTATGGAGTTGCTTCATCAAAGATGGAGTAAACTGTCACATCCCCTTGTTAAAAAAGCCAACTGCTTGCCTTTTATCCATATAGCCCTGTCCAGCTGCTTCATGTGAAAATGCTCACATTTACGTGATTTAAGTTGACGGCAAACTTTTAAGGACTTTGTTATCTTTCAGCTTAGCATAACTTTGCAATTTGCAATAAAATTATCCATGGGTGTCAAAATTATATTTTCCATGGGTGTTCAAAGGGCACGTGACTCTTTCATGTAGCGCTAGCCCCAAATGGCTTCCAGCAGGCAGTTGGTTGGCAGTGTGCAACATATTTTTCAATTTGAGATGGTTATTTTCTTTCCAGAGGGTCCTAAGACTATTCTCAGGCCAATGTAAATATCACATGCTTTACCATTGGCTGCTTCTGCTGTCCAAATAGGGTGTTTTTCTGATTTTAAAATAGTTTTCATTCAAAATGTATTGGTGTTTTACGCTCTGAGTTGGTGAAATTGTTCAAATACAAGTGCTTATTAGAAGCACTGTAGATCCATCTGAGCAAGCCTAAATGACACTAAGTAGAAGACTTCATTCCATTCAGGGCTGTGCATTTAAATGGGGATAGGTGAACATTTCCCTGAAGCAGCTAGCCTATAAATGAGTTATTCGATAATTGATTGGCCAGTATGGTGTTGTACTTCAGGTGTGCTGAGAGGGAGGTGCACCTAAAATCTCAGAAATGTATTCTATTCAGGCCTTTAGTTGGTCTGAATTTACCAGAAAGACACAACATGTTTAAGCTGCTATTCCATTATTTATTCTGGTATCATTGGATCAGAGCATGGACCAGGAATGTCCATATATTGTGTAAAGCGGCAGTATAATTTTGTCTTGGTTTCCATGTTGTGGTGGTGTGACTGTGTTTGAAACTTTTTTTCACATTAAGGTTTCTCCATAGCTGTAGATTTGGAGAAGAAGGGGATTTTCTAAACTTCCGTTTCACCTCTGGTTGTTTTTCTATTGAAAGTGCCCGTTAGGGTTGGAAATTAGTTGTTGTGTTTAAAGATGTCCCCTCAGTATTCTGTTCTTTAACTTAATGGCATATAGGCCCTGTTGTCAAGTCTGTATGAGAAGACCTCGATGTCGACCATGATCTGCTCTGCTTACATTCACAAACAACATGGCATGTACTGTTGACTATATAAGGACACCTGTATGACGATATTAATAATATCTCAGTTGTAGAGATCTTATAGACCTTAAACTGACCAATAACTACTGTTTTTTTTTTTGTTTTTTGTTTTTTTTGTTTTTTTTTAAATGGCATGAAGCCTGAAGGTGGAGTGTGGCATTAATCTTAAAATAGGATTGAACTGATAGGCCTTCACTGCAGAGGTGTGTTCCCTGGACTGTTACACCAGTAACACATTTCTTTCACAGTGACTGCTCCCACAAACAGCTGAGGTGCATGGGACAACAGGGCTTATCTTCACTATTGAGGATGTGTGTAGATGGATAAGCTGACTGAGGCTGTCATTGTATGCCATAATGAACTGCTGTCATTCTGAAACAGATACTCTTGCTTCTGGTCCCCAGGTGGTCTTGATGTTTAAATTAGCAGTTAGCACACACGCATGGATGTGAGGTTGGGGTGGTTCGGTGCGTCTATGTGGTCCACTTCTTCATGAAGTGTTCAACATGATCGTGGAGTACACCCTGGATGTTTACTGTGCTTTACAATTACAGATGACATCTGACTGCATTGCTGCTTGCCCCTCATAACACAACCTCTCAAAATTACAGTGTAATTAAATGGCCTAATTGTCAGATGGTCCAACAAAACTAACTGTATTCCACTTCTGAATCTCTTATGCAGAAATCCTATTAATATTCGTCTTTGGTAGCCGCTGCACTTAACTGTTGTTTCAGCCATTTAAACGGGACATTTGAGGGTGCTCTCACATTCTAATGACAACACTGTGTTTTAGAGGAATCCAACTTAAAAGATTCTTTTAATGCTTAAGAGGAAACAGTGAAACATGGTGCTGTATGAGGGAGGTAAAAGTCTGGAAGTTGGCTAGTTTGACTCTGGTGTGAGACTACTACCACCTTGAAGCTCTGAGAAGTGACTATTTATTAGGAATGTAGTTGTTGATGTGACCCCCCCCCCCCCCCCCCTCTCAATGCATGTTCATGTTGTCACAAGGATCTCCTCAATCAATACGACAATGTTTTCGACATTCATGATTTACAACAGGACTCTGCTAATTTTCTGTGTTTTAAAATGAAGAAAATATATATATTTTTTGTGCATCTTTTATTTCTGATTAACTTTTGGATTACCATTGCTGTGGGGTGTCACTGACGGAAAACCACAATGTGTTTTCTCCCTCTCTGTCAGTTGTTCCTTATTGACTTTGGTCTGGCGAAGAAGTACAGAGACAACCGAACACGACAGCACATCCCCTACAGAGAAGACAAGAACCTGACTGGCACAGCACGCTATGCCTCCATCAATGCACACCTGGGCATTGAACAGAGGTCCGTGCACACAGCTCATATCTGATCCTCAAAGAAATTACTTTTCATTTCTTCCATGTTTTAAGAAGAATGTTTCTGGATAATAATTCAGATGTGTTTAGTCTTGGCATTTGAACACTTGGGGACTGGTTTCTGAGTTGATCAGCCTTTCACAGGTTAAACATTAAATATGCGAGTGTCTTTATGTATGTATGTAATTTCACCACATTTATTTGACTATTATTTACAGGTTAGGCTCCTGCTGATCTCAAAATTCTGAGTTTGGATCGTTTCACGGGTTTAAAGTCGCAGATCGGACGGATCAGCACAAAAACAGAAGCAAATAAAACATTTAGTTTCCCTGTCGCCACTGATACCATTTGTTTATTGGCGATGATCCATATTGGCCAATGCAGTTAGTTTTTTTTTTTTTCTTTTTTTTTTAATTAGCAGCTGGTATACAAGGCTCCAGACTCTTTTTTTTCTTTTCTTTTTTTTTCTTTTTTTCCCCCACCACCTCCCCAAAAATCCTTTCAACTTCTCTGAAGTCAGCGTAAACCATCAAAAACTCTTAATGTAATCCAAAAGTGTCTTTGAATTAGCAGTTTTAGCGTGCATACGAGAGCCCTGCTCAACTCTGAGAAACCAGTTCCCAGACCAAATCTGAGAGTAACAGTAAAACTATCATTCAGTAAATGTGTTTAAATGGGACCGGATCTATCACACTGCATCTCAAGACCAAATGTTTCTGCATAGAAACTGTCAGAGTGGCAGTGCTGACTGCTTCTTTACTCAACGACTCATTCTGTTGTCTGCAGTCGCCGTGACGACATGGAGTCGCTAGGCTACGTGCTGATGTACTTCAACAGAACCAGTTTGCCGTGGCAGGGATTAAAGGTATGAAAATATAACTGACTGAATGGTTTTTATCCAACAGTTTTCTTTTTATTGACATTTAAATACACTATACACTCTTTGTAGGTGTGTTTTACACTATGTGGTTTTTACAGCGAATGATTCTTTTAAGGGTTAAGAAAGCCTAGCATATCTTAAACCTGGTCAGTGGTCCACTTGACATGCCCAGGTCTGAAGCACTTGTACTGTGGGTCAGCCACAATGTGTGGATGCTGAACATCTGTTACTTGTACATATGAAGCAGGGAGCTGTGGTGCCCCCATGGTTATGCTGCAGATATAATAACTCAATACTGCATTTATGGAACAAAAGTGAATGTTGTCAGAGTATACAAAGCCATTTGAGTGGTACTATGTTGCTAGTAGTGTATTTGTGTGTTTCTCAGGCTGCCACAAAGAAGCAGAAGTATGAGAAGATCTCAGAGAAAAAGATGTCCACCCCTGTTGAGGTCCTCTGTAAGGTAAGAAAAGGTTCAACAGGGGCGCTGGTAAAAGTTGTCTTCCGCCTCATTCACTCAGCTGAACTCTATGAATCCCTGTTTCCAGGGTTTCCCAGCAGAGTTCGCTATGTATCTGAACTACTGCCGTGGATTACGCTTTGAAGAGGCTCCAGACTACATGTACCTGCGCCAACTGTTCCGCATCCTTTTCAGGTAAATGGACATCCACATACTCCACGCTTTGGCCATGCAGCCCTCTCTTTTGTGCTACCTGTGACACGGCAAACTTGCCATACAGTTAGGTTTAAGTAGTCTGCTCCAGTCCATCACTTGAGCTGGATAAAAACGACGGCGGTCGCCATCGATTGCAGCTAATATATTAATCGTGATGGCTGCTGAAAATCTATATAATATTTAACGGGTGAAATTATTACCGAGTGTAGTATTGATGAGTTCTGACGTAACCGGGTGTTTTAGCCATACATTTCAACGTTCAGTTAATATCACGCTGCACCACCTCCTCTGCTCTACGCTCCCACACGCTGATGGTAAACTGTTTGTAGTCCAACTGTTCAGGTAGTTTGACGCCTATCTTCATTTTGTCTTGTGAACTTGTCTGCTGGCTGAGACAAAGCTGCCCCTCCCCCCCTCTACCAGCGCTTCACTCACAAATATGCTTTATTCCTTTTACATTTTAGATTTGTTTTCAGTCGGATATTATTGAGTTTATTTAGTGACTTCATGCTCTAGAAACAACAAAGTTATATTCAAAATACAGTCAAATCCTTTTCAGAATATATATATATATATATTTTTAAATATGTTAGAAAGCAATACTGTAGTTATGGAATTGAACCGATAAGGTAAAGGACTGAAGAAGTATGGGGCGACTGTGGCTCAGTGGTAGAACTTCAATCAGAAGATCGGCGGTTCGACCCCCCCGCTCCACCAGTCCATGTGTCCTTGGGCAAGACACTTGACCCCAAACCTCTCCTGTAGCTGTACCTACGGTGTGTGAAGGAATCTTGCATGTTAGCTCCTCCCATCAGTGTGTGAATGGGTGAATGATGACATGTAGTGTTGAAGAGCTTTGAGTGGTCAGAAGACTAGAAAAGAGAAATCCAAGTACAGTCCATCGACTATTTATTGATGAGATCCTAAAGATCTCATCTCTGTTCAGATGAATTTATTATATATATATACATATTTCTAAGCCACCACCACAGAGGATTATGTTTCTTTTCTTCCTCCTATTCTTTGTCTTCCTTCCCTCTCTTGTTCTTCCCGTCTCTGTGCCATTGTTTCCTGGCTTCATTCCTTCTTTCCCCTGTTGCTGTTCTTTTGTAACCTGTTTTTACAGCTGATCGTTGGTAATATTGGGCTGATAACGTCTTTCTTTGTATTTTAGGACTCTGAACCACCAGTACGACTACACATTTGACTGGACCATGCTGAAACAAAAAGCAGCCCAGCAGGGGGCCACCTCCGGGGGCCAGGGCCAGCAGGCACAAACCCCCACAGGCAAGCAAACTGACAAACCCAAGCCTAACATGAAAGGTTAGTAGCAAACAGCCAAGCGACGTTTTTTACAGACACCAATTGCTCATATATTCATTCAGGATTGTATTCAGGACGATTAGGTATTGTTTTATTCTCTAACCCACACCCCAGTGCCCCCCCCCCCTTTTTTTTCTTTTTTTTTAAAGAATAAAACTTCCAAATTGGAAATCCAAAGCCAATAAAGCTTATTATTCCTGTTGGAATGATGAAGCCAAACCGCATTACAAGTTTCAGGAGGCACCTTAAAAGAACAGAAAAACCCAAATAAAAGAATTTGATACAATTGGTCTGTCTTGCAGAAGCAAAGACGTCCTTGGGGAATTTGACTACTAACTTTACTGCCTTGCTCTTCTGTTCCTTTCGTTGGGGCTGCACATAAGGCTCTCTGTCTTACTGCTGACCAACTCACTCTGACTCTTCTGCAGTCTGTCTTTATTAACATTCCCACTCAAATCTTTATTGTTTCCCCTCCTCACTCAACCCTTGTTTTTCCGTGCTATTTGACTGACATTAATGATCCACACGTGGTGTCAGGCAGACGGAGGCTACCTGTGATGTTACCGTGTGGAAGTTTCCACGCTCATGTAAACAACTCTTCACAATCTGGTTTAGAAGCTGTGTACCAATAAGTAACCAATGAAACCTCTTTGTACAAGCCTGTCCTCAAACAGGAATATCCTTTTAGGACATTGTGATTATGACACGTTACACTCAACAACACAACCAACACAAGGGAAGGCAGAGATGTCAGCATGGGAAGAGCAGTGATCCTTCTTGCGGTTGAAAGGTTGTCTTTTGCAGCAGTTAATTCAGCATATGCTTTAAGCCATTTCAACAACGCTTTGTTACTGTGAACTTTCATTTCCACTTGGAATGTATATCTGTTTTAAACATCTCTTATCGGTCTCCTTAATAGCTAAGAATTAATATTGGTATCAGCCCTGAAAAACAAACCGATCACAACACTCGTGGTTGGGACCGTTTTAGAGATGCTTCTATACAAGGCTCCAGACTTTTGTTTCACCACTGTCCCGAAAACTATTTTCAACTATACTACTGCACATATCAGACCACAGTCTAGAGGGCCACCTCACTACATGAACGTTCCAAAAACCAAATTTATATCCTTGGCATTTTACACCGCATTAATTGGAGCAGTCGTTAATGTCCGCATCGTTATGCATCTTAGAATTGAGACGTTTCCACACACCCAGTATGCCGGCATGGTTTTTGCTCCACACTGAATGGGATTAGGATAGTGGGCATGTCTCTTTGAGTGCCCGAAGAACCCATTCTCATTCTCACATCTTGAGGTGAGAGGTCAAGTTTTAATAAACACCAGGTCAGTTTAACATCTCCAAGATTTAGCCTAATTTTGGAGCGTTCTTCAGCCCATGACATAGTTTGTACCAATGAGTTCATTAGGTCATCTAGTGTCACACGAGACCTTCGCCTCTAGCTTGAAGACTTTTGTGGTGTCTTGGTACCCCGTCACCCTGAGACTAGAGACCAGCAGCTCACAGCTAGCGCTGGTCACTTTCTCTGGAGTTAATGTTGCAGCAGAGGGGCTGATCTCCACTATGTGGGTGTGAGGTTGAGAAGAAGGCGGAGCTCGACCAGGAGTTGAATGCTGGCAGTTTCATGGCTATTCAAGCTGTAGAGGTTCTATCAAAGGCAGCAAGCCAGCTTTCCAATAATGTTATGTACAATGTATTGTACAGTTTAAAACATTTCATGCTGAAAAACCCCTGATATAATGCTGGTGCTTTCTAATAGCTTTCTCTTTCATTTTTTTATTAAGTCATATATTTTTCTCATTTTCTCTCCCATCTATTTCCAGTTGAGCAGTCAGGGATGGCAGTGGCACAGAATAACTGCTGTGAAGATCTCAAGTCTACCTAAACTGCAGTCAACACTGCAACTCTTCACTTTCATAGTTCATAAAACTAGAAGTTAGAAAGAGAGCCTGTTGAAACCGAATGTCCCTACTCTGAACCATGAAGGTAACCGCAGACGTCCTGCTTCTACGGTCACGTCTGCGGCCACAATGGCTTCTTTGCTCAAAGTCTTTTACTTTGTTTGCCCCTACATACAAATACTCGTCTGGTCCTGGTGCTGCCAGCCTTCTAGCGTACCAGATAAGCATCTCTACTAGACTCTGGTGGAGCGTCGTGGCAGGAGAAGCTTCTCTCTTTACAAGCTGTTCCAACATGTCTGTCCCTCCACCCAACACTCTACCATTTACCCATTTGCTGGCTATAAAGCACACACTATTAGGGAACTCAACAACCATCGGTGGTGTGAATATGCAATTAAAAGCTTTTCGCAGCACATGGATCAGCGGCTCCGCTAGTCCATGTCAAAGTGTCCTTGTAACCCCAAATTGGTCCTGTAGGCTGCTTCTGCAGGTATGAATGTTAGTCCTGATGGGCAGGAGGCACCTTGCATGGTAGCCCCTTTCCAAGTACTTTCAGACCTGTATTGTATTTGATTGAATAAAATGCTTTCAGATTTCATTTAATCCATTCTTCATTTGTGGATTCTGGTAGAATAATCGATTACTGCTGTCCACACTTGAGTGATCCAACACTGGCAGGATGAAGAGTGAAGAGTCCTCTGTTCCAGTAAAGTGGAATCTGTTCGGTGGTCTTCAAAGGTGTTCACGTTTCCGCCCTACAGCAGACACCGTTTTAGCTCTACCCAGAGTCACTGCTTTAGCTATTTACATTCTTTCTAACAAAATCTAATTTAAAAAGCAAGTGATCTTTCTTTTGTTTTGATTGACATGAGCTGTAGCCAGCGCTACCCATCTCATGAGGCTCTCCTGGTTAAATCAAGGTCCCGGAAAAGGTTTAAATACCAAAATCTGATCTACATGTTTGAATCACAGTTCTAATACATGCAGACAGTGCAGAACAACCACTCAGTGACTTTGGTTAAAGTCACATTTGGTTTTGACTGACGTGGATGAATCTGTTATCCACCCTGGCTTCATATCCCTGCTCTCTACCGGGGTTGAACACTGCCTCTCCCTAGGAAAAGTGACACCCGTTCATACCATGGACCAGAGGTCACTAATAGGTCCGGCATGTCTGGACCTAAAACCTATTGATTGAGAATTATAAAATGTTGACGGGGCGCTTCTATTTTAACTGGTGCACCTTTTCCAGTCTTTACGTCACTCGTTCAGCAGTCCAGGAAACACACCGACCAATTACATGTGTTCAAATATATCGTCTGACGCTGTTCAGCCAATCACCTGTATTCCAATAAGCATCTCCCCCGAGTGACATTTAAACACACTGGGGAGAGACTGAGAGGGACCAACAGCAGTCACAAGTTAGGGTGCTCGAAAAAGAGCAAAGTGGACAGCTTAACCAGTCTTTAACCAAGAATGTCTTAGGTTAGTTCTTCCCACGTGTTCAGTTTAAAACCAGTGTCTCACGTCTTCAGTTTAAAACCAGTATGTCTCACGTGTTCAGTTTAAAACCAGTGTGTCTCACGTGTTCAGTTTAAAACCAGTATGTCTCACGTGTTCAGTTTAAAACCAGTATGTCTCACGTCTTCAGTTTAAAACCAGTATGTCTCACGTCTTCAGTTTAAAACCAGTGTGTCTCACGTCTTCAGTTTAAAACCAGTATGTCTCTTGTGTTCATAGACCATGAAGGTTATTAAAAGCGGTAATGTGAAGCGCCACTACGAGACAAAGAACAACTCTTTTTAGTAAACGTACCCACTCACATCTGATAAATGACCTAAGAGTCCAATATGATCAGAACCCTAACGAATGAATTCACTGATCAACAGTGATGTTAACAGAGAGGATAGAGCTGAAACAAGAGGTTTACTAACCACAGATAACGTCCCTACACACACTTCTCTTATTAGAAGAATATAATATCTGGCTTTTTTGATTGACATCACTTCACACCTGAGCCACATTTTTCAAAAGCCTTCTGTTATGTATTGTTTTAATCCGTCCTTATTTTACTTCAAATGAGAGAACATTTATTATTAGAGTATGTATTATTTATAATTATTCCAGTTCATTTTGAAAGTTGATGATAAATATTGATTAGATGTTGTTCAATTGAACTTTCTTTATTTGATTGACAGTCAGTTGTTGACTATATGTAGACGTTAAAACAACTGTTAGCTAATTCAATAATTATGGGACTAAAGTGAGACATTACTGTGATGTTCTGGATCTTTTTAATGAGGAGATTCACTCTAACTGGACCTCACTGAACTTTAATTGAATACTCGTGCCATAGACTCTATATATAGATGGACATGCCTCCTCTCACTGTACCAAGCCAAGCCTGAACATCGTGGATGCAGACGCTGCCATCGTGCGCCGGTGACGTCATTTGGAGCCAGAGTGTGCTCGTGTGTAGTAGTGGTCGGGGGGGTTCAGCCACAGCTGGCTTTCATAGAGGTGATTTTCAAAGGTGTGGAAACCAAAAGCCAAACAGAAGAGAGCGGTGATGCTGATCTGGTGTGCAGGGAGTGTGAAACATGCAGACGCTGGTTTTCAGTGTATAAGGAACACATCACTTATGGTTAATATGGTAATGGCAACATGCACCACCTCCTCTTTTTAGGCCACATTGATTCTATTGTTCTGCATAGACGTGTATGTTTGTGATGTCACCTCCAACATGTAACGCACAGCTGTGCCTGTAGGGCGACTGTTGAGTGCAGATGGTGTCGATCGGCTTCTTTTGCTCCGTTTGCAACCAAACGCCCGTCACTGAGGTGGATCTGTTATTTTCCAGCTGGGGGTACCAGACACACTTGAAGTCTACTTTGGTATGGTACCGGTTTAAGGAGACTATTCCTTAGTGCATCCCTCCTCCCTCCTTGCTGCTGCTTTCAGACACTGTGCTGCTGGAGTCCTCTGTCTGTAGCTGTCACACCACTGAACACTGTGTTTCTGTCTGTAGGTTTCTGAGTGCTCTCTGCCCAGAGCAGAGCTGCGGAAGCGTTGGTGACCAGGACCAACACGTCTCTCTTCCTGGACAAGCGACACACAGAAAGTCTGTCTCTCCTTCCATAATAACTATCTATGTAATGGAAATGTATAGATCTACACACGCCTTTGTCAGCTGTGTTATCTATGTATTCATATGTATATATAATAAAACTCTGCACTCCGAAAGAAAAGAAGAATGAAAAAGCAGGTTTTTTTGTTGGTTTTTTTTGGATGTGGAGGCTGTAGCCCCCCCCCCCCCCCCCCCCCCCCCGTCTCTGTCCTCCTCTGTGTTGACTTTTTGTAAGGTTTCTTTTGGGAACTGAAGTTCAGAAGATAGTCAGCTGACCCTCTATTTTTCTCTCCCAGTGGAAACATCTCAAAGCATCTTTTCCCCTCTTCACTCCTCAATGATTTCACTCCCTCCTTTTACCAAGCAAATGTTAAAACATGTAAACAGAAAGCTGTTTCTCCCTTTTTGTTTCTGAAATAATTGAATGATGCAACCCTGGATGTTATTTACTAAAAAAAAAAAAATCAGAAATGTTGGGTTTTCTTTCTTGTTTTCTTTTTGTTTTCCTATGGTGATTAGGAGTTTGCCTGTTGACAATATAAGCAGCTGATGGCAACAGTCAATGATAGAATGATACTCTGGCTCTCTCCCTCTCTAGAGCTCTGAATTATTATTAAATCTGTTGTAAAATGGTCTTCTCCAAAAATACCAATAAAAACATGACATAACTCGGACTTCAAAGCACAAGTTATTCTCAACCTTCTGCACAATGAAACCTGTCATGTGCATGTGTCTGAATGTGACCAGCTGATTGGTCTTTTCTCATACAAATACAATTGTTAATAACCAAAGTCTCCCCCATCACATCACAGCAGGTGCTTGTATGATTCTGTGTAAACTCCTCTTCCTCTGCTAATGTGTGTTTCACCCTCTTAAAGCTGCCACCATTGCATTCTGGTTGGCTGAGAGTACCAACGTATACATGCAGAACGGAACAGTTTGCAGTCACAGTACCCAGAAAGCAGTTCTGAAACATTGAAGTTCAATGTGTCATCACTGTTGCTCGTAGTACACAGGGCAGCTGTATGCAGATTCTGAAAACATGTCACTCCACATAATCACCATTTAGTACTTGATCAATGAATTGGTCCAAAGTATAATGCGACGGCACAAGTTCTACACATTTAGTGTCGGTTGTGATATTCGGATTGTAGCGGCCGGATCAATAAAGGCATACATTGATGGTATTGTATATTTTTCCTCTAATCCCATGTGCAGACTACTAACAAGGTGCAAAGCCTGAAATACCGTCTTCCTCTGTGCCACAGAGCTCTTAGACACATTCATGATTCACACTGTTGAACTGTGTGACATGTTCATTACCATCACTGAGTTCCTCTTCCCTCAAACCATAGATCTGTGGGCTGTTCTGAGAAATCAAAGCATTGTGGGACGGTTTAAAAAGACAAATATAGAATAATACCTGCTTCTCTTCTGTTACCTTCTGGCTGTTTGACTCGTTCTAGTGATCCACGACCGGAGCGCCTTGTTGAAGGCTCTTGTCTCATGGGTCCCATGAATAGATAAACCAAGTGTATGCTCCATCACAGTGTACATCTATAGCTGTCAGTGGACACAGTGAGACTGCATGAACCACCTTCAACAGGAACAAGTCTTCAAGGTGTCCAGGCTGACATTACCTCCCTGTCTGTGGTAACCATGTAACTAAGCAACAGTAATGTTATACATAAGCTCTATGTATCTCAGCATTACTCATAACCAGTACAGTCCAACACTACCAAACTCAACATCATTCATAACCAGTACAGTCCAACACTACCAAACTCAGCATCATTCATAACCAGTACAGTCTAACACTACCAAACTCAGCATCATTCATAACCAGTACAGTCTAACACTACCAAACTCAGCATCATTCATAACCAGTACAGTCCAACACTACCAAACTCAACATCACTCATAACCAGTACAGTCCAACACTACCAAACTCAACATCATTCATAACCAGTACAGTCCAACACTACCAAACTCAGCATCATTCATAACCAGTACAGTCTAACACTACCAAACTCAGCATCATTCATAACCAGTACAGTCCAACACTACCAAACTCAACATTACTCATAACCAGTACAGTCTAACACTACCAAACTCAACATCACTCATAACCAGTACAGTCCAACACTACCAAACTCAACATCATTCATAACCAGTACAGTCTAACACTACCAAACTCAACATCATTCATAACCAGTACAGTCTAACACTACCAAACTCAACATCATTCATAACCAGTACAGTCTAACGCTACCAAACTCAGCATCATTCATAACCAGTACAGTCTAACACTACCAAACTCAGCATTACTCATAACCAGTACAGTCTAACACTACCAAACTCAACATTACTCATAACCAGTACAGTCTAACACTACCAAACTCAGCATCATTCATAACCAGTACAGTCTAACACTACCAAACTCAACATTACTCATAACCAGTACAGTCCAACACTACCAAACTCAGCATCATTCATAACCAGTACAGTCTAACACTACCAAACTCAGCATCATTCATAACCAGTACAGTCTAACACTACCAAACTCAGCATCATTCATAACCAGTACAGTCTAACACTACCAAACTCAACATCACTCATAACCAGTACAGTCCAACACTACCAAACTCAGCATCATTCATAACCAGTACAGTCTAACACTACCAAACTCAACATCATTCATAACCAGTACAGTCTAACACTACCAAACTCAACATCATTCATAACCAGTACAGTCTAACGCTACCAAACTCAGCATCATTCATAACCAGTACAGTCTAACACTACCAAACTCAGCATTACTCATAACCAGTACAGTCTAACACTACCAAACTCAGCATCATTCATAACCAGTACAGTCTAACACTACCAAACTCAACATCATTCATAACCAGTACAGTCTAACACTACCAAACTCAACATTACTCATAACCAGTACAGTCTAACACTACCAAACTCAGCATCATTCATAACCAGTACAGTCTAACACTACCAAACTCAGCATCATTCATAACCAGTAGTCTAACACTACCAAACTCAGCATCATTCATAACCAGTACAGTCTAACACTACCAAACTCAGCATCATTCATAACCAGTACAGTCTAACACTACCAAACTCAGCATCACTCATAACCAGTACAGTCTAACACTACCAAACTCAACATCATTCATAACCAGTACAGTCTAACACTACCAAACTCAGCATTACTCATAACCAGTACAGTCTAACACTACCAAGCTCAGCATCATTCATAACCAGTACAGTCTAACACTACCAAACTCAACATCATTCATAACCAGTACAGTCTAACACTACCAAGCTCAGCATTACTCATAACCAGTACAGTCTAACACTACCAAACTCAACATCATTCATAACCAGTACAGTCTAACACTACCAAACTCAGCATTACTCATAACCAGTACAGTCTAACACTACCAAGCTGGTATGGAGGTTGAAATCCTCCATGAAGCGAGTGTGAAAGTAGTAGCTGTTTCATGCACCTGTACTCTACAGGAAACCAAACATTCAGTGATACTATGGTCTGCATCCATGAGTCGGGTCTAAACCTGACCTAATCGTCACAGTTAATAATGGATACCTCATTTGCTAATTTACCAATTTTTCAGTAACAATTTGTTGCTTCTTAGTTCAGCAACATGGTTGCATGCTTTCACTGTAAGTTGACCAATGTTCTACACACCAGAACCCCAGAAATACACCCCCTTGTCCCCAGAGGCTCAGCGCCGTCAGACGATAGCCGATATGTTTGGAGGTTGGGTCAAACAGTAGAACCACATTTAACAAAACCTCTTTATTCACTTAACAAATGAAAACAAAGGTACGTAGTTGTTTCCCCATCAGATCATTTCAACACATTTGATGACCTGTGTGTGTTAGGGTTCAGGCTGCAGACCTGGGTGTGTTCACTTTTATTTCCCTCCCACACAATCAGTCTGAGATAATATGGTTTAACGATGTATTTGTCTGGATGATAATAGAAAATACTGTTTTCTGTAGTGACTGTTCCTAGCAATGACGATGGTCACTTAAATGGTAGCACAACTAATAGGAATGATGGGCAGGACTGAAATGATACAGGATTAGCTGTGATAAATATAAGTATTCATAAAACAACAGCATATTCATACGAGTTGGTCCAGTAGGTCCAAGGAAGAAGCTGAATAAAATGTCCACAAATATGCCCCCTGAGCATGACACATGAGGCATGGATAAGAAGAAGTAGATCAAAGAGGGAGATATTGATGAACACAAACAGGCTCATGTTCACAGTCACGTAAAGGTAAATGCATTTGATTGCAGTAAATACTGTGTTAGTCCATGGTTTTAATTCCTCTGACAGTCGGACTAGATTCAAATCAAAGAAGAAAGACGTGTTCAAAACATCCAGTGGTGTATGTTCTGGAGCTCTGGATGGATTCAGCCAATCACAGTGCAGTGTCCATCGCGTCCGCCGATTTCAATGATTAAGCACGTTGTTTGTCCATGCCCTCTCGAACAGGAGGTCATGGCCACGGTTACACATGATCAGTGTTGACTGTGTTGACCCACCCCCCCCCCCCCCTCGACCTGCTCCCCCTGTGGACTTTGTGGCTGCGTAATAACGTCACACTACTCCCCCCTTTTCACCCCGACGGAGCACCGTCTCGACTCCTGCAGCCGCTCGAGGGCGTTCACTCTTCAATGCAAACATGTTGCTTTCATGGATTTGTTGAAGCGACGCTGCCGTCAGCTCTCAGGCTTTTGTCTCCATGTAACCCTCGGCAGATGAAGGACGATGTGTTTTCATTTTGTGTGTTTTGGCCTCCTGTACCTTCATGTCTTTACTTACTCCGTTACGTTAGTTCATTTCCCTTCAGTATGTCAGAATAAAATGTCACAACAGTGCTATTTACGCTACACAGCAAAGGCAGAAGTCCACTACTGTTGCCCCAATAAAACCTGCTTCACAACCTGTGCTGACTTCATCTTTTTTGATGTAAACGTATCAGTGCGTCTCATTTCAGGTGAAGGAAATACCAGTATACAATTGAAAGCATTAACATTTCACTAACTTAATGGGTAGTCCACCTTCCATTGTGTTGGGGGACTCACAAGACGTCAAAGAGATATCCTGACTTTTAAGACAGGTTATGCTTGAAAAGAAGCATTTTGTACGACTTGTCACCCGACAGCGTTTGAAGCGTGAGGAGCCGTCTGTCAAATAGAGAGACGAGAAGCCATAATTGTTTGAAAATAGTTTGTGCTGTGGAGCCTCAGGTTGTATCTGCTACTCTGACTGATGGAAATGGTAAGAACCTGTCGAAACCAGTAAAACCTGTGAAGCCACACCTCCAAAGGGAGAACAGAGAAATCAGGTCAATCAGGTGTGTTTTAAAAATGGAGATCAGGACTCGAAATTAGTGTCAGTGCAGTGAACGGGTGACCGTGGCTAAGTGGAGAGTCGGAGGTTCGATCCCCCGGCTCCTGCCTCTACTAGTCTCATGTCAATGTGTCCTTGAGCAAGACACTTAACCCGTGTCTTGGTAGCTGCGTCTACGGTGTGTAGATAGATACTCGATTGTAAGTCGCTTTGGATAAAAGCGTCTGCTAAATGACTGTAATGTAATGTAATGAATGAAACCCGGTAGGGGTTCGGCCGTACCTCTCAAAAGCCACAGAATGACAGATTCAAGTGTAACCAAAACCTATTAATAGGAAAATAAATGTCATCGACCGCTGATCCTTATCTCAGCCCTAAAGCTGAGGCAAACCCTGACCAAATAGGTGTGACTGTAGATGTGTTATTGGGCCAAACCATGTGACCCTGGTGCACCAAGACACAGACGACGGAGTTACCTTGTTCATCGCAACGTTGCTCCGCACGTGTTGGTTAAACAACAATCAAATTGCAGACACACGCGCACCGGACATACGTTTGTGCTGACTGCAGATTCGAACATGGTAATGCATCTTGACAGACGGTGATGCTAACACAAAGCAGAGGAGAACAACCATGCAAGCAAACAAGGTTGATCCTTTGCTCTGTGTGAGAAACAGCAGAGGTTCCTGACCGGGTTCACCCTTTTCATAGGGTAGTTGGTCCCACTTGGAATTGGTGTTAGATGGACTATTGCCCTAGTGTTAACATTTTAGAGTTAATTAACTCTAAATAGAATAAAAATGAACACTGGCATACACTGTGTAGTATTATTGAAGGTCAACACTACAGGTTTTATAACTCTGCAGAGTGTAAATGTTATTCTCAGTGCTGTTGATGTGATTCACCGTTGCGTGAGAGAGTTTCATTACAGCGCTCATTAACACAGCCAGAGCTATTCAAAGTGACCACAGGAGGTCGGAATGACTCTGACAATGCAGTGTCACTGAAACACTTTTTGGGGAAAATAAACCTCACCTAGTGTTATTGTTACACTTAATTAACTCTTTTGTGGTGTCAAATTACATAACCAATTTTTCAAATAGTCCATTAAGTGAGTAACTATGTCAGATCTAAATATGAAAATGTTTAATAAGAATACAAATCTACTTTCAACAAGTTAACTCTTTCAGCTACCAGGACTGTTTGTACTGTTAGCACAGTTAGCTGCCAGCCACCAGCCCCGCCATGTTGAGAGCCATGTGGAGGCAATCGCTCAATCATACACGTGCTCTGAATTTGGAATTTAGCACCTTTAAAA
The DNA here is from genome assembly GCF_023349555.1 of Cebidichthys violaceus. Taxonomy (NCBI): domain Eukaryota; kingdom Metazoa; phylum Chordata; class Actinopteri; order Perciformes; family Stichaeidae; genus Cebidichthys; species Cebidichthys violaceus. Next base: position 4,548,545 of record NW_027176372.1, read on the forward strand.
CGTCAACATCGAAAAAAGACTGCAGCTAACTGTCCTCAGATTGACTTGCACCCCAATGCGTGTCTTTTCAGCTGACACAGCAGGCAGCCGGTCTGGACTTTGACCACAGTGCGGAGGAGGCGTTCCTCACAGCAGCAGTCTTCAACTGACCCTGACACACACTGTCTGTGTTTGTCAGTTTGGCTGATGGGATACTCAGGAAAGTAAAGCACGCGTAAGCCGTCTCTGCAAGTCAGTGGACTGAAACACATAAAGCATACATAGCAAACCTCTGCTGTTTTATGTGCCTTTAAATCTACTTAAAAGCACCGGGGTGTGTTGCTTTAGTTGGCAGCATATTTAGAACAGTGTCCAGCTGTCAATAACACAGCGAGAGACTGCAGTGTCTGAAATCACACTGCTCCCACTAGTTGACTCTACTGTGAGCAGTACATTGATATTCAGACACTGCATGAAATGTAGCGCTCTGGATTAGTTCAGAGATGGACGTCATGTCAGCAGGAAGTAGTTGTTCCCTTGTCATATTTTGAGGGTGCTGTAAAGAGCGCACTTCTAGCTGAGATTAAACAGGAGGGCGGTAAATGTAGATCACTGTGTCGTAAACAGAGAGAGACACAGTGCAGATACACACCTTCACATATTTCATTCAACAGCGTGGTTGATTCATTACTATTCTATTTCTTGGCCAAGTAAATAAACTACATCTGAAGCCACAACACATCGGCGTGCTTTTCATCTTGCTCTATGTTTTACGTCCTCTTTTTGAAACTCGGGGGAATAACGGAGACGACAACACGACAACCAAAGAAGAAGTAGAGGTGAATATCAGAGTCATTTATTTTCAACTCACGGGTACTTGCATACATAAAGGTTCTCAGAATGTGGGGGAGGAATGTGCCGAACAATTCGAAATCAATAGCATAAAACTAGGCCTGACATATTTCTACCTGTGAAAACAAAAGGAACTTAACTTGTGTATCTAAAAAGAACTTCACAGAAAGAGTACAGAGGTCGCACACGCCAGTGATCTCTAGACAAAAGTCAGTAACGTGTGTGACAAATCCCAACTCACCTACCGTCCTCAACCTCCACATACCTGTTTCCATTATTCGTCTGCTCGGTGTATATTTACGCCCCAGTGAACTGTGTGTGTGTGTGTGTGTGTGTGTGTCTGTGTCCATAGTAATGTAGTGACTCAGTGAAAGTTCAGGGGAACCACACCCAGCAGAGTGTGTTTCCGTTTAAATGCACATTGGTGAAGAATATATTTATGTGTGTGTGTGTGTGTGTCTGTGTGTGTGTGTGTGTGTGTGTGTGTGTGTGTGTTGCTTGGCCACTCCTTTATGACACATTTTCACACTGAGTTTCAACAGAATATTGACGTCAGGTGTGTGTGACACGTATTGTACTGTGGGACATGCTTTTACCTGTAGACACATCCTCCAATGACACACACACACACACACGCACACAAGCGCACACACACAGACACATGTACACACGCACGCACCCACACACACACACGCACGCACTTGTAAACATCTAATAAATCTTTCTTCAGTACATTATAACTGTCATCACAAGTGTCTGTTGGTATTGTTTGCCCCAATTCATATCTTCTTATGGCTTATAATGTTTTAAAATAAAGGATACAACATATACTGAACGTGTATTCTACAGAAGGTTCTACTGCACATACTGTTCTAGAGTAGTACAACGGCTCCTCCTGCTACTGCGCTCAGAGGTCGGCTTGTCTTCATAGAGAACATTTGTGTGCTGCCGTAACAGGAGATATTCTACCTGTGTGTGTGTGTGTGTGTGTGTGTGTGTGTGTGTGTGTGTGTGTGTGTGTGTGTGTGGAGCTCTGCTGCTAATACCATCAGCCTGCCTCGTCTTGTTTCTCTCGTCTTATGCAATAAACTGTCCCATTCCGTTGGTGCGTTTCTCCTTTAGTGTACAGCTTGAACTCAGCTCAGCGCAGGTTCCTCCTGACTGGTCATGTTTTCCTGTTCCTCTTCCTCACACTGATTGTGAAGCTGGCAATATCGGAGATGTTAGACACAATAGATTTGTTTGAAGTGAGGAGAAAGCAACACCCTCACAACTGTTCCAAATTCTGAAGAAGGAACATTCTAACTCTTTAGGATCCATTCCGACAGTCATCTGACGTGTTTTAACCCAATCGCCCTAAACAAACACGTGTACACCAAGTCCATAGAGAGCTCATTCATTGTTATCATTATGTCCACATGTCCAAAAACCAGCAAGCACACAGTTCAGACACACTGTGTGTGTGTGTGTGTGTGTGTGTGTGTGTGTGTGTGTGTGTGTGTGTGTGTGTGTGTGTGTGTGTGTGTGTGTTGTGTGTGTGTGTGTGAGACAGCCATGTTCCTGTTGTCTTATAGACCAGAAGGGGAAGGACCCGGGTGTCAGACATCAGACAGCAGCATGGGAGGAGCTCTGTGTCTTGACGTGTCATGGCGTGAAAGCATGGGACGCAGTCATCGGGTTGATGACTTTGAACATCCTGGAAACACACATTCTTCATGTCTGAAGTGGAGTTTGCTGAGGAGGAGGAGGAGGAGGAGGAGGAGGAAGAGGAGCAGGAGGAGGAGGGGGGCCTGTGTGCTGCTACGCGCTACAACTGCACCACCTTGTGGTCACAATCATCATCACCGTCATGTGACTTTTTGAGGCAGCACCTCAACTGTCAACAGTTTTCCTGTGTGTCTAACAGTGGTCCAGTAAGATTGTAGAACAGGTCAGGTATGGAGGGAGATGGTAAAAACAGATTTGTTATTGAGTGTGTGTCGACAGTGTCTGTAGTAGGAGGTGGTGCACACTAACCACATACGTACCTTCAGGTCTGTCTACTGTCTCCACCGTTTCTCACAGCTCTCATTGCTCCAGTCCAAGTCTGACACGTGCACACAGAACATCCCGTTTTCATGGCGCTCGTTGTGATTTTCTGTCTTTAAACATCGAAGAGAGGGGCTCATATCTCATCTGACAGTGTGTGTGTATGCAAAGTGTCATTTTGGCTGAATCATGAATCGTTTCAATGGTTCATTTTGAGGCTAATAGATAATCAGGCTAATGGGCCTACAGCATACACACCTCACTGGGTCATAGGTAGCTGCAGTGGTCAATTTAAACACTTCCAGTTCTGCATGGGTCTAAACCTGCGTCCCTTATGACTGGACCCGACTGATCCAACTCGTCCTCCCAAATTTGAGAACTGAATCTGTATCTATATTTTAGCTTTATTGGAACCCTTACTGACGGTTAGCTCGTCATGCTAATGCAAAGCGTCACTCCTGCTAATGGGGATTATGTGTCTACTTGCAACGCAAGACACTCACTGAAGCAGACAACTGGCATAATATAAGGCCAAGGCCTAATGCAAGAAAATGGCCCAAAACCTGATCCAGGAACCAGTCCGGTTCAGGACAGGTGGCAGAGCTCCTCTCTCCTGGAAACAGCTCCTCTGCTTCATGATTGGTCTCACAGAGACATCCTCGCTATCTGTGCTGAATGTGCCACAATGCTGCATTGAACACGTCTAGTGACAAAAGCCGGATTAATCCGACTGTGTGTCTTACTCATATACATACATTTGTTCTATTTTCCAGATCATTTACTCAAATGTTTTGAGCCCGTTTGATGCTCTCTTGTTGTTTTGATGTTGGATGCACATTTAGTCCAGTTGAATAAAGTTCTGTTACTGTATTCATTTACTGCATTGTTTAAATGACAATACATACAAATATTTTTTTGTTTTCAATGTTTATTCAACCATGAGCAGTAATCAGAGAGGAGTCAGGGATTGGTTCAAATACCGTCAATATGAACACTGTTACACACAACGCACATACTTATGGATTAACATACTGTACATGGAATAGCTGATAAGCCCCACCCCCAAGAACAGTATTTCCAGGAATCCCCCTTTCTGATAGGTCAAGGGATTCCTGGGAAAACTGGACCCCAGGAGAGAGGAGATCAATAACCTTCCTTTTCTTGTGTGATTATCCGTCACCAGAACAACACAATGCAGAAGAATACACCACATTTAAACACCTACATCTTTTTGGCACACAGAGGTCATATGATTTATTACATGGGTTTCACTATACGATAGGGGGGTAGGATGTGAGGAACCCACATAAAGAGCGCCGGGTCTTGAAGCAGATCTTAAATAGTTGCCGATCTGTGGAATAACAACTTGAGGGTCCATCGTGTGATGGGCCCAAAATGACTTTTAACCTTAGACTTACAATGGAAAAGACACTTTTTTTTTAGGTAAATCAATCTCCCAGTAGAGTTATTTTCCTTCCTCCGTTCATGTGAATGAGCCGGAGACCGAGGCTGGACCGAGGAAACTCTAGTGTCCATGCTCTAAGGGCCCAGTGATGTGAAAGACCACCTGAAGATCCAGGATATTTCATCTGAATTTGCCTCATGCACCTCCAACTCGGAATCCATTCTCTGTAAACATCCATGCACTTTAAGCCCTTGGCCCGCTGTGGTGTCAGGGCTGGTGTGATCCCTTCACCAAGCTGACACGGAGCTACACAGTGTCTCTGACTCAGAGTGTCTTCCTGTCTCATATCAGTGTCCCTGTCTGAAGCAGACCTGAGCCCCGGGGACCTGCTGCTGGACTCTGGGACCTGGCTGTGGATACGCTCACACTGGTATTTCTGTCCTCCGTCCCGAGCTACAGTGCTTCATCTCAGACTACCAACTGACCAGAGATGCAGCACTGCACCATGGGCCACAGGGATGACTAACCGCATGCACATCATACAAACTGACAAAGAGATATTATGCAAAAGTTATTGATTTTAGTTTTTTTTAAATCTCAAAGCCATAGACACTCAGATGAGCCGCCATTAGCTGATATGAATCAGACTGATGTGAGTGATATTTTCCTTATGATGAGACATGATAACATTAGAGTAAAGTTATGACGGACACAAACTTTCAACACAGAGGAGGAAACATGAAAACAATGTCATGAGAGCTGAATAAAACATGCACAGCCAATCAGACGATAGAAGCAAAGACACAGAGCAGCAGAGAGTCTTTCTGCTAACATGGTAGAAAGATCAGTTAGAGAGAGAGAGAGAGAGAGAGAGAGAGAGAGAGAGAGAGAGAGAGAGAGAGAGAGAGACAAAGAGAGAGAGAGAGACAGAGAGAGAGAGAGAAAAAAGAGAGAGAGAGAGAGAGAGAGAGAGAGACAAAGAGAGAGAGAGAGACAGAGAGAGAAAAAAGAGGAGAGAGAGAGAGAGAGAGAGAGAGAGAGAGAGAGAGAGAGAGAGAGAGAGAGAGAGAGAGAGAGAGAGCAAAAGAGAGAGACAGAGAGAGAGAGAGAGAGAGAGAGAGAGAGAGAGAGAGAGAGCACAGCACAAACATCTTTGTTGGGGAGGGATAAACAGGAAATGGTTTTAACCCCCAGTAGACCTGCATAATATTAACTTCCTGTCATGCTGCTGCTCCCACTGACATTCCACACACACACACACACACACACACACACACACACACACACACACACACACACACACACACACACACACACACACACACACACACTCCCAAATAAAGCGTTTAAAATGATGATATGCGTGTGATACTCACCTCTCTACATGCTCATCTCTGACATCTGAAATACAACATACATACTTTGTTAAAAGAGACACCGCAACAAAGTGTCTATGGAATCCAACGGACTTACACATTTGGCTCAAACAGCCGAAGAGCGACATGAACTCCAACCGACTGCTCCATTAGACTCCATGTTAAATCAGAAAAGAAATTTGTCAAAGAAGGCAGACGGTACCAGTTTTGTACATTGCCCTGGAGCTCACATTTTCAACACCACAAACATAAAAACCACACTAAGGCGTTCGGCAGAGTCTTATCTCTCTCACGGTGCACTTATTTTATTGATTGGACTCATGGTTTTGGTATAAAGTGTATTTGTTTGACAGGTGTTTCCCAGTGTTTTCTCATTAAAAGGCTGCCAAGCTCACAGGTGTTCTTAATTCAGCTAATTACTGATGTTTATAAACAAACAGACTCACAGACTCTCTAAGCACTGCGTCGACACCATGGCAACCAGTGACACGCACACACTCTCTCTCTCTCTCTCTCTCTCTCTCTCTCTCTCTCTCTCTCTCTCTCTCTCTCTCTCTCTCTCTCTCTCTCTCTCTGTCTGTCTGTCTGTCTGTCTGTCTCTACACAGAAGGATTTACAAATAAATGTGACTCACAAATGCACGCAGAACAAATATATTTATGTATTTGTATGTATTTGTGTGTGGATGTTTTCTATTTGTTTGTGGATTTGTGTGTATTTGTTTGTGGATCTCTTCACATTTGTTGGTGGGTTTTTTTGAGACTCCCTGCCTGGCCGGATTCACAAATACGTTTTTTTTAACATGGACCTATCTGTAGCCAATCAGATGTCAGCCTCATTTTCAACCAATCACATGAGCGCAGCTCCCCCCTCCTCTCCCCACGAGGCTGCCAGCTGTGTTCACACCAAACGCAGGGCGAATTATTCGCGCGATGAGATTACATACAAAGTCTTTGCACAGACACGATGAGACTGCAGTGACACGAATTTTGCGCGGCGCGTTGGTTGCGACGCGTTTGAAGCGGCGCGTTTGAGGCGGCGCGTTTGGGGCGATGTTCCTCCTGTCATCACTGACGTCCTGTTGTTGTTGAATCAGGAAGTACAAACTGTAGCCATCTGTGTTCACCCAGAGCTCTACGCAGGGACGTGCGGTCAGGGTGTGATGATGAAATGTAAAAAACAAATAATGCTAAAATAAAATAAATATTAATATTTCTCTACTGATCTGCACTATAAATGTAATTTCTGTATTATTCCAAACATTTTTATATTCAAAATCTCTGAATTAGCGCATGTCCTGTTCAAACAAAGAGGAGACAGTGAGGTGAGGCAGTGACCAGCTGTTCCTCACCTCAGACTGTGAATCCCTCACATACTGGGTTGAGCGCGTGCCTTTTGCTGTCTCATTCCTGCACACACTGTAATATTTGTAGACACTTTTATTATATGTCCTTTCTTTCCATATAATAGGTACTGTATTTCACGTCTGTGTAGAACATATTTAGTGTTGCTGATCTGACATTAAGGGGAGGCAAACACTACTCTGCCTCAATGAAGGGGGCGCGAGAGCCCAAGGTTCGGGTTTATCGCGTCAATTAACACAGAGCAGATCGACCCAGGCAGGAAGTCAGACACCGATAAGGGATAGAGCATCCGGTAAGTTTTCAAAATAAAAGTGTCAGCTTTAACTTGGTTTAACTTTTTCAAGAGTATGAATCTAAAATGCAGAAAAGAGAGAAGCATTATCTCAATCGAACCTCAACGATACTACCGGTAACGTCGGCGTGTATGTGTATGTATATTATATATATATATATATATATATATATATATATATATATATATATATATATATATATATATATATATATATTGCTACGTCTTCGGGCAGTAGAAGCCACACTGTCAAAATTTCTTGCGAAATTTTCTAGTTTGATCATGTGATGCTGCTGTTCAGTCTATGTTGGTTTCCTTTGATGAAGGTAAACGGACTCCACTCACCTGAACACAAAAACCCATTTACACTCATACTGACGGTGCTGCTCATGGAGGGATTTGTTTTACTGATCTAAATGAATGAAGAATCTTAATGAGATAACAAGCCTCTGTGGAACCTTTCCAGATTCATATCAAATCTACATATTAATATTTAATCCTTAAGGGCAAAACAAACCAAAACACTGTGTAGAGTCTTAAAGTTGTTCTCTCTTACCCAAAGTGCAGGCTGTTGGATGTCCATCTCTGATCTCCATCATCTCAACGGCAGCACCTAGAAGATACATTTGTGAATAAACTGTGGTCACAATGTTCTCATTGGCTCACAATGTCCTCTGAGCACCACCACTGATACTCTGACAGTTATCATTTATATCACAGAGGACATCAAGGAGAGAGAGACGTACAGAGACAGAGGGAGAGAGAGATGGAGAGAGACAGAGAGAGAGATGTACAGAGACAGACAGAGAGAGCGAGAGAGACAGAGAGAGAGAGAGATGTACAGAGACAGAGGGAGAGAGAGAGAGAGAGAGAGAGAGAGAGAGAGAGAGAGAGAGAGAGAGAGAGATGTACAGAGACAGAGGGAGAGAGAGATGGAGAGAGACAGAGAGAGAGATGTACAGAGACAGACAGAGAGAGCGAGAGAGAGAGAGAGAGAGAGAGAGATGTACAGAGGACAGAGGGAGAGAGAGAGAGAGAGAGAGAGAGAGAGAGACAGAGGGAGAGAGAGAAAGAGAGAGACAGAGACATATAAGACAGAGAGAGACAGAGACATATAAGACAGAGAGGGACAGATACATATAAGACAGAGAGAGACAGATACATAAAGACAGAGGGAGACAGAGACATATAAGACAGAGGGAGACAGAGACATATAAGGACAGAGGAGAGACAGAGACATATAAGACAGAGGGAGACAGAGAACAGCTGGGTGTTTTCCAAGACAGTTCTGTCTGTGCTCTGGAAACTCCCAGTCTGTCCATATAAGGCCTGAGCCAGC